>NC_091433.1:16890914-17202914 GCF_964237555.1 Oryctolagus cuniculus
GGCCCCACAAACTAAAACAAATACAATAATGAACTAAAATTTTAAGTGCTGCTAAAATTCATCTCTTTTCCAAATCTGAAATCCTTTCTATCAGTATATAAGGTCCCCAGGACCCAAATTAGAGAGCAAGGCCTGTGAGGAAAAGATACGCTAACGCTCACTTCTGCCTCTCCTTTTCAGTGTAGTATCCTCACTTCTAATACATGTTCAAGTCCATAACCAGTCAAGTCAGATGCTGGGCTTTCAGTTAGTGTATTTATGGACTGTCTCTTTCCAGTAAATTATAACACACCTGAAATCCTATAAAGAAGAAATGTTGAGATTACCATGATGAGCTGATAAGTAATTTGTTGGGAAATGGAGGAGATAAGGTTTAAAAAATAACTCAGAATACCTTACTTCGGAAAGAAAGTTTGCTCTCTCCAGTATCTCAGTCATACATGATTAGAGAACTTACACGTGTAGGTTGGCCAGATACCCAATCTACCTTCTAAAGTGAGCACAATATTCCTACCTAACTTTACATCAACTTACAAAGGAGACATTTTGAGAAAATGGATTTGTCTGGGAAGCTGTTTTGTTGTGGTCCATTACTCTATACTATTAGAAACAGTTTTCCTTACATTTTTAGGGCCTTTTCTTCAGTGCAGGTGGTAAGGTCTCCTTGGCTCATGATCACATTATGTCATTTAGGAAAAGAATTTAGGACATTGCTCAAACAATGTTATATGCAGGTCTTACAGCACAAGGGGCAGACACAACTTGCAGAGGATTCAGATTACACTGTCAAGGTAAAGAAAGCCTTATAGACTGGAGAGAAGGCTCTGCAGAGATTCTGAATTGACAGAGAAGCTACAGGAATGATGATAAAGGATATGAGGATTCATGATCAGTGCATCTTTAACTCTTTGATCAGCTATAATTGAACAGACCACAACAGAGCTCCGATAATGTGAGAAATCCATGGAGTGATATATGAGAGCCAATGAGGTGCAGAGATGGTTTGGAGGTCATATAAAGCAGAGTTTCGAGTTCCACAGTTCCAGTTTACTAGGTATTGTCCCTCAGAATGCTGTCTGCTCTTCCCCAGTATCAGGATCATCTAATACAACCCTAAAGTGTTATGAAGAGAGTTGTAAATAGTGCACATGTAGCTGGCATTGTGGTGCAGCAGGTTGGACTGTTGCCTGTAACACTGTCATCCCACATGTGAACCGGTTCAAGTCCTGGCTACTCAGCTTCAGATTCAGCTCCCTGCTAATGTGTCAGGCAAAGCAGCAGATGACGGTCCAAGTGCTTGGGCTCTTGCATCCATGTGGGAGACATGAATGGAACTCCTGGTGCCTGGTTTCATCCTGGCTCAGTGCCTAGGCATTGCAGCCATTTGGGGAGTGAACCATCAGATGGAAGATACCTCTCTAACTCTACTTCCAAGTAAAATAAATAAATCTTTTTATAAATAGTGCATATAAGACACTAGCCATAGGTTTGATATTTAACATGTATGAATTATTATTACAGAAACAGCATTGGGTATCTAGTTGAATTATATCAATTGTAATTCTAAAACAACGCTATGTTTCTGCATATTTCTTACGAAATGGCTCATTCCTTTCCAGTGCTCCTCTACAGAACCTCTATGTGGAATTTTTCATGTCTTCAATATCCTCAAACTTTTGGAGTCGTAGGAAAAATTCAGAATTTCTTTCTGTTTTCCTAAGAACCAGCATTACATCCTTGGACATAGCATGGAAGTTTATGCTCAATAAATTTCATGCATCTTACATGTAACTTCTCCGAGTATTGTCACTCCATAGCGAAGAGAGGATGGTGACTGGAAGGTGTCTATTAAATTCCTGCCATTGATTACAGAGATAGCTTGTGAGGCTCACTTAGTAGATGCAAGGAGCATGTGACAGACCCTCCTAGATAAGGAACCTCCATCTAGAGGGCTGAGTGACAACCAGTTCCAAACAAGTCAGGGCTTTGCATTTCTGGCCTGATACTCTTTTCTCTGCATTATCTTTTCAGCGTCCTCTGTTCAGCCCTTATTCTTTCCTTTCTGGAATGGCTCTGTAAATATTTTAGCTTCATAGAAGTTCCTATGACATGTCAAAATATTCCAGCTCTATGTTTACTCAGCCTAACTCAGTGAGCAAACCTGGTAAATCTTGGATATTGTTTGTTTGACATGTCTGCTTTCACCGTCTTTTGACTCCTAATATTATTGTTAAGGATTCACGGGTTTCATTTAAACCAATAATTCTTCATCAAAACACAAATCCAGAAAATCTGACCTCTTAGTAAATATTTCAAAACTACACATATATATAAAGCTCCAGCTCCCTACTTTTCTTCGACTCCCTGTCACAACATTCACCACGTGTATGAATAATCATCTGGAGCTGGTGCTTGGGAACGTGGCTGAAAAATGGGATTCCTCACATTCGGAGCTAGAAACCACGCATAACATATTCACTGAACAAAGCAAAGACGCAAGCACTATCCATAGCGTGCCTCACTCAGCCCCAGGGCAGACATCCGCCCTCACCCTCAGAGAGGTGGCCGTTACCACTTTGGAAGAAGGCCCAGTGATCTTTGCATTAGTGTATCTGAAACAAATGCTCTTGCTTTATTTTATCTCATCTTGTCTGTGGGTGAAAGCAGAAGACACCAAATCAACATTCCTTCACACTAATTGTTTTTTCCTCATAAGGTGGTTTTGGGGGTTGGTGCTGTGGCATAGCTGGTAAAGCCACTTGCTGCAGTGCCAGCATCCCAATCAGGTGCTAGTTTGATTCCCGGCTGCTCCATTTCTGATCCAGCTCTCTGCTATGGCCTGGGAAGGCAGCAGAAGATGGCTCAAGTACTTGGGCCCCTCTACTAAGTGGGAGACCCAGTAGAAGCTCCTGGCTTCTGATTGGTGCAGCTCTGGCCATTGTGGCCTTCTGGGGAGTATACCAGTAGATGGAAGACTTCTCTATCTCTGCTGCCTGTGTATAACTCTGCCTTTCTAACAGATAAATATTTTTTTTAAAAGAGTGGTTTCCACTCAATCTATTCAATATTCCATTCAATTCTGACAAAGACTGGGTTTCTACTATCTTCTTGATTTCCAGTTACTAATAAACTACCTGGCACACAGCAGGCAGGAAATAAATGATACAAAATTGACTTACTAATTAATAAATCAGAAGTCTTCGGTACTAAAGCAAAGACAATAGATCCTCATTAACCTTTTCTGGAAAGAATACAATGCAAAGGAATCTGTCACTGACATGTACTGTTTTTGCAGCAAAAAAAAAAAAATCCTATGTTAGTGAATACACACCATCTTCCAACTCTATGGTAGGGAGTCTGTGGACAGCAGTGGTATGTCTCATAACATCCTTAATTTTGATGCTTAGTTCCAAAGCATCTGGGACATCGGGACACGTTAGCCAGAAGATGGTTACTTGCTCCCTTTCTCCTTTGAAACTCCTCACAGACAAGTAACAGAACAGTACCACTGGAGCGACCTGTGTCTGAGGCCCGCAGGAGAGCAGTTGTTCTCTCAGTAGCCAGCCTCCACAGCCTTTGCATTCTCTCAAATCAGCTCTAAATCTTACGAATAAACCGTACTTGAAGTGTCTATAAACAGCAGCACATGAAACGCTTGTCTAGGCATAAAGATGAGTCTCAGGTACCAGGGGAGGGTGAGTGATGTTTTTGTCAGGTTATGGAAAGACAGAGCATACATTAGGAAAATCATCCCAAGACAGGAATTCTGAAGCTAGGAATGTGTCCAAATGGCCCTGGGGAATATTGACACTTAATGCCAGTGTTGGGTTCCTGCCTCTAGGCAACATTTGCTGACACTTTAACATTAGATTCTATGTATTTGTGATAAAAACTCAGCACTCCCAATTCTTTCACATATAAGTTATTACTCTGCATTGTGACAGCTTGTCTTTTTTCTTTCTCCAAATGTTTGCTGAGAAATTACTCTGTCTACCAACGTTTATATGGTGGCTACTACAATGCCTGACACAATGCAGATAAGCAACACATTCTTTTAATCAATCAGTCCTGATTTCTGTCTGCTGTGCTTAAGAACATTCCCATTAAATTCCAAGTTTGCTTTCTGCGTGCTTAGAAAAGTTCATTTTTTCCATTACCAAGAAAAATCTAATTTTCTTTTGCCACAGCTTTCATCTCTCTAGAGAAAGAGACTCTATAGATTACATTTGGTGCTACAAAGTACAGAAGTATAGTATACTGAGGCAGGTGTTTAACTTAGCAGTTAGGATACCAGCTAAGACATCTGTATCTCTGAGAACCTGGGATGAATTCTTAGCTCTGGCTCCTGATTCCAGCTTCTTATCAATGCAGATCCTGTGAGACAGCAGCAGGATGCCTCAAGTAAGTAGGTTCCTGCTACCCACATGGAGATGTGGATAGTGTTTCAAGCTCCCATCTCCAGATCTGGCCCAGCCTCAACCACTATAGGCATCTGAGGACTGAATTAGCAGCTGGGAGTGTGCTTTCTTGCTCTCTCTCCCCACCCTTCTCTGTCTTCACACTTCAAATAAAATAATATGCTAATCCGATAACTGTTACTTCTCAAGTGTGTTTTCAGCCAATATACTTGAATGTTTAAATATAAACAGTCGGGTACAGCTAAAGTCTTTCGCCTGTTTCAGCTTATTTTGTAGGATGACAGCCTATAATGTCACATCCTGAAACACAACCAGTAAAAAGGTCAGACATTTCCATAACATACCTTCACTTGGCATCTGTTGTACTATACTCTGCTGGTTTTGATCCTACGCAATGGCTCTACTGGCTCAGGCTCCTAGATTCCTGTTTTTCCAAGATTAGTCCCAGATCCCCTCTCTACTCCATCCACATTCACTTTCTATATAATCTCATCCCAGCAAACACTGATAATACCTAAATATAAGTCTCTGGGTCTCTGAATTCAAAGTCCCATTTGAATGTGTAACAGGCATTTCAGAACCAACCAACACAGAACACCAAATCTGGCCTCATACCTGTTCTATGAAGAGTGCTTCCTATCTCTGGAAATGGCAACGTCATTCTTCCCCATGCACAGGTCATAACAAAACAAAGCCTTGTCCCTCCCACTTCACATCTAATCCATCAGCAAACGGTCTTGCAAAATTAAGTGCATCCTCCTGCAGCTACCCTCCAATCTTGCTCCCAACCGCCTTGATTTATTGCCTTTTAATTGCAACAGTTACTTAAAGGACATGTTTGCTTCTGCCCTTGCTCCCTACAGCTGATCCTTAGCACAAGGATCATTATAATCTTTCTAAAAACAAAATTTGGACCATGCCACACCTCTGCTCCAGTCAGTCCAAAGACTACCCATCCCAAACAGAGAAAAAGGCACTTAGACCACCCACATCTTTTGTTTCTGATTCTTCTATGACCTCATTTTCACTATTGATTCCTTGCCTACTTTGAGTTATAGAGATGTGACACTCCTTTCAAAGAATCAAGTCACTTGCTCCAGTATTTTGCCCTTGATTTCCCCAACATGGGACTCCTTTGTAAGAGAACGCCAAGTCTCATTGTGTTACCTCCCTCAGCCTTCACTTCAAGAGCCAACATTCAACAAGCCTTTCCCAGGCCATCCTATTAAAAATGAGATTCCTGGGGCGGCCTTTGATGCAGCAGTCAAGTCACGGCTTCGGATACTCACATCCCATATCAGAGTGTCTACTTTAAGTCCCAGCTACTCCATTTCTGATCCAGCTTCCTGTTCATGTACACCCTAAGAGGCAATGCTGAAAGCTCAAGTAATCGGTAATTCCCACACACATGGGAGACCCCGTTTGGGTTCCCGGCTTCTGGCTTGATTTAGCCCAACCCTGGCTGTTGTGGGCCTTTAGAGTGTAAACCAGAGTATGGGAGGTCTCTGTACCTCTCAACTAAAATGAATATTATATTATTATTTTAGATTTATTAAATTTATTTATTAAAGATTTATTAAGAGGCAGAGTTAGAGAGAGGGATCTTCCATCCGTTGGTTCACTCTCCAAGGGCTGCAACAGCCAGAGCTGGGCCAATCCGAAAGCAGGAGCCAGAAGCTTCTTCTGGTTCTCCCAGGTGGGTACCAGGGCCTCAAACACTTGGGCCATCTTCCATTGCTTTCCCAGGCCATTATCAGGGAGCTGGATCAGAAGTGGAGAAGCCAGGACTCAAACAAGAATCCATCCAGGAAGTCAGTGTAGCAGGTGGAGGCTTAATCTACTATGCCACAGCACTGGCCCCTAAAATAATATATTTTAAAAATAATTTTAGGTGCCGGCACTGTGGTGCAGTGGGTTAACACCCTGGCCTGAAGCACCGGCATCCCATATGGGAACCGGTTTTAGTCCTGGCTGCTCCTCTTGGAAGAATCCAGCTCTCTGTTATGGCCTGGGATAGCAGAAGATAGCCCATGTCCTTGGGCCCCTACACCTGTGTACAAGACCTAGAAGAAGCTCCTGGCTTCAGATCGGCACAGCTTTGGCTGTTGCAGCCATCTGGGGAGTGAACCAGTGGATGGAAGACCTCTCTCTCTTTGCTTCTCTTCTCTCTGTGTAAATCTTTCAAATAAATAAATAAATCTTTAAAAAATAATTTTATAAAACTTAAAATAATTTGAAATTTTTTACACTCTACACTCTCTATCCCCCACCCCCCTTTTTTCAGTTTTAAGGAATTATTGATATGTTCGATTCTCAGGGTCATAGCAAATGCATGATAATTATTAAAACACAATTTTTACCGATTATGTTAATATGATACTAATATAAAGAGAATAGTCAATGTATTCCACAAATTCAAGTCTACAAATGACACTTCCCTTCTTTATTCCCTCCCTCCCCTTTCTTTTTAAAATTTTTGAGATACCATATTTTAAATTTACATTAAACAGGCTTCATAGTCTATTAAAGAAAGTATTCAACAAGTAAAAGCTTAAAAAATTAATTCAGCAGACATATAGGCAAGGGCTATAAACAATTATCAAGGGAAAAGATGTCCATTTCACTGATATACAGTTAAATAATGAGTTCTTTTTTTCTTCCGAGAACTTCTTAGGACACCATAATATTTTAGTGTCCTAATTTCATGCCATTCCAAACAGAACTCATCTAACCAATATTTCCACATACCAGCATTCTCCTCCTTAACCCTGACAACTTTCTCCTGACCCCAAACAGAAAGGCAGGTTAGAGTGCGATTGTCCTGTCTTCACACTGGACAGTCATGAAGCCATTCTTTCTCCACAATACCAGTGCTGCAGTGTTTCTGTGTACAATGCACGGTGGCCATACCTCGTTTGGAAATGGTTCTAATTCTTCTTCAATTTTTTTATTTAAGATGAACAACTTTCATGAATTTCGTATACAGATTCTGGAGCATAGTCAAACTTCCCACCCTACTCTCCCTCCTCTTTCCTTTCTTAGTCTTTTAATTTTGAAACATGCAAGTGCACTGGTTTCCTGAATTTTTGTTTATCTGTGGTCTCTCTCTCCCCTTTAGAACCTAAGCTCCATGAGTGCAGACTTTGTCTTCTGTTATGGGTAAAGCAGGAATTGTGGCCACAAACTGATGTTAAGATGCTGAAACTCTGCTGTGTTAATGTTAAGTGTTGATGGACTGAAGGTGGAGACTTGCTCTAATTATGGTGTCTGAGAAACAGGTCTTTAGTTTGTTGAGGTTGTGCTTTGGAGCATGGTTCTCACCAGAGAGTTGGCTGTTCGAGTTCAAGTCCCGCCTGGTTATTCTTTGTCTTCTTGGCTCATCATGTGATAATCCCTCCACAACCGTCATGACAAGTTTCTACCAGATGCTAGCGTATGGATCCACCTGATACTGAACTGTAACTTCTAAACTGGAAACTGAAAAAATCTTTTCTTTCTCAAGAAGCCCCTCTCTAATGTTTTCTCTCTAGTGATCAAAGTGGACTTTGAGCTGTTGACTGAGCACATCCCACAATGCCTGGTCCACATGAGGCCTCAATAAATACTTAATACATAAATAATTACAGATATAAATCTGGTTAGGAATCATTTGGGGTCCTTGGTAGCCTTTTTCCTTAGTCACTTACTTCCAACCAATGGCATCCTAACAGACACATAACCTTTTTAATACATTACTAGAGATATTTTTGCATGGAATTTTCCAGGCTTAACATAAATTAAAAAGGAACACAGAATACATAAATGACTACACAGAATAGATGCTGCTATAAATCAGCTGGTCCCAGTACTCTCCTAGGAAATATAATTTGTTGGAAGCACATTATTATTCTACAAGCAACCTTTATGGGCAAAATGCAAGACTTTTGTGACAATTATTTCACCATGCAACTTCACATTAATACAAAGTAAATATTTTGTTATGTTCTATATAACTACAATTGCAACTTTATATTATTTTCATGAATGAATACTACTGAAATAGTATTGATAGAATAATTTTTAAATCAAATCATGCTCATTCTAGTCAAAGTTTTCTAAAAACACAAAGCAGAGGCTTACAAATTTTTATCTTAAGCTATTAAAATGTAATTAGATTTATAAATTAAATACATGTTTCATATTCTAAGTTCTACTTTCATTTGAATCTTATAAAACAAAAACATGTATGCTATCGATCCTATTATAAAAGTCAAGGCTTAATCAAAACATTTGATAGTTTAATAAACCCCAAATCAAATAAGTACTCATTAATAACCAGTTGTTTCAGAAAGATATTGCTTGCTTGCTTCCCATCTAGCAACAATCACTACCCCTCTCATAATCTGATGCCCAGTATCTTAAAAACACATATTTTATATTTTTGCTTGTTTCAGGTAGACAGTAAGTCTGAAATATGCCAGATGGGGGCCAGCGTTGTGGTGCTACATGTCAAGCCACCAAACCTATGATGCCAGCATCCCATTTCAAGTCCTGGCTGCTCTGTTTCCAGTCCAGCTCCCTGCTAATTAATGATCCCGACAAAGTAATGGAAGACATCTCAAATACTTGGGTCCATGTCACCTAAGTGGGAGACCCAAATGGAATTCCTGGTTCCTGGTCTTGTCCTGGGGAGTGAAACAACTGATAGGAGATCTGTGGTTATCTGTATTTCCCTCTGTCACTCTGCCTTTCAAATACATAAAATACATCTTAAAAACTATTCAGGGCTGGAGTTACTACTTAGCAGGTAAAGCCACTGCTTGCAATACAGAATCCCATATGGTGCCAGTTCATGTCTCCCTGCTCCACTTCTGATCTAGCTCCCTGCTAATGGCCTTGGGAAAGCACCAAAGGGCAGCCCAAGAGTTGGACTCCTGTTACCCACTTAGGAGACCTGGATGAAGCTCATGGCTTTGAGTTGGCCCAATTTTTGTAAAAGATTGTGGCTATCTGGAAAGGGAAATGCTGGATAGAAGCTCGCTCTGTCTCCCTCTCTCTCTTTCAAAATCAATCAATACATCTTTACAAATATTCAGTTGTATAAGATAAACATAAAATTCTTTAGAAATGAACAGAAAAGTAAATGCCTGACTGAAGATATCTTACTGATTGAAGAACCGGATTCCAAAGCCAAGTCCCAAATCTTACACAGCTTCAACTTAACTCATCATTAACACCTGACACTTCAGTAATTAGAATTTTTCACATTGTCTTTCCCCTGGAATGTGAGCTTCATGGAGAAAATAATTCCATGTTGTGCTTCCCACTAAGCCTTTGGGTCACACAGTTGGTACACCAGGCATGTTCAGGATGAATATAGGAAAACAAGCAGCAACTTGGAATGGTGGATTGCTGAGTCATACCTGTGACAGCAAAGAAAGGATATTTATTTATCAGCCTATGATGTTTATGGAAGGAGGGCTCTAAGACTTGGAGGTATAAACAGTATGGAAAACAACTTTCACAAGGAAAAAAACAAAAAGTTAAACAAAAACACTGTGATCCTATGAGAAAAGTACATTTGACACTGAACTGCCAGACTCCTTTGTTAGACATTTGCTCAGTGGAAATTTTACTCTGCTTCCTATTGGCTCTGAAATGGGAATCTTCAAAGTCAAAAACTCCTATGGTAGAAGACACGACATCAGTCACTCAGGCATTGTGTTCATACAATTTATGAATCTATTCCAACAACGGACATCAAACTCATGATTGAATCCACCATGGAATCACCCCTGTTGGTGAGACAGGATTCTCCGCTGTTACACAATATTGGTAGAAATACTTTTTCTAGTATTATTGATCATCTTCACATGGTAGGAGGCAGGCGCACAAACATGCACGAACACACACACACACATGAACCTACATATGAAAGATAAAGCAGATTTCTGTTGTAATATTTCTCTTTTTAAAATATTTATGTTTTTTGAAAGGCAGAGTTATAGAGATGCAGAGGCAGAGACAGAGAGAGGTCTTCTATTTGCTGGTTCACTCCTCAAATGGCCGCAACAGATCCTGGGCTGATCCGAGACCAGGAGCCAGGAACTTCTTCCGGGTCTCCATGCGGGTGCAGGGGCCCAAGGATTTGGGCCATCTTGTACTGCTTTCCCAGGCCATAGCAGAGGGCTGGATCGGAAGAGCAGCAGCTGGGACTCAAACTGGTGCCCATATGGGAGTCTGGCACTGCAGGCAGTGGCTTTACTAGCTATGCCACAGTGTTGGCCCCTGCCATAATATTGTAAAAGATAGAAGTATGCTTTCCACATCATGAAAGCTGAGGGAAAATGTGGAGGAGGGTAAGGAAGATCTGAAGGTCAGGAATGTTTGTGTGAGTAGTTATGACAAACCATGTCACACTCAGGTCAAAGAAGTGTGTGATACCTGGCAAAAATAAGGTGCCACAGGTGCTCACTGTTTCCTATCTCCATGTTTTTTTACTGAATGAATATATTTTTCAGCACCAACCTCGTATATTACCTGACATTATAAAGGCTCAAACCTTAAAACTTTAGTGATATTCAAAAATCCAAAGATTGCATGGTTATACTTCACAAGTCTCTAACTAGCAATATTTTACATAGATTTCTGATAGCTAGGACATAAATCATGATTAACTTAAACACATGATTATCTATAAAGTACCACCACCTTACTCTGTCAAAAAGAGGCCCTGCTTTGTATTTTTTCATGCACTCAAGTGTCCAAAAGAGCTGACAATCTTGCTGTATAGATATGAAGTGCCACAAAATTCAGTAAAGCTAAGACAGGCTGACCTTCAGAGGCAAGATAGATCCCAGAACTCAATGAAAGATCTCAGAATCCTCAGTTGAGCATTATTCCTTATGTCTCACACATTCCAATACTCTTATGCACATTTATTTAATAATCTTTACTGTATAACCTTGGCTTTGATCTTAGTCACATCATCAGTTGGTCACTTACCTCTTCTGTTTACCATTTCAAAAGATATGTTTAGGGGCTGGCGCTGTGGTGGAAGTTAAGCCACCACCTGCGATGCTGGCATCCCATATAGGGGCCAGTTCAAACCTTAGCTGCTCTACTCCCAATCCAGCCCCCTGCTAATGCACCTAAGAGCATCAGAGGATGACCCAAATCCTTGGGCCCCTGGACCCACATGGGAGACCCATAAGAAGCTCCTGGCTTCAGTCTGGTCCAACTCCAGCCACTGTGGCCATTTTGGGGGTAACATGAGAAGATGGAAGATTCTCTGTGATTGTCTGTCTCTTCCTCTAATTCTTTCAAATAAAAAAAAATTTTTTTAAAGGAGATGAATGCTAAGTTCACAGGATACAGATATCCATTTTTTAAATAAAAATAAAAATGTATATTTAAACATAATACATCAGGAAATAAGACAGCTAAGTAAAAAGAATTAATTTAACAGATCTATTTAAAATTATATTATGTTAGAAGATCTTTCCAGTGCACCACCTGGAAGAATGAAATGGTATTTAATTGGAAAAACGATATAAAGCTTCTCAAAACAATAGCTCCTGATCTTTAGATATGAGCTCTTTTAAAATATGCTAAGTGATTGTCCCATCTCTCCTTAATTACCAAATTAAATTCCACAGAAGTGAGAAAGCAGAGTAGTACTATTATCACCTACTGTATTCTTTCTTGCTGCTATAAATCTGTGCATTTTTGTTTAACTCTCATACTAAAATATTCAATTTTGCCCAACATCAATGTAGTTATTTAATAGCAGGGAAGATGTAGAGTTGAATTCAAAGCTGGAACTTCCTTCATTCTACCACTTAATGATGCTTTCAGTAGTTTATTCCTAAAGAAGATTCCCTCTCCTCATCCCTTTCCAGCAACAACCTGCTATCTTGAAGTACTGCCTCAGCAATTACTCCCAAGGTATACTCCTTTCTCAGGGTGGCGACAGGGGAAGGAGGTTGCCAGTGTTGGAAAGTAGCAGCCTGTCAATCCCTGCTCAGTCTCTCAAGCATCATCAGGGTTCCAATCACACAAAGTTAAACAAGGAAAAAGCAACTGAAACAGAGAGGTTTACTATGTTATAATTCTATTTCTATATGATTTCAACTAACCAAAATCACTGAAAAAGTATGTTGACATTAAATATAACAGAATTTAATAAAGAATGGCTTACTGAAACGTCTATGCTCTCCCATCCCCAGTGAAGGAGGTTGGAATCTCAACCCTGGGAGGAAGGACGAGGAGTTCCTTGAGCAATCTTCTCCCTAGGTACAATGGTAGCTCCATATGCCTACTCCATCTATATGCTTTATAGCTCTCTGCATTTTGTACACGCCAATCCCAACTTTTAATTCCTTGTTGTGATTAATCATCCTTTCTATTAATGTCACCGGTTCAAACCACTGTGTGGTTTCTCATTCTCAATTAGTTTTAGTTTAGTTTCAGTGACCTGAAACTGAAACAGCGGATTGTAAAAAGGTATGAATTTAGATGATATTGATATACTGATAGAAGATTTCTCAGAAGCTCTAATGAATAGCAATACATGTCATAAATTTAAAAGAAAACATCACATACAGTGTCTCACACACTTACAGTAATACATGCACACACATAAAGGAACCAGACTGAAGTTCTGTGGGGTACCTATGGGTACACGAGTGCTTTAACCCAAAGCATTGTCTTCATAATTCCACCAGGTGGAATTCAGCCTATGTGTATTCATTGGGAAAGACAAATGTAATCTTTGAAAGTGGATGATTTTTCTCTTTAGTATTTTGATAAAAGAAGCCATGTAATAATGTTTTTGAACATTTTCCAGTCCTTATGTACCTAAGTGAGACAGCACCTGGTCATGAATAACCATGTCTTGCTGTAGCAGGGAGAGCAGGATTCTCAGAATAGAAAGGGAGGTCAACTCCCCCAGTGAGTACAGCAGAATCTTGGAGGGGGCCTTGAAAACATTCCCCCCTTCCAGTGATACTACTTCATATTCCCTATTTGAGAATTCCTGGTTCATAATAGTTGGGCTTTCCCATAAATGTGTATGACGTCCATGGTAAGCTGCAGACATACTTAGATTTTTGACTCTGCAGTTTCACATGGTATCATTGGGGAAAAGACCTCACAGAGGCCTCTGCTTTTAGAAATGGATGACATAAGTAATAAGTGTCAGACACTATCAGAATCTGGAGCTCTGACACACTGCAGGACAGGGCATTGGGGGAAGCTATTATTACCTTTCATGTACATTCTCCAAAATATTGTTAAGGAAATGTAATTACCAGCGAGGAGGCTCATTTATCCCAATTATTCTGGACTACCAAACAAACCCAACATGTAAACAATTTAGATAAGGATTCTAATAGTCTAGCTGTGGCAAGTGTCTGCAATTTGTTACACAGTGCAATCATGCTTAGATGGGCGGTGCTTGAAGTGTCGTGTCAGCTGAAAACACTTGGAGAAGACAACCATAAGTCAGGTTGAGTTTTAATAAGCCCCCAAACCACAAACAATGGGATTTTCATCTACTAATTACAAAGTAGAGTCCAGCGGCATTCTTATAATAAAGATTCATCTAAGTCATTAAAACAGAAAATATAGAAGAACTACAGGAAGCTTCAGAAAATAATTTTGGATTCATTACATTGGTATTTGGGTTAAACATAAAACAGTCAATTCAAGCTCAAATGATCTGAGTCACTGTGGTGTGATCAATACCGTGTTATGAGAAAGGGATACAAGTAATGCATTAGACCTCAATAAATGGCCTCAGCTGGTAGACCAAAACAGTTTAGAGTGGTTATATTTAGATTATTTACACAGGGAAATGTACAATAAACTTCCAAAAGTATAAGTGAATTTTCAAAAGCTACAGCCCACGTATCCATATCCTAAAGTCACACTTAAGATATTTTCTAGAGAAACTGGAATTCACCCAAAAGAGTAAACTGAGTCTCTGAGATTATATATATATATATATATATATATGACAGGCAGAGTGGACAGTGAAAGAGAGAGACAAAGAGAAAGGTCTTCCTTTTTCATTGGTTCACCCCCCAATGGCTGCTATGGCTGGCGCACCGTGCTGATCCAAAGCCAGGAGACAAGTGCTTCTCCTGGTCTCCCATGCGGGTGCAAGGCTCAAGGACCTGGGCCATCCTCCACTGCACTCCTGGGCCACAGCACAGAGATGGACTGGAAGAGGAGCAACTGGGACAGAATCCGGCGCCCCGACCAGGACTAGAACCAGGGGTGCTGGTGCCGCAGGAGGAGGATTAGCCTAGTGAGCCGCGGCGCCGGCCATCTGATATATTTTTATCAATGGAGTATTTGCAGATAGTATGAGATTCATGGGAAGAGCCATTGTTTGGAGAAGCTCTTTCCTTATGAAATGGAATGGGTCATTCCTGCAAATTGGGATCAGTGGAAACAGAAACTTCTAACTTGCTTATTTCATGAAAAATTTGGCTACCTTCATTCATTACCTTAACTTATATTTGCTGAGTATCTCCGGTGTTCTAAACACCAAGTTAAATACTAAAGAATTTCATAGTGAGATAATGCCCTTTTCCTCAAGAAGCCCACCAGCGAACAGACAAGACAGACGGGTAAATGAAGAATTAGGTTGGGTAAGCACCATCATAGGCACAACTACAGAGTGCTGTGGGAGTGCAGAGACAAAGATGACACTGGCACTGTGTTGAATTCAGCTGGACTCAGCTTGTGAGAGCCAATTGCTAAATTTTCAGCAATTTTGTAAGGCAGCCTCTGAACACAGTGATTATTATAAAGTAGACAAAGTTATGATTAAACAAATCAGACTTAAAACAAAGGCTATGAATACCATCCAATTCTAATTTTTTGTTGTCTTATACTATTATCTATGCACTTGACATTATTTAGTTGGACCCTATCTGTATGGTCTGCTACTATGCATGTATTGTCAACTCCATGTTCACTGGCATCATTTTGGTAGCTTTGTTTGGATGGCACTATGTATACCAGGGAATATAGCAAAAACACCACAACATTTTCTTGGTTTTGACTTTCTGCAGAGAGTCTGCTGCTAAACACGCATTTACATACCACTAAGAATATCTGTCTAACCTAGTCCCTTGCTGATCATGGTCAGGGAAAGTCCTTTGAAAGAAGAGAAAGAAAAGTAAATGAATTATCAAAGAATGAGGACTAGCCTGGATAAGTAAAAGTCTGAACCAGAAATGCTAGTGAAGTTATCCTAGCTTCTCTCACCTCCTCCAAATCTAAGTCACTGCCTGTCATAGTCATGAAAGTCACATATATTCTATCATTCTTGGAGCCCCTATGCAGCTACATTTTTCAGCCTCCTTGACTTAGGATTGACCAGGTGACTTGAATTTGCAAAGGGAATCTGAACAGAAATTAAATCAGTTGCTTCCAGGGTGAAGGTTTTAGAGTGTGCGATTTGCTGTGTTCATCTCCTAATGTGGAGACTCTGGAAGCATTCAGCCTAGGGCTCCAAATGACACTAATGAGCAGTTTCTTTTTAATTCCTACTTTGATTGGCCATGCATCCTGAGCAAGTAATAAACTTGTTTCAAACCACTAAAATAGTTGGGGGTGATTCTGTTATTCCAGCTTTATCCAATCCATATTATTTCAAGCTCCTATTAATCTATTACTGTAAACACCATACAATACCCACCTAACTTCCTGTCCCACTGCAAGTCTCAGAATTCTTCAATCTTCAACAGTGAATGAATCAAATGCTCTTCTACTTAACATCTTTAAATTGCCCCCAACACAAATGGGATGAATCTAAACAAGTTAGAATTGCATTTTCAAAGTTCTTAATGCTCCAGCCCCTAATATTTATGTTCGAATAACACTGAAGATTGAGTTTCCAAGATAGATCAGCTGGTATCCAAACTCTCAGATGAGGGTAGAAATTGTGAAGCAGCAGCTGAACCACCCCTCAGGATGCCTGCCGCCCAGACTTTCGTACCTGATTTGCTCATGGCTGCTCTTCTTCTGATACAGCTTCCTGTAAATGTGCATCATGGACAGCAGCAATGAGAGCTCAAGTACTCTGGTCCCTGCCATCCATGTCTAAGATCTGGATCGGATTCCAGCTCCTGACTTTAATCTTGCCCAGAACTGGCCATCACAGGCATTTGGTGATGGGGGTGGGGGGTACTGAATGGGTGTGCTCACCCATATAGTGCTCTGCTTTTCAAAAAAAAAAAAAAATTAAAGGAACACTCAGATGCTGGAGCTTTATGTTTTCCAATTCTTCCTTTTAACGAACTCAAGCTCATTATCAAGCACCAATTGTTACTTCATAAATGAGCCTCCAGGAAAATCAGCTACTTTTTCCTTTTTCTAGACATTTTCAATGGCACTACAATCACATTTCTGACAGCAGTGATCTTAGGACACTATAAACACTTCCATGTATTTCTCCAGCTAGGCATAACATTCTGCTATCTATTTTTGTGCGCTCTCAACTTGACACATAGGGTTCATTAAAAGCTCAGATGCAACATATCAAGTAATCATTAATTCTAAATAGGATCAGCTAGGGAAGTGTGGGGAGCAACTCGGACTAGACTAAGTTACTGGAATTAAGACTTATTCTATGCATCTGCTCTCCCACAATATGGCGCTGGGAGAGGAGTAAACAGCTTCTACACAGCCGCCTCCAGTTCGACCAATAAACTGCAGGACCTGCTCCTGATTGCAGGAGAGCAGCGTGCTCGGCGTGTGGATAACAGAGTTGGGATTGGTGGAAGAGGACTATAAAGGAGGAGAGAGACAACATGCACCAGGAACATCTAAAGGGAACATCCGGATAACATCTGAGTAGCCCCCGAGAGAGCCGGCTGGCGGTGTGCCACTCCCCCGCGGAAGTGGGGAAAGTGGCAGGGGGAACCGCCCTTCCACGGAGGTGGAAGGATCGGCAGCAAACCCGGGGAGGGCCGAGCAGACAAAAGAACAGCGCAGGGCCTAGTGTCGTTCCTCCACGAAGAGGGGGAGCGACAGGGAAGAATTTTCCCCTTGGTTTTCTGGACTTTAACATTGTATCTTATATTCCTGCCAGAGCTGTAAAATAAAGTTCTAATCATATACTCCCATCCTTTCAATTGAGACATAAACACCAATGCTACAGATGCCTGGTGATCTACTGCCTACTCAATGACCAAGTCAGAAAATAAACCAAGGTCTCAGTCCCCACAGGAATTGTCACTTCCCTGTCCTGAGTGTCCTATTGTGTATATAAAGTTATCCAGCATGGACCAATCTAAAGTTCATATTATTGCTGGGGCTGGCACTGTGGTATAACAGGTAAAGCCATCACCTGCAGTGCTGGCATCCAATATGGGCACCAGTTTGAGATCTGGATGCTCCACTTCCAGTCCAGCTCTCTGCTATGGCCTGGGAAAGCAGTAGATGGCCCAAGTCCTTGGGCCCCTGCACCCACACCAGGGACCCAGAAGAAGCTCCTGGCTCCTGGCTTCGGATTGGCACAGCTCTAGCCGTTGTGGCCAATTGGGGAGTGAACCAGCAGATGGAAGGCCTGTCTTCTCTCTGTGTAACTCTTTCAAATAAATAAATAAACTTTTTTTAAAAAAGTTCACATTATTACCTTTCATGCCAAACTATACCAGAGAAACAATTGTTCTTTTTCTACTATTTTTCTTTTTCAAGAAACAAATGAATTTATTTTTATTTTAAAGGCAGAGGGACAAAGAGGTCTTCCATCTATGGGTTCACTTCCCAAATGTTCACAACAGTCAAGACTGGGCCAGGCCAAAGCCAAGAGTAAGGAACTCAACCTGGATCTCCCATATAGGACCCAAGTATTTGAGCCACCATCAGCTTCTTCCCAGGGTGTACTTTATGACAAAGTTGTAATCAGAGCCAGCACTCAAACCCTAGCATTCCAATATGGGATGTGGGCATCCCAAGGGCCATTTTAACCACTGTACCAAATGCTCATCCCTTTCCCTAATAATTTGTATCTATTTTCATAGGCCATTTTGACAAATTGTTTTACCTTTTTTTCTTCAGTGTGCATAAATAAAGTTTATTGGAAATCACTGTTCTTTCTGCATTGCCAAATATAATTCTTGAAGTAGACATCCCACAAAAAAAGTAAAATAGTTTAAGTTTCAAAAATTTCAAAATGAAAGAAATGAGAAAAGTCTCCCAGTACAAGCTTGCCACTGACAGGTTATTTATAAATGAGATTCTGAATTTCAACACTGTGTAATAAAGAGCACACAGCTACAAAGTGGCCATCACAGGAATACGCTCAGAATTCTCACCTCTCAGACCAGAGTTCTTCTTCCTACAGAGTTCAGTTTTATTTTATTGTTATTCCTGGCCACTGTGGCCTTACAGCTTGGGGCCCAAGAGTATTCTGAAGCTAAATGGTAAGAGGGATAAACTGCTATCTGCTTTGAATTTAAATACAAATAATAGGAATAAAATGAAGAAAAAAGCTTTGTAAAGTCTAAAACCTAACCCACTCTAGCTAAGCTGTGCCAGACATGAAAAGCAAATACACATAGGACATAAAAGAGTGGTTTTGCACCCAGAGATCTGGTTTAGTCAGAATGTAATTTGTGCCAATCCAGGTTGCCTGTAAGGGTAAGCATCTGGGTGCTGAGAAAGGGCTTACAAATTTGACAGTTTAAATTGGGTCTGTGGCTTTGTAACAAATATATTTAATCCTTGTCCCCACTTTCAGGTTCTGAGATCTTAAGGGTTTATACAACTTGTTTTCTAATGTATGTTACTGCTACTAATGTATGTTATCAATTTATGTTACTGTCACTTCCTCAGAAGATAAATTAAAATATTCAGTTGCATTCACAGATCTAAAGAACTTTATATTCAACTATGTAATTTTTTCAAGAATTTTGTTTGATATGTATAGTGTTACAATGTGTAAAACTTTAGTTGTTTGTTTTCTCCTGTAAATTTTACTTTTCTTGCTTATATAGTTTCAATTTTTGTCATGACATTTACTTTTCATTGTCTTGTAATGCCAAAAGTTAAAAAATACTTTTCTGAGGGCACTTTTCCCAAAGATCATCAGGATGACAGCTGTTATCAAAAAAGCTGTAAATATTTGGAATAATAAATATTACCACTGAGCATAAATAGCCTAAAACCCAAGTTAATAAAATATTTTTTAAAGGCATAACATTAAATAAGTCAGCCACAGAAAGACAAATATTGCAAATTCTCAGTAATGTGAGAGCTAAGAAATCTGACTTCAAATGTAGTAAGTAGAAAAAGGATACTAGAAGCTAGGAAGGGCAGGGAAGGGGTGGGAACAGGTGGGACAACAGTACCAAAATACAGCTATGAACAAGGAAAAGGCCTAGTGTTTTAGAGCAGAGTGAAGATGGTTTACAACAATTCATCAAAATAGAAGAGAGGAGATGGAAGGTTCCCAAAGAAAGTAATGATAAATGTTTAAGGAGATGGAAATGCTAACTACTCGAATTTGATCATTACACATTGCATAAATGCACTGAATTGTCATGCTGTATAACATAAATATGTCCAATTATTATGTGACAATTAAAATTAAAGACTCGGAGAATAGACCTTTAGCCTAGTGGTTAAGACGTCAGTGTCCATTTCAAACTGATTAGATTTGATTCATGGCTCCAGCTTCCTGCTAATGCAGACTCTGTGGCAACAGTGATGTCTCAACTAATCGGGTGCCTGCCCCCCATATAGGAGACCTGAATACAGTTCCTGGAGCTCCAGCCTCAGTCCTGGCCATCAAGGGCATTTGAGTATTTGGGAAATAAACAATCAGATATGAGAATGATCGTCTGTCTGTTGTCTCTCTCTCCTTCTCACGATAATTTTTAAAGCTTTAAAATTCAAATCATACAAATGTATTCAACTTTAAAAGGCACATACAAAATATTAATAATAAATAGATGAGAGGAGGAGAATATGCCATTACTTGAAATCTGTCATTTTTCCTTCTAGATTCTACTTGTTAAGATGTTCACTCAGATGAAACACATGAGACAGAGGAATGCATATTTTCTATATTTAATGGAACAATCTGAGCATCCACTCAAGGTAACTGGAGGAGAGATTAGAATCAAAGTCTGCACTTAGTTACATGTTAGAAATAAATGGAAAGCTCTCCATTTAATAATCTAAACCAAAACAAAAATAATTTCAGTCTTCTAAAAAGTAGACAGAATCTTTAGCTCCTTAAAAATTTTAAAAAATCACATTATATGAATTTAAGAGCATTATTCTGGGGCCAGTGCTGTGGCGTAATGGGTAACTTCACTGCCTGAAGTACCGGCATCCCATATGGACGCCGGTTCGAGTCCCAGCTGCTCCACTTCCAATCCAGCTCTCTGCTATGGCCTGGGAAAGTAGCAGATGGCCCAAGTCCTTTGGCACCTGCACCTGCCTGGGAGACCTGGAGGAAGCTCCTGGCTCCTGGCTCCAGGGCGCAGCTCTGGCTGTTGCAGCCAATAGGGGAGTGAACCAGTGGATAGAAGACCTCTCTCTCTCCGGAGGCCTCTTCTTCTGTGTAACTTTGACTTTCAAGTAAGTAAGTAAATAAATAAGTCTTTTTTAAAGACATTACTCTGAGTGTGTACTGCATTAATGTCTTAGCAATTAAGAATCTTTTTTATCCTTACATGTTACCCTGATTTTCACATTATCTCTGGCCAAACTGATGTAAGCATTTATGACATCTCTAATTTTAATTCCTCTCACTCCATTCTTTATGTCTCGTTACATGCAATACACCTGCCATGACACTTCTCCAAATATCAGGGTCTACCCTAAAGTGTACTCACTCCCCATCAATTTCTTTTTTCATTTAAAAAATTTTATTTATATAAGCTGAGCAAATTTTATGTATTTCATATATACAGATTTAAGAAAATAATAACTCTTCCTACCCTATCCTCCATTTCCTGTCAATTTCAAGTGGCATGTATCACCTCCCTTGCATACTGTCCGTGTTAGTCTATACTCAACTCTTTTACATATGTGGATATATACTGTGATCCATCTCTAAATAAAAAGGGAAGGATGGAAGAGTTTGGAAAATGGAAGTACTATGTTATCTTGTTCAATAACGTTATGAAAAGGCACAGACACCTTGATTCAGCATTGATTAAAATGCAAGTGAAGTCACAGGCCACACATTTCAGTAAGAAAAGAGAGGAATGGCAATGACAACAGCTACTGTAGACAATACCAAGTGCTAGATGAGCCACTACACATCGCTAAGAGTAAAAAATACACAGATTTATCACAAAATTTGTTAAACCTGCTCATCGCAAAAAGTTCAATCTTTTTGTCAGTTTTCTAAACTGGAAACAGAGCTTCCCCACAATATTCACAAGTTTAGCTACTTTTCAGTAACTGTTGATACCAACACTAAGACCACACATCTTTTTAAAGGAAGATGAAATAAAACTAATGTTTGCTTTAAAGAAGTGTGCCAATTCACTTTAGATTATAAACTGCAGGGCGGGAACTGCGGTGTAGCCAGTAAAGCTGATGCCTATTATGCCAGCATCACACATGGACACTGGTTCATGTCCTGCCTGCTCCAATTCCATTCCAACTCCTGACTCATGGCCTGGGAAAAGCAGAGGACAGCCAAGGTATCTGGACCCCTGCCACCCATATGGAAGACCTGGATGAAGCTCCTGGCTCCTGGTTTTGGCCTGACCCAGCCCTAGCCAATGCAGCCTTGTGGGAGGTGAACTAGAGATCAAAGATCTCACTATCGCTTTCTCTAATTCTGACTTTCAAATAAGCTGTTAAACACACACACACACACACACAGCATTTATCATTTTTCTTCTCAACTTGCACTATGCTTTGCTAATGATGTCGATCACAAGCTAATTAATATTCTGCACAGATAAAACGTACATTCTTTTAACATTTTCAGGAATGATGGAACTATAGTGCTTGTCTCTAAAATGGCATTTTAAATATAAATTCTATTAAGAAAATGTATATAACCCCATTTAAAGTACAATAGAGGGCCAGCCTTGTGGAACAGTGGGTTAAGCTGCTGCCTGCAATGCCAACCTCCTCTATGGGCTGTTCATGTCCTGGTTACCCCATTTCCAATCAAGTTCCCTGTTAATGCCCTGGGAAAGCAGCAGAAGATGGTCCAAGTCCTTGGGTCCTTGTACTCGCATTGGAGACCCAGATGGAGTTCCTGGCTCCTCACTTCATGGTGGCCTAGCCCCAACCATGGCAATTTGGAGTGAACCAAAGGATGGAAGATTTCTTTTTTTTCTCTCTGCCTTCCAAATAAATGAATAAATCTTTTAAAAAATAAAGCAAAGAGGCTGACACTGAGGCATAGTAGGCTAAGTTTCTGCCTGCAGCACCGGCATCCCACATGGGTACCGGTTTGTGTCCCAGCTGCTCCTCTTCCGATCCAGCTTTCTGCTATGGCAGTGGAAGATGGGCCAAGCGTTTGGGCCCCTGTACCAGCATGGGAGAACCAAAAGAAGCTCCTGGCTCCAGATTGGCCCAGCTCTGACCGTTGCAGCTGTTTGGGGAGTGAAGCAGCTGATCGAAGACCTTTCTCTCTGTCTCTCCTTTTCTCTATCTGTAACTCTACCTCTCAAATAAAATTTTTAAAATAAAGCAAAATATGAATCCTGAAAGCTATTTTCAAGGTTTAAAAATTAAATGTTTCAAAAGGAAAACTTTTTCTAGCTTACAGCTCTTAGATTGCTTACCTTTTTGTTTTTTTTTTTTTTTTCAAAATAATTTAGATATATTTACTGACAGAAGGTTGAAAAAAGACTGCTTTTTAAAGAAATATCTGGAAAAATTTACTTACAAAAAGCATATGATAGTTTATAATTATTTCAAATGAATCTGTGCCATACAGGAATGATTATTTTCACAAAATAAATAAATTACAGCATCATAGAAAACTCCTTCTGCTACTCAAACCATTATGATATAGGGAAAATTATGCTTGTTAAAATACATTTGTGTCCAAAAATATTTTCCTGGTTGTTTTGAATAGCTTTTTTGAAGTAGATCCTTTATGTCACAGCCAATTTTCTGTTTCTCTCATTAAAATCTAACTGCTATTATGTGAAAGGAAAAAAAAACTGAATAAACAAAACGCTTAAACAAAAGTATCCAATGGCTGATTCACAGAAAAACCAAAAATGGTATCTACAAGGAAGCAGGGATTTCTGATTTAATTTGCTTTCATTTTTATTCAATCATTAAAGGAATTGGTTTTAATCTCTTCATAGGAGCTTAGCCCAGAAGTATTCCAAAAACATAAATGACATTCCATGCACTTGAATAACCAAACAAATTTTCAAACACTCAATATATACAAACATGTATGTAGATAAGGGGTCTTCTTCAAAATGTTTATGAAAATGTATGTTGTGAAAAACTGTAGATGTTTTTCAAAAAAATTTTTACCAAATAACTTCTTCGAAATTCTCCTTTCCCAGAAACCTTTTGATGTCCCCTCCTATATATATTCACATATACATATTTACTATGCACACTAAGTATATAAACTCATTATATTTTAGAGAGATACTTAAAGTACCTGAAAAAGTTGTATTTCACAGACTTTGCTTCCTCCTACCTTCCTTTCTCTTTGTCCTTCTTCCTTTCTTTCCTACCATCTTCATTCCCTTTATTTTTCTATTTCTTTTCTCATTCAACAAATATTTATTAATCAAAATCCAAGTTCTAAGAGCTATTACATACAATGAGGTTCAATAGCAAATAATTAGAGAAAGAGCGCTTCATGTACTGGAGGAGAATCATTCAAAGATGAAAAATGAAAGGATTTTAAATCAGATGAGCCTACATTCAAATCATGATGGCATCACTTTTGTGCCTTTGGGAAACTAACTTCACCAAGCTTGCATTTGCTCAAAAGGAAATCAAGGATAATTTTAATCTCATCATACATCTTGAAAATTAAATAAAAAATGCAGATATTCTAATAGAGAATCTGGCATATAGTAAACATCCAATATATGTTACATATCTGTGCTCCTCACACAGACTTAAATAGCAAGTTGCAGTTAAATTGAAGTTTCAATGTTAAGAGTTTATGAAGTCGGCCGGCGCCGAGGCTCACTAGGCTAATCCTTTGCCTGCGGCGCTGGCACCCTGGGTTCTAGTCCCGGTTGTGGTGCCGGATTCTATCCCGGTTGCTCCTCTTCCAGTCTAGCTCTTTGCTGTGGCCTAGGAAGGCAGTGGAGGATGGGCCAAGTGCTTGGGGCCTGCACTTGCATGGGAGACCAGAAAGAAGCACCTGGCTCGGCGCAGTATGCCGGCCATAGCAGCCATTTGGGGAGTGAACCAACAGAAGAAAGACCTTTCTCTCTGTTTAACTCTGCCTGTCAAAAACAAAAAAGAGTTTATAAAGTCAAGACAAGAATCTGTTCCCATAATCTCTCTAAAATATAAGTTTTGCTTAGAAGATGTGTTAAACAAAACTGGTAGAAAAATATGGGGAGGGAGGGAGGGAGGGAGGGAGGAAAAAATGGACAATGACTCAGGGATTCAGAGGTGCAGCATGGAAACACGTCTTCCCATGGTGGGCCTCAGGACAGTAGATAAGAATGTAACTGCTACATCCTTTCGTGTCCAGACAAGTGGTCTCATTTTGTAATGCTGATTTGTAACATTTCCAATCCGTATCTTACTTTTTTCTGCTTTTGTGTAGTAGGTGTTTATAGACAGGGCAATTAGGCCTCTAGCCATGGCTGGAAATGTTTCATATTTCCATGAAATAAGCTGTCATGTGAAGAGACAGGTGAGCTAGAGGGGAAGTAGATCTGCTGGATACTCAAAATGATGGGAACCAGTTACAGAATGGAAGCTCTCACCAGGAAACAGCTGGGCTTCCAGAGGCAAAATGCCCAATACAGAGCTCTAAGCCATGGCTCACTTCCAACTCATCTACTGAAAACTCTTCATCACTGGGAAGGGCTGGATGATTCTTAACAATATTTGCAAACAGTGGGCTCCACTGGAACCCAGAATGATCTAGACATGAAGCCTTGACACTGCATACTACAGAATTCCAAAAAGTCTGACTGTCTGCACTAGTCTTAGTTTTAACTCAATGATTTTATAGAAAAAATAAATAAAAGACAGTTGCAGGCTTATGGTTACAAGTAGAGTACTTTCAAAAATGAGGCATTAAAGTATAAAACAAACTCCTGACTGTTGATAGCAATGCAATTCAAAGACATGTTAGAGAAAATTAGCATCTCTTCTTCATAAATGAGAAACTCAAGTTTTATACTGAAATGGTATTATTCTACCTAATGAAAAGGGCATTCAATAAAAGATTTTTTTGTTGTGGTGTGAAAAATGACAGTTGCAATGGGTTTTTATTTTCCAATCAAGCACTGCACAGATAAAGGGTACAAAGACTGAGGAGCCATCCAACTGAGATAGTTTGCTATCTCACATGGGTGCTCCAAGTAGTCAGGGTTTACTGCTCCCATGAATTAAAAAGAATTAACTCCATGCAGATGATTCCAAATTTTAGAGTAGTCTTGATGGTGACTTACTTCCTTATATGGAATTTTTTTCATTTAAGAATTAGACACACACATAGCACTCCCATCTGCTGGTTCATTCTCCAGATGCTCAAAACAACCAGGCCTGGATCAGGACAAAGCAAAGAACTCAAGACTCCATCCATGCCTCCCACATAGATGGTAGGGACCCAAGTACTTGAGTCATCAACAGCTGGCAATCAGAAGATAGCTAGAACGAGGGACCTCTGTTGGGAATTAAATCTAGCCACTCTGGTATGAGATTCAGATATCTTTGGGAAAGTATATGACATTGGATTTTCTACTGTGATTAAGGGAGAAGACAAGTAGATGAGAACCTTCAATGTATCTTTCCATCACATTTCTCACTGGAAAGTAGGAAGGGGGCCTTCTACATCATCTTCCTCAGTCTCTTGTGAGTCTTCTAAATATGAATCAGCTTCTCAAGGTGATGTTATCTACAACACTGAAGGGGTGGAATTACTAAGACACGCTGGGGCTAAGTACAGGCAGACATACTGCTAAACATGCCATACTAAGGATGTGAATTTGTAAATTAGTTCTCAAAATACTGGGGAAGACATGAAGAAGTGTTCGCCCCATCCCCCAAGGGGTTTTCACAACAGAGGAGGGGATAAGTGATATACATGTAAGGAGACGGGGGTAATTTTGAGATATCACTGGAGACTGAGACTTACAAGTCCCATCAACGTATTTAGAGCAGAAACACATATCTACAATAAACAAGTTCCAAGAATATCTTAGTAGTGAGATATGTAAGTGCCGTTAGCATACTTAGGCTTTCTATTATAAGCAGGTGTTTTCCTTTAAATAAAGCTATTTTAAGTGTTTTCTTTAGAGTCTAATTGTTTACCATGGGTTGCAGTAGTGAAAAATTCATAGTAAGAGATATAATCAGTGGCCACCATAAAACACACTCAATAATCAGTTTCCTATTGTGGACAGAACAAATTACTTCAAACTCGATAGATGGAAACAGCTTAAATTTATTATCTTGCAGGTCTGGAAGTCAGACTTCAAAAATGGATCTCACTGAGAAAAAATCCAGGTGCTGGTGAGACTGTTCCTTCTGGGGTCCTGGGGAAGAGGCTGCTTCGCATCCCTCTCCAGCTCCTGGGGGCCTACTGCACTCCTGGGCTCAGCTTTCTCAAAATCAACACCAACCAGTGCAGTCTTTCTCACACTACATCAATCTAACATTGTGAGTTCACCCAGATAATCCATGAAAATATCCCAATCCTGGGATTAACTTAATCACATCTTCCATGTATTTTTGCCACAGACACAAATTCACAGGTTCCAGAGATTATGACAGGGGTATCGATGACAGATTATTGTATGTGCCCAATAAATTAAGAAATAACCTCATTCCTTGGCATTTTTTTTTTTCAGCTTTACAACTTTAATCAGTTCTCATCCACATTGACTGTCTGTAGATTTTTGAAAGTGGTGACAGGTACGTAGGTAACCAAAGTGTAGAGCTTGTTTGGGGAATCTTCATCCTCATTACGTTTTCTGGACAACCTCACACGGATGCGGTATGGGACATTCCTTATTCCTTTGGCCCAGACGGCTTTGTTGAGCCTGGTGTCAATGCGCACATCTGGAGTTCCCATCTCTTTCATGGCAAATTTCCGGATCTCTTTGAGTGCCCGAGGGGCACGCTTCTTGAAGCCCACACCACGGATGTGCTTGTGAATGTTGATGGTATGCTCGTGGGTCACCACCTCGTTGATGGCAGAACGGCCCTTCTTCTCGCCGCCCTTCTTCGCGGGAACCATCTTGGAGGGCCCAAGCTGGAAAGCCACATCTCTTTTAAGAGTAGATGCATGCACATCCCCAATTTTCTCCTCAATCTCTCTTTTAAATAAAGAGTATAATTTTATTGGCACAGTCTAAGAAAATAAGCAACGTCAAATCTGTACTTCACTAGCAGGATGACAAGAGAGCAGATGCAGACGTGCAAAAAAGTACAGAGCTTTGTTTTTACTACAGCAGAATTCTGAATGAGAACTAATGCCCTTCATCCATAGCTAATGGCTCACTTGAAATGTGAGAAAAACAGCCATAGGTATTCAGGTAATAAAGTTTGGCTTTGAACAGAAAATCTAGATGACAGCTTTCTTAACAATACAGTACTGGAGAATTCTATTAGTCAGTCCTCAACTTCAACTGCTATTAATCACACAACTATAAGCTTAAGGACTCTTTAATTTTTATTTATTTGAATGGCAGAGTTACAGAGAGAAAAAAAGAGAGAAAAAGGTATCTTCCATCCACTGGCTCATACCCCAAATGGCTGCAATGGCCAAGGCTGGGCCAGACCAAAGCCAGGAGCTTTTCCCGGTTCTCCCACATGGGCACTGGAGTCCAAGGACTTGGTCCATCTTCTGCTGCTTTCCTGGAAACATTAGTAGGGAGCTGGATTGGAAGTGGAGCAGCCAGGACTCGTTTACTGGTGCCTTTATGGGATTCCAGTGCCACAGGCAGCAGCTTTACCTGCTAAGCCACAGCACTGGCCCCAGGGCTGACCTTTTTAATAAACATATTACAAAAATCTGCTCATATTGAAGTTGATGGTATCACCTAGTAAAACTAATGGTGACCATTCTTCCTCTGCCTTGGTCCCTTGATGAACACCTGCTCATCTTCCAAACCTCAGAGCAGGATCGCTTCCCTCACGGAGTCCTTTCTGGCTTAACAACTTGCCTTAACCCAGATATCACTGCCTCTTTATCTTCTTTGGGATTTGCTGCACAGAATTCCATGGCAGCATCTGTGACTTCCTTCTTTGTGTGTCTGCTTTCCCACACTCACCGATTAATTCTCAGATAATGATCTGTTTGATCAGTTTTCACAAATCCTAAACATAACCAGGATGACAGTCCACAATCTGATAAGGCTAGCACATTTGCTAAAACAATGTCAAAAAAAAAAAAAAAAAAAAAAAAAAAAAAAAAAAACAAAAAAAACAATGAGATGCATCCATGAACAGCTGCTTCCCCAGTCTTCCCTTGGAATTCTCATTCCAGCAACTGAAGGGGCAATTCCTGAGCTAATGTCTATTCTCTTGGTCAGTTCCAAGTTCAGCAAACCAACCATGTTTCCCAGACTTCAGGGAAGGGCCTGGCTTTTAACAGTACACAGTAACTACTGGTTGACTCGATTTGTCTTATGAAAATACATCGTATGTCAGTAAATTTTTCTAATAAAAATTTAAAAGGCAATATATCCTCCACTTCAGAGAAGGACATCCAAATATTTATTTAAAGTAATTTTCAAGCTATTTTCTGTAATTTCACAGTGACCTAAAGTGGTTCAATTCAGGAAAGATTCCAGAATCTTTAGATAATTTTATCTCAAAACTGAAGGCAGTTTTCTATTTTGAAATGAAGACAACTAGAGTATCAACAACCTCTGCCTTGCAGAGATGGCATTTTTGATTGATCTGGGAGCAACACCAATAAGCATACAGCAGTAGAAAAGAAAGCCATTCCTACACATTCTAGAAAGATCTACAAAGAAGAAACAAACAAACTTTGGATAAAATGATCCATAAAAACAACTTTAAATATGTTAAGCAGAAACTCACAAGTGAAAACAATGAAACAGAGAATAAAGGTTTGTTTCATCTTGCAAGACAACATGCCCACCCTTTGGAGTAAAATTCCCCAAGAATTTCAAAGGCCCTTAACAGATGTCCAAGAGCAGTTTCTATTCTCTCCCTGAGGTTCTCTGTGTGTATAACTAATGGTATTAATTATACTGAGGATTTTAAAAATGAGGTTATTGTTCCACTTTGATAATGTAAGTTTTCTAAATGAAGCAATAGCCACTGAAAATAATCATACTCTTCAATGAGTCACTGAAAATAAAGATGAAAGTGTGTTGGTCAAGGCATAACAGCCTCAAATTAAAGAAACCTTTACTCTATACATTTAAATTCATCCGCTTGTTGGAATCTTTGTTCTCAAACTTGGAAAATTTACATTATCCAGGTCAACATCAAAACCCCAAAAAACTAAGACTGATAACACATCCTATCTCTTAAGGGGGAAGGACTTTCTAAGTTCTGAAGTACCAGGCAAAAAGCACCAAGGAATATATGAATAATTGTGGGAAAATAGTACATTTATACATGCAAAAGGCTAAAAAAGTAAAATACGGAAAAGGCAACTAATCACTTTACAATAAAGGGAAGAAGAAAATAAGTATGTTAACACAAAAAGAGCTTGTACAAATTACTAAGCTCTAAGACCCTAATAAAGAGATTGGCAAAGGGAATTGTATTCATTTCCTAGGGCTGCTGTAACAAAATTCATGAACTGCTATTCAACCATTAAAACTACGTTTACAAAGTCTATGGAAAAGATGAAATATTTACTAGATGGCTTGGGCAACAAAGCATTGTCTCATAGTTCTGGAGGCTAGAAGTCCTAAACCAAAGTGTTAGCAGACTTTGTTTCCACCAAAGTTTCTCTTCTTGGCTTGCAAGTGAATGCCTTCTCCATGCTCCTACGGTCATCCTCAGCCTGCATGTCTGTATCCCCATTTCTCTTCGTACAGTGACACTCGTTACCTTCGGTTAAGGCTGACCCATGTGACTTCACATATCTTTGATGGAACAAGGACATAAACTAGCTCCTTGCTTGAAAGTAGGTAAAATAAGAATTTACCCCTTATCCATGCCTTCTTTCAAAAGACCACTTCAGTCTCACAACGTGTATTGCTTCCAGCCCCAACCCCAGCATTCTTTTCCAGGTTTGAAAGCAGGGGCAAAACTTGAAATATCTGTATGGAGAAACTCCCCTCCTCCTATCGCCCCTGCTTCCTTCCTTCTGGACCTTTAGGCCACCCTAAGATATAAAATGGCCAGCCCACTGAGGACTGTGCCCTCTGTCACGTGTGCCGTATGTGAGCATGCTGGCAGTTTGTCATCTACCTCTGAATTTTTTCTTCTTGAATAAATTTTGTTCTGGCTCTGAGTTCATATCTGTGTCTCCTCTCCATTCTGCTCCCCTTTCCCTTACATTCTTAATTATCTCTTTAAAGATATATGTCTCCAAAAACTTAAGTTTTGAAGTATTAGGGTTTAAGATGTCAGAATATGAACAGGGTCAGAGGGGACAATTCAGCCCAAACAAACCAGGAAAGTAGTATGTGTTACTAATGTACAAACTTTACTTTTCCTACTAAGTAAAGGTATGTTAACTAAAAGTAAAATATGATTCTATGTTTCACTTAACAAAGTAGTAATGACTGAAATGGAATTATAATGCTGTTCCTACTTAATGCTGGTGAGGTTACAGTTCAGTGAGGACCTTGAATGCTACCAGCAAGCCATAAACTGGCAAATCATTTGGTGAAGCAAATTTCCAGTATACTAGTGCATCAAGATTATAGACAACACTCAACTCTCAATATAGATCAATATAACCAAGAAAAGGTAATAAAAATCTCAATATCAGCTTATTTGCCTGGGAGAGGGATCTTTACTAGAATACTACCCATCACAGTATTATTTATATGAGTATCACCAAAAAAACTGGAACTCATCTAAGTGCTCACCATGGAGAAATCCTATGCTTCATGAACTGCTATTCAACCATTAAAATTATGTTTACAAAGTCTATGGAAAAGATGAAATATTTACAATTTTATTTTAAAATGAAAGCAGAGCTCTATTTAAAAGGTACATGGAAAAAAGGGGGCAGTTAATAGACTTTCAGTGACTACTTCAGTATAAAAGAACTAACCTTTTTATTTTTTCTTACTAGAATTATATACTTTAAATTTACAAAAAGCAAAATATACTAGCTCTTATCATCAAAATCATTTTTTAACTTATTTAAAATCTTGTTTGAATGTAAAAAAAAAAATTAGGGGGCTGGTGTTGTGGGTAAAGCTGCTGCCTGCAATGCCAGCATCCTATACGGGTACCGGTTCAAGACCCGGCTGCTCCATCTCCAATCCAGCTCCCTGCTAATGCACTCAAGAAAGCAGTGGAAGATGGCTCAACATCTTGGGCCCTTGCACTCATGTAGGAGACATGGAAGGAGCTCTTGGGCTCCTGACTTTGGCTTGGTCCAGTCCCAGCCCATGCAGTCATCTGGGGAATGAACCAGCAGAGAGAAGATCAGAGCAGCTTTTTATTAGAACACTTTACTCTCACTCTGTCACACATTTTTTAACCGAATGTTAGTGAGTGACATCATCACTCAACACCTATTGCTAACCCCAATCCCATTCTATCACAGTCATGTAAATATAATAAAAAGAAAAATCAATGAGTCTATGAAGTAAGTCGGGCATCCATATGATAATTTAACATCATTAGTTGATCAATTAATCATTAGTGTGATTGTTCCCTGCTCAGTGTGTCAATCTGCAAATATCCATTATACACACATGGAAATCAGAGGTGTCTTTCCCAAGTTCCACAGATACCTCAACAACACGAGATATTAGATGTCTGCTGTCTTCCTCTATGACTGCAAACAATTACATAGCAAAGTACAAATTCCAATACACAGATTCACAACTCTAAAGCACACAGAATTTTGCACCAGCAGAACTGATGAAAACGTGTATTTTACTCTGTAAAACAAAATGATTCAAAGTTCATGCATCCGCAGAGTTTGTGAGGAGCCCAAATTGTTAGGTTTGGGTAATCAACTGCCTATCAAAAACACCAGGACTCAAATCATGTTCCTTAATTTTCTGGTAAAGTGGACCAGTGCTCCAATTTTCTTACTAGAAGAGACGTAAGAAACACAGTCGTACAGATGAATAGCACCCCTCGAAGTTCACATCCACTTGGAATCTCAGCAGCTAATCTTGTTTTAAAATAGCGTCTTTGGAAACATAATTCAGGATCAAAGTGAAATTATACTGGATTAGGGTGAGCTCTAAATTGAGTGAGGGAGTCCTTATGAAACAAAGAAACATGGACACACACACCAGGAAAAGACACATAAACTTGGAGGCAGGGATTGAAGTGGTACTGCCACAAGCCAAGGAATACAAAGCGCCACTAGAAGCTGGGAGATGCAAGGGAACCATCTCCTATAGTGCCTTCAGAGATACCTTAACCCTGTCGTCATCTTGATTTCATTCTTACAGGCCCCAGAACTTTCAAAGAGCAGCTTCCATTGTTTTCATCACCGTGTTTGCGGATACAGCACAGCATGGAAGTCAGCACAGTGATTTACAAAAACAGTTAAGCCACATTTCACAAGAACTATACCGTTAAGGCAGAATGATGTGGTTACAAGGCAGAGAAAGTGCTGGAATCCAAGAGCTAAGACTAGAGTTCCATTCTACGACTTTCCATGTGGCAAACCAGTGAGTTCCTCCACACTTGGATTTAGCTTACAATGGCACTTGCACAGGACTATTGAGAAGATGAAAGGAAGCAATGGAAGTCATCAGCACTTGATAGAAAGGGCTGATTTTTTGTTGTCTTTGGTAACAATTAAGATAGATATCTAGAATAAGTTGACATTTACCTTTTTAAAAATGAAAAGGAATAAGAGAGAAGTTCACACAAGTGCATGTTTTATCTTTCAATTCTCTCTTCTAGAATCATTTACTGCCTAAAAGGTAGGATTATATCCTGCAGACTTCCTTCAGCTCCTGACATTAGTCATGTATCACATCAATAGGTCAATTACTATGAATGTTTCAGAAGGGGAGTAATCTGAGGTGCAGTTATTCTTAGAAATTTTGTGCCATCATTAATAATCATTTATTGTCCTTTCAGTCATCTGCACTGGAATAAAAACAAATAGATGACAATAGATGACAATGACTTATGCTTTAGCATTCTGATGTAAGAAACAAAAATGCTGACAAAAAATCCTGACACTAATGTCCACATACTAGGTTTTTACAGCTGTCTCCGACCTAGTTAAGCAGAATTTAAGATGGTTAGTATTAAAAGCAAGGAAATCAATTGCCTTTATTTAAATAATAACCATTGTACTGCATTCCTAAAAAATTCAAGACTGTAGTAACTACTAAAATTAATTACTCAACTATTAGAGTAGAAACTCTACTGTACCATTAAGAAAATTAAATTTCTAAGTATTGCCTGTGAAAGTCTTTATGAAGTGAAAATATTACCAAGGCAAATTATTTCAAGCAGTGTTGAATCAATGTTATCTAAACACATTTTCACTGTAAAATGAAATATATGACTGGAACAGAAATCCAGACTTCATTCCTCTGTCCTCATTCTCAGTGGAAAATCAAATACAAATCTAAGGTCTTCCTGTTCAGACAGCCAGCCACTGATTTCTCCAAAGCCCACCTCTACGAGAAGCATTTTTCCCAGACTGCACTGTTAGTTCCTGTGATCATCACTGTCTCTGTGGTAGCTTCCCCTGACAACCGTCATTGTTCTCCAATCTTCTTACACAAATGGGAGATTCATGCGACAGGTGTCAATTCTTCACTGTTCACATCTAATAGTCCTCTTCTCACAGGATAGACATTTTGATGGGGTACAATATTTCAACACATATGGCTAAAGATAATGTGTCATGAATACACAATGGAATATTATTGAATCATAAAAAAGAACCCTGATATTTGCAGCAAATATCTAAAAATTATGTTAAGTGAAATAAGACACCGATAATCATTTTCATGAGTTTACTTTATTACTAGAAATTTAACCTAAAGAGAGTAGTGTCCTGGCTAATTTTATTTTCCTGCCACTGAAAATGAGTTTTACATTTGTTTCTCTATATATCTAAATGTCAGCTGACAAGTGTTCAGAGATTCTTATAGTTTGCTTTTAGCTAAAAAATAATTTCAAAAGTAATTCAGAAATAATAAAGCACATTTATGTTCTTAAAGTGGTCCATTATTAATAGACATTCATTTGGACTTTTCCATATAAGACTAAAGATTGCAAAGGAAAAATTTCCCTTATAATACGTGGCTATTTTAAATATTACCTATCTGGATGCACTGAATAGCAATTAAAAAAATTAAAACTGTTGAAAGATTCCAAACTGATCAAATAGAACAAGGGGTAAGGTTTTTATTTACCTGGAAATTAGGAAAGAAATGAGAAATAAAAATCAGTGTGTTTAACTATGATGAGATAGTTGATATTGTTTTAAAGGAGGCCAAAATTTTGGGGTTTCCAATAAATATTCTGGTTCTGCAAAGGGAGACAAGCTTACAAAAATAAAAATGTGGTGCCTTCCCGAGGCTGTTTCTGAGGCGATAGAGCCATTTATAGCTTTTAATAGAGTCTAAGGCAAAATGCAATTTATTGTATCAATTCAACCGTAACATAACAAAAGATCATTACTACTCTATCAGCGATGATAGAAATTATGAGAAACTAAATTTCTAAGACCATTAGAGCTAGAACATCAATATTTCCTATTTGAAGATCATATGAATACTGATTCAAATGCAGGGTGAATATGTATCAAATAGTAACCAATTCTTTCAGTAAGCCTGTTTGATTAACTCCAGGTGTTTTTTTTTTTTTCAACCAGATAGATAGTAGGTGCTTACCTAAAAGAACTTGAGAAGTTCATTGGCTGTGTCAAAGTAAGCATTTGGATGCTGCTGTAGCTCCTCTCCAAGCCTGATAGACCAGTAGCAAATAGACAAATTTGAGGCATCATCCCTGTGACTAGGGACCACTGTTCCTGTTGCCAGCACTATCTTGTCTTTGAGTTGCAGTTGCTCTGGGAGTATGTCCTCCTCTGAGATACCTAGTATGGGCTTGACTATATTTTCCTCAAAAAGCTTGAAGCTACAATAGGAAGTTTCCCTGAAAGCAGCTGTGTCATCTATAGACAGCAGCATTGTTTATGTCTTGAGATGTGAAAACAAGGTGAGACTCTCTACTAACCAACTGGAGGGCAGATAGTGGAGTAAATGCTAAGGGGGAATTTAAATTGAATGAGCTACCAATGTATGGCAACCAAATACTTGATTCTGATTTTCTGTTTTCTTACTGCAAATAACCTAGGCATAATCCTTAGATACCAGAACAGTTCTCTATCTCTTGGTCAACTAACCAGTATTTACTGGTGAATGTGTAGGTCCAGCCCTTTGGCTTGCAGGATATGAAGTCTTTTTGTGTCTTCAGTTCTTTTCCAGACTTTGGTTCAGGCGTGAAATCTCAAACTTAATGCTGTTTCAACATGGTGCCTGCCATGAATCCCATGCTGTTTTATTTGATGACACCAAATAGAGGTGATTGCCTCTAAAATAACTTGAAAAACCCATCACTAAGTGTACCCAGAGACTGACTGACAAAGCTGAATGATTTATAAGGCAGTCTCTTAAGTGGATTTGCTCCTGATTGACTTAGCGAACATTTCTGCTAGGATGTCAGCTAGTGTGAAATACCTTTGTAGATCATGTACAAGTGCACTTCAAAAGGTTTATGGGAAATGGAATTAAAAGCTTATATTGGTGCAAAATTTTTTGAAAGTCATGCATCATTTTTTCACATTATACATTTTCCAAGAAGTTTTTGAAGATGCCTCATAACAAGATTCTCACTTTACTCTGCCCTGCTTTCTTGCAGATCTCAGAGACACTCAAAGATGCCAGATATTTAACTAAATTTCCAACTCAGTTTTGCTAAATTGCAACCATCTTTGAAAAACTGATAAACAGGATTAGCTTTCAAATGCCTCCAGAAAGACAAAATGCTTGGGGAAAAAGAAAAAAAGAACAAAAATAACCTCTAATTGCAGCAGCACATTTTATAGTCAATAAAGTACTTAATATGCTATGCAGCAGGGGTATTTCAACTGAGTGTCAAATAAAAATAACTGTCTGTGATAGCTCAATGCAAAGTTTCTTTTCTCAGCAAGAGATCAAGATTCTCAACTGTTTCCAGCCTGACACATTTGATGAATTGCTTGCACACAGAGGATATATGGCTTTAGTCTTGCTACAACAAAACAAAAACAATTTTGGATAGTAGGCTACTATGGAGAAGTAACACCTCATCCTAGTTGGTTTTGGTTTTTTTAAATTTTTATTTAGTAAATATAAATTTTCAAAGTACAGTTAATGGATTACAATGGCTCCCCCCCCCCATAACTTCCCTCCCACTCACATCCCTCCCATCTCCCGCTCCCTCTCCCATTCCATTCACATCAAGATTCATTTTCAATTCTCTTTATATACAGAAGATCAATTCAGTATATATTAAGTAAAGATTTCATCAGTTTGCACCCACACAGAAACACAAAGTGTAAAATACTGTTTCAGTACTAGTTATAGCATTACTTCACATTGGACAACACATTAAGGAAAGATCCCACATGAGGAGTAAGTACACAGTGACTCCTGTTGTTGACTTAACAATTTGACACTCTTGTTTATGGTGTCGGTAATCTCCGTAGTCTCTAGTCATGAGTTGCCAAGGCTATGGAAGCCTTTTGAGTTCGTCGACTTTGATCTTATTCCAACAGGGTCATAGTCAAAGTGGAAGTTCTCTCCTCCCTTCAGAGAAAGGTACCTCCTTTGATGGCCCTGTTCTTTCCACTGGGATCTCACCCGCAGAGATCTTTCTGGAAGGAACCGAGCAGCTTACTTTCTTCCCTACCTCCTTTGCTTCCTTTCTTCCTGATGGCTGATGCATTCTTCCCTCCCACTAATACTTCCTAAGCATATATACGTAGCACACTACAGGACTTGTGCGAGTCAGGACCTTTTCTCTATCTAGTGGAAAAAGGCACTGTACTATGAATAAAATCTTGTGGAATCTCAAAGCGGGAAGATAACAGAATTAGGGAGCTGGCCATGACAACACAGATCTGTAACAACGTGGGTCTTAAAGAAGGAACTGTGCACCATGCATAAGAAGGGTTATTTTCTACTATTTTTGCCCTGTTGTACTTGAACTTCTCTTACATGGAGTTCATTAATTTCTTTGATATTGTGGTATGCACTTGCTTGTTGATGACTCACCAGATGTGATGTAACAATCATCCTTCCTAGGCCTCCTGAATCTGACTGCCCTACTTGCCTCTTCTATCCATATGCTCAACCCTATTGTGATTTCATATGAATTTACATGGTTCTGGGCATGGCAGTTATATTTATATACTTGAATTCATTACCTAGCAGGCACAGATACCTCTTTTTGAGATAAAAAAGAATGAATGCATTTACTTCTCTGCAAGTTTTTTGCTCTGAAAATCTCAAAAACAAAGAAAATCAAATGAATATTGTAACACATCTGATGCATCCTTTTTTCTAGCTTCAATTACCATAAGTTTGCCAATCTTGTCTCATCTATTAATTTAGTTGGGGCAAACATTTAAAGCAAATATTAGATATAATGCTTAGCTCCTGCAAATTGTAAGCATGCTTCTCTAACTGATAAGAACATGTTTATAAACTCCTTGCCATTACTATAACTTGCACAGTTAGCAGCAATTATTTAACACAATTTCAAACTCAGTCCATATATTCATTTTCACATTTCCTCCCTTCTCTGAAGAATTATTGTTATATGTTTGTTTGCATCAAGATCTGAGTAAAGCCCTTACATGACTTTTTGTTTTGTTTTGTTTTTGTTTTTTTTTAATGAATATAAATTTCCAAAGTACAGAATATGGATTACAATGGCTTCCCCCCCATAACGTCCCTCCCACCCGCAACCCTCCCCTTTCCCACTCCCTCTCCCCTTCCATTCACATGAGGATTCATTTTCGATTCTCTTTTATATACATAAGATCAGTTTAGCATACTTTAAGTAAAGATTAACAGTTTGATCCCACACAGAAACATAAAGTGAAAAATAACAGATGATTTTTTAAATGATGATGAAATCAGATCAGACCTATTGTCATGTTTAATACCAGTGAGAGTCAAGTTGGGAATTGCTAATTTCTGGTTTTTTTTGTTTGTTTTTTTTTTTTTTTTTTTTTTTTTTTTTTTTTTTTTACAGAAGATCGGTTTAGTATACATTAAGTAAAGATTTCAACAGTTTGCACCCCCATAGAAACACAAAGTGAAATATACTGTTTGAGTACTTGTTATAGCATTAAGTCTCAATGTACACTTAGGACATCTCTGTACCTTAAGGACAGAGATCCTACATGAGAAGTAAGTGCACAGTGACTCCTGTTGTTGACTTAACAATTTGACACTCCTGTTTATGGCATCAGTAGTCTCCCTATGCTCCAGTCATGAGTTTCCAAGGCTATGGAAGCCCCTTGAGTTCTCCGACTCTTATCTTGTTTAGACAAGGTCATAGTGAAAGTGGAGGTTCTCTCCTCCCTTCAGAGAAAGGTACCTCCTTCTTTGAAGACCGTTATGTTTCCAAGTCCAAAAGAATGTATAATGCTTGCTATCCCTCCTTGCTATGCAGACCAAATAAATGGTCTGAAATTGAGTGTTTTTATAATGGCATGGCATTTGTTAGAGTACAACATTACTGTAGGCTCACTGACTACTAGGAAAGGACCTTAAAGTTATAAAATATGATGTACTAGGTAGTATCCATGTAAAACTGTTCTAATAGAGATCACATGAACACCTTTGCAACTTCTAGAAATTTTAAAATATTCATTAATTTTCAACACATGATATGGTCAGTAAGAATCATTGCTTTACTTTGGATAATTTTATCCATTTGGAATGTTTTTTATTGTTTATAGTTTCCTAAGATTAAGTTTAGTCATCACCATACAGCTCTGTTATCGATACCAGCTTTATTTTATGAGTCATTATAAATAATTAAAAAACTTTACACATTAACAAATGAAAAAATGAATACTTTGTTTTCCAATAGCAGAATGTAAAATCCTTTGCAGAGTCAAGATGACAGAGATGGTTTTGTCCAAGGATAGTAATAATACTATTTTCACAGATCTTAGTAATTTATGTGGATGCTTTTGATCCCAGAGCCTACCCTATATATGATGTCAACACCAAGTGCTAGGAAATCATTCCTTTGACCTGCACAGAGACCTACTGCCACACTGCCTCACTTCAGAGCTGAATGATGAGCTGTCAGAAGTCCTCACAGGTGAGCAGACTCTAAGATCACACAGCAGCAGACCTGAAATGACAATCTAAGTTTCCAATAGCCTCACGCTCTTAATTTGCCACCACTCCATGCAGCTGTTATTCAATTCCTGTCTGAACATGGCTGTGGACTCAGGAGGACGGAATCACAACATAAACAAAGACCTTCCTCCCACCCCACTTTGTTTGCCTGAGTGTAATTTGCTGGACCTCTGGCCTCTTGTCATGACTTTTCTTGCTGAAAACATAGTTCATTGCTACCCTTTCCTCACAGATTCAGTTTTTGCTTGTCTTTTTAAATATATATGTGTGTGTGTGTGTGTGTGTGTGTGTATTTTTAACTGACACAATAATTATAAATATTTATAGGATACATTGTATCAAATCATCTACACAAAGTATAATCATCAGATCAGATTAACTGGCAGGCACATCTGTCACCTCAAAACATTTATCATTTCTTTGTGTTGGAAACTTCCAAAATCATCTCTGCCAGCTATTTTGAAAGATACAAATCATTGCTGTAAAGCAGTTATTCTACTGTTAAATAGAACATTCGAAGTGATACCTCCTCTCCAACTGTACTCATTACTGTTAACCATGCTTTCTAACATAGCCCAAAATGTAACCAAAGTCCTTGCCCAGAATCTACTGACCTAGAGAATCATTTGCAATCTCCTTAGTAATATACAAACACTAAAAGTAAAGGATGACAGCCTAAGGAAGATTCTGGTACTAACTATGCTTAAAAAAATAAACAAGTGAGAAATACCATATCCATATGTTCCTGCTAATTATTAACAATGAAAATGTTGACTTAAATTCAACATTCCATTATATACATGTTTTCATTAAATGGATAATCTACATTTGTTAAATAAAATAAGGAAATGATGAGTTTTGGGAGATGGTTTTATTAAACCATGTGTTCCCCTGGCAGCATGGCACGTGAAAACAAAAAATGGAAAGCATGGGGCTTTAATCCTCTCCTCCTCCTGTGTCAAGGTAAGCATGTAACTTCCCAGCTCCAAGACTGCTTTCTTACCTGTATGGAACGGAGATGATACCTAAGTCTCATTTAAGTACTGAAAAATTAAAATTATAAATATCTGTAATTATTTGCTTTATAACAATTAGCTGAAGACCAACCACAAAATTGTCATGAATTCATTCCCACTGATTCCCACACACACAGTCAACACACGCTGTAATAAGACTAGCATTAAAGACCAAAAATCGCCTCAATCATCAGAGTTCATTGATTTAATAGATACTAATACTCATGGGTAAGCGCTGTCCTAGGTAATTATGAAGCTGATGTTTTTGCTCTTATATTAGAGGAATTCTTACAAGAGCAACCGAGAAACTCTTTGCATTTACTTGGCTGTAAGAATCGGTCAGGGGAGGGCATCGGCCTGGCATATAAACGTTCGCAGCACATGCCTCACTTTGGAGTGCGTGGGTTTTATCCCTGGCTCTGTTTCCTGATTCTAACTTCCTGATAATGAGAACTCTAAGGAGTGATGATGACTCAAGTCGATGGATTCTTATGACCCATGTTGGAGACATGCACTGAGTTCCTAGCTCCTGGGTTTAGCCCTGGCCCAGAACCAGATCCCATAAGTGTTGGACATTTGGGGAATGAACTAGCAAATAGGTGCAGCTTGCTCTTTTACTTTCTGTCTCTCAAATAAAAAAAAAAAGCTAAAAAATAGGTTGAAAGAACCAATTTCATGGTGGACCTTGTAAACATCACCCTATACTCTTTTTAACCATGTAACTTGGAGACTGAACCATGGTAGCTACCATCTCTCCCTGTGTGCTTCCCTTAAATGCTCATCTGAGGGTCATTCCATGAACTGGAAATAATTGAAAATCTGGAGAAAAACCATTATTTTAAATTGTAAATTCTACTCAATCTATAAAGGTAATAGTTCAGCAAAATGATATATCCACTCAGAAAACTTAATTCCATTAATATCTCTTCTATTTTCTTGTAGAAAAAGCATTTTTATGATCAATTGAAAAACATAATTCTATGTCTAAATAAAAATGAAGAAAATTCATTACATATTGAGTTTGTAAAGCAAAAACAAAAAATGTAAAAAATCCCTAAAAAATAAATATTAAAAGTTGGTGCTTCATTTAGCAAGATTACATAAATTTTTTATTATTTCTTATTTTTTTCCAAACTCACTCCAGTGGGTGTTGGGAAACTGTTACTGTTAAAGATAAACTCATTTGTACATCTTTTAATTCCTTATTCAGCAAACTAGAAATGTCCTAAAAATGCCTAAGTGGTTAAGTGAGAACAGAACAAGAAGTTATAGATTTATGCACAGCTGAACACGCATATAATAACGATGAAGCTATTTAAAAATTGAAGTTCATGGGGCGGCACTGTGGCGTAGCAGCTAAGGCCACTGCCTACAGTGCTGGCATCCCGTATGGACGCCAGTTCAAGTCCTGGCTGCTCGATTTCTGATCCAGCTCTCTGCTATTGTCTGGCAAAGCAGTGGAAGATGGCCCAAGTCCTTGGGTCCCAGTACGCACATGGGAGACCCACAGCTCGAGCCATTGCAGCCAACTGGGAACTGAACCAGCAGATGGAAGACCTCTCTGTCTCTCTCTTCTCTCCTTCTCTTACTTTCAAATAAATAAATATTTTAAAAAATTGAAGTTTGAAAACAATTTAATGATGTGACTTCAAATTTAAAATAATATTAAACACTAAGTACCATTTAATCCCCAAAGTGACTGGCAAGCAAAGCAAAGTGACTGCTCAAGCAACACTAACAGAAATATTACATGGGCCACATACATACCACCCAAGTTTTGTAAAAAAAAAAAAAAAAAAAAAAAAAAAAAGAATAAATGAAATTAAATTTCCAATATGCAGTCAACATGAAAGAAATCAGGCAATTTATACTTCCTTCATACTGATAGCAAATCTCAACTTGGACCAGTTATGTTTCAACTACACATTAGTCTCATATGCCTGTGGCTTCCTATGGGATAGCATTACATTGGTATGAAGGAAAGATGAGAAACTATTTTCTTACTATATTTTTATCTTTTGATGTCTTCTTTATGTTTCCCATCCTCTAATATTTACATATTCAGCAACAATATCTAAGCCTATAAATAATTCTATTTCTTACACATTTTATGTTAGCCCATGGCCTTTATAATTAATTGCTTGCTTCATATGCACTCTTTGCCTTATGATATGTTTCCTCCAGTACCAATACAGTGTAAGATTCAGTAAACCCATAAATTTTTAAAAGACTAACAAAAATTAATTTTAGTTGGAGCTAGCTACACTTGGTTGGATGAGTCTCAGGACAAACACAAGTTTATCTTTTTCATCTATAAACATACATCAAATAAGCAAAGAAACCACATACTTACCCTGTACTGAAGTGTTAAAGCCCACATAATAAATGAGCATGGCTTTCAGTGCCCAACACCTAAACTTTTAGGAGTGTTATTAGTGGGAGGGTGCAATGAGATCTTTCCATAAGTAATTCATGCCCCCTAACAGATACGAATCTTTCTCAAAATAATTCTGCCACAGTTTGGATAGGATTTGGCCCTCAAAATTACACATTTAAATCACAAGATCATCATTTAACATCTCTAAGTGGCTAGAAACTTAATCCAATGGTGGTGTTTAGGAGTTTGGCCCTAGCGGGTGGTCCTTACGCCATTAGCAGCATGACCAAGGAAGACAGCTCCTTAGAGGATTGTTAGACAAGCCTGAACCTGAGCCAACTGTGTCTGCCTCTGGCTTGCCATGGCAGTGTCAGCTTCCATACACAAGCTCCACCATCGCTGTCCACTACCCTCACAAGAGTCCAAAGCAACAGTCTAATCTCAGACATGAATCTCCACAGCTGTGTGCTAAATAAACCTCTTGCCTTTCTAAGGTTACCCGTCTCAGGTATTTTATTTAGTATCAATCGGCTGACTAAAACAGACGACCAAGGTATAAGGGTAAATCAAAAAATTTGTGGGAAACATGAGATTAAACAGTTTGTTGGTACAAGAAATGTGAAAAGCATATATAGTTTTCTTCACAATATACACTGTCCATGAATTTTTTGAAGATTCCTTGTGTATATATGTATGAGTGAAACATTGAGAGAAAATCCCAGAGGGTAGGAGAGAGTTTACAGAGACCGGGAATTACAAGAAAAGGATTCATGTAAGTATCTGAGAAGCGGTCCTACTCTCAAAGGCTACCATCCGGGACCACTGAGTTTAAGTCTTTCTGTCCAGCACAGTGCTTGGCACACAATGAATGCTCAACAACCTCTTCTAGTACAAATGCGCAGTTGCATAGCTGGTCTAAGTTTCTTCTTGGAATACTCATCAATACATTGCTAGCAAGAAGCACAGGTTCACTGGATAACAATTCCTGTATCATGGCTGAGTTCACACAAATGAAATGATTAGAACATTGCCCAAATGATCTATTTCTGCTATCATTTTAACTATGGTTGTTGACTGTATGTTGTAATATACAAAGCCCATGGCTGTGCATTCCTATAAAACAATAATGTATGCCATCCAGTGCTTATTACAGATAAGGAGCTGGTGATCATGGTTCTACATAGACACACAATGGACTGCTGGGTTAGCCTAGCTGTAGCTAACAAATGCACTTGGCATTGTTCTTTTACCACAATGAAGAATCAGCAGTAATTTTCTTTTCCTACTACTGCATAAAAAAGAACTGGTTTAAGCACGTAACTCCAAAAATTAAATATTATTCCACCATTTACTAAAACCAGCAGTCCACTGAAGGGAGTAGGACAAAAGTCTTGGCTAGAATTAAATAGTAGATTCATCACACTTGAAAGTCTCCTAAGAGCCAAGGCATTAATGGGCATTGGTAGAAATAGAATGTGTCGGATCTGTCCTATGAGCTGGTCAAACTTGGACAAGTTATTTCTCTTTTCTGAGTTTCTATTTTCTTGGAAAAGGGGCATAATAAAAATTAGACTTTCACAGTTCTTCTCGGAATTAAATAACTTAAGTAGAGTGTTTTTCTTCCAGAGTAGATTTTAAATTTTTCATTTCACCCTTGGTATATACATTCTCTGTTTTGTTGAAAAATGAAGGTGGCAAAGGAAGAAAAACAATTGCAGATATATCTTAAATTGTAAACCTTCTCAAGTATGCTTTTATGAGTCAGATCTGAAAAAAAAGAACCTTGAGCCAACACACAGAATTTGGAAGCAGCCTGTGAGTTATAATAGGTTTGCTAGGAAGTGGCACCAATGCCAGGAACTCCGGATCAGAAGAAAATTTATGCAATTAGATCATTTGGTCTAAATGTGATTATGCATTTTAGTAATGAACTGTGTGATTCTGTAGGTAAAGACAGGATAATATGAGAAAAGCAGTATGATGTTTGATTTCTTTCAGAAGTTCCCAGACTTGCAGAAATGGAAATCAGATCCCTATGATAAAAGAGCATTTTCCTTAAAGACTGGTGATAGTAAATTATTCCAGACAATTATCTGCAGTGTAGAAGGGGTACAGACAGGCAATTCTAGGCATGTGACCATAGTACCAGCCAGGGAGAAAAACTCTGAAGTTCAAGGGAAGGTAAAGAACAAAGATGTAAAAGGTGGCAACTCTTAGTGAGTGCCGGTAAAGGAATGAAGCTCACAGCTCAGAAGAGAAAGCCAGCGTCGAAGGAGAAACTTCATAAATGAGCTATCCTAATCTACAGGAAAAAAGCGAAAGAAATAAGAGCCTTGGTCTATCTCATGACACTAGGGTATTTGTTTTCTGTGAATTTGTAATACAAAAATGAATCAAACTGCATCATATTGGTATCCTAGTAGTGATTATTAATTATGTCTGGTCAGGATCAGAACCTGTGCCAACTAATGTCCTGGCTCCTAGACTACACCAGGGCATGGTGACCTTGCTCGTGAATACTAGCCGAGGCTTCTGCTGCACAGCCCGGGGGAGTCTTCCATCTTTTCCAAGGAAGGCTCATCAGAGAGGAAATGGAAGGGATGTGCTGTACTGACCTGCTGTGCTCACCTGCTGCACCTCGTGCTCCTGCAAACTGGGCAGTGTCGCCCCCTGGTATTCCTAGCCAAGGGGGAAGGAAAATGCAGGGCACACAAATATTGAGGAGAGGCACTTGTGAGAGGGTGGGTAAGAAGAGAATTTGCCCTGGCAAATCAGTTCACGCTCCCTCCATTCTTCCCCTTTGCATTGAAGCTGAGACTCTAAGGGGACACATATCACAGCCATGCCAAGTTGGAATAGAAGCTGTTTCCCACCAAGATTAACTTGAGCTACTTTCAGTGAGAATACACCATCCCTATGATGGCCAAACAATCTAAGCTGTTACCAATGATAGGAAAGCAACAGTAAAAAACAGTCAGTTGCCCTATCAAGAGTCTTACATGTTTGGTCCTAGAGGGTTGACCAGGTGCCTGTATTGATTATGGCAAGATGACAATAATATGTGCCTAAGTGTGAATGTGTTTCACTGTGTGCACAGGCCTGTGTTCATGAACAAAAGCTATTTTATCCCCTAGTAAGGCAGACTTGGGCCCTGTGAAGAAAGTGGCCAGTTCCTGAGCTAGGAACTTGACAGAGAGGGATTACTCTGCACAGGGACTTGGAAGCCAGGATGTGAGCTAAATTCCCAGTGGTCTCTATAAGAAATAGAGTGCAGATTGGTGCCTCCCAACACAGGCACCAGAATGTAAGGAAAAGAGTACAGACCAGAGAGGAGGCAGGGTACACATGTACAGCCAGACTGAACTGATTTAGAGAAAATAAATCTGCAGAGGTGGATGACCAACCGCTGGTGTGCACATTGATGGAACACACAGCAGGAGGCCCGGATCTCAGGGGCCCAGCCTTTTTATTCTTAGGTGGGCTAAGGGTGGGGTGGGGTAGGAGGCAGCAGGGGAGGTGAGTTCCTCCATACTGGTCTTTCAAGTGGCCACTGGACTAGAAACCTGGCGAAGAACGCAGGGCTTGGGTATGCTGACAATAGGGTGTGCGACCAAATTGAGATCCAGGGACACAGGATAAATTCTGATATTATCTCTCTTTGGGGCATTGAGCGAGAACGGCTGAGGCTTATGTCTTTGTTCCATCAGCCTCAGGGGCCAGGAAGAAGGCTCATTCTCCTACACAGGAGGTGTTTGAAACCAGACGCAGAAATCACAACGTGGGCTATCAGGAAGAGCCTGAAGATGTACATTTGAAAAGAGGGCCACAGCCCAGTGCCAGAGCCCAGACAGAGAAGTATACCGCAGGGAGCTGGTGAGGAGCCGGTAACAAGTCAACAGTCGCCGTTAGACTGTAGAGGGGGCTGCAGCAGCGACACCATGTGGTCATGATGAGTCATAGCAGCAGCACCAGTATTGGAGTCCTATGCACTTGGCTTTTCACCGGGTACCAACTCCCTGTGGGTAAAGGTTCTCTACCAGAAGAGGGAGAGGTTAGGACCCCTCATGCATGTTCTTGCTAATGGGGCAGGTGCTTGTCCAAATGATAAATTTTTTTAATAAATGAGGAAAATGATCATTGCCTTCTACAATGTTTACTCTAGGCCATCCTATAATCAATAAGAAAGCAGCTGTGCTTGATAAGAATCCATCTCACGCACCATATCCACAAGTCTCCAGGCCGTTTCTGCTATTCCATGTCACAGGTAGGAAACTGAGGCCAGAGTGAACAACTTGCCCAAAGGTCACTTCAATTCCAAGAGGCCCTAGTCAAGAAGTGTTTATCCATTTATTCCTTTATGTACATAAATGTTCAGGGAACCACCACCACCTCCCAGGTAGTATTCCAGGTACTGAGACACAGCAGTGATCAAAACAAAGACCCTGCCCTCTTGGGGGATGGCATGCCGGTGGGAGAGGCAGAAAATGTCCGATGAAATTATCTCCTGATTCAAGTATAAGGCATTGACCATTGCAATTAGAGAAAAACCAAGCCAGGTAAATGGATAGAGACCACGAGAAAGGGAGTCAGATAATCAATCAATCAATCAATCTCTCTCTCTCTCTGGAGTGACGCTGGACAGAGTCAGGGGCCAGGGAGAAGTCAGAGGTCAAAACTCTATATAAAGCAGCATGTCACAAGGGAGCAAAGAGGTCAGCGGGACGGGAACTGGGTCAGCGGGACGGCAGTTCCAGATGACCCTGGAGAACACAGACCGCGATCACGCAGGACTCGGATTTCACCAAGGGCTGTGGAGTAGGGGGAGCAGTGGCAGGGAATAAGCGGAGAGATGGGGTCGGGAGCAGATGCCATAGGTTGATGGCTTAGAACAGTCGCAAGTGCAGCGTAACAAAGTAACAAAAGCACATTTATTAAACAGTATATGTCCCAAAATCACACAAAATAATAAATCATTGCTTTTCCTCTGCCATGGGGAAATTATGCACAGTGGATCCTAACAGGTAGAAAACTTGCTTCAGAAACTGACTGGCAATAAATGCATGAGTTAATGAGAGCAAGCATCGACCAGATGTAAGAGTCAGAGCTACCAAATTTAACAAGAACTTGTCAATTTCTGTATTTATGGAGTTTTCAGATCAGGGAAATGAAATTTAAAATTGGGAAAAAAGATAAATCATTAAAATCAACAAAATTCTCAAAAATAAGAAAGTATTACTTACTTCAAAATTGACTATTGAAAAAGAAAATTTTCAAGAATTTGCTGTTGGATATACCCTTCCTTAAAGGGAAATTAAGTGACATCACTGTCAGTCTCGGTTGTATCAGCAATTAGTCTGCACAAACCTCAAGCAAAATACCTTTGAGTTCCCTAATCTTAAGCACATAACCACTGACTGATTTAAAACTATATCACAGGAAAATGACCTACTGTAAAGTGTGTGTGTGTGCAGTATTCCCTAAAAGCCCAAGGTTTTTATAAAATAGATTTTTATAAAGAACTAAGTACCATAGGTTGGGCTATGCATCATTCTAGTCTATTTTTAAGACCTACTCTTTGGGGTCTGGTGTGAATTTTAACACAATAATCAATTGTCTTAATGACCAATAATAAAATAAGCATTTGAACGGGTGAAAGTACGGACATGCTTTCCTCTGTACAGCACTGAAAATTCTTGCAACGGTGCCGTGTTTCACCCTTGATCTCTGAATGCACTGGCATAAACACCTAAATTCTAGTTGAAGTACACAAATTATTAGAAAACAGTGAGTTGTGCTGGTGTTGTACATGTCATTCTGCAAATCCACTTCACTTCCAAGTCTCACTCCTGGTTTCCAACACTGTTACTGCCACCTGCTGGTAAGTATCAGAACTGACTTGAATAAATAGGAAACCTATCAGACACTTTCATTTATTTTATATTTTTAAATGTTTACAGGTTTTAGAAAAGTTTATCGCATATTTCAAACTACTAAGTAACTTTCATGATACAAATTATATAGTCATTAAAATATAAAAAAGTAGATATATGAAGATGGCTCTTGAATTCTGTTTCCAGAGATAAACTCTGGTTTGTAGCCTTCAAAATTGTCCACACCTATCACCTTAAATGTTATCTAACTTCATGTTACATATGTGGGAAAATTACACAAATCTATTTATTTATTGACAAGCAGAGTGGACAGTGAGAGAGAGAGACAGAGAGAAAGGTCTTCCTTTGTCATTGGTTCACCCTCCAATGGCTGCCACGGCCAGCGCATTGCGCTGATCGGAAGCCAGGAGCCAGGTGCTTCTCCTGCATGAGGGTGCATACCCAAGCACTTGGGCCATCCTCCACTGCACTCCCTGGCCACAGCAAACAGCTGGCCTGGAAGAGGGGCAACCGGAACAGAATCCGGCACCCCAACCAGGACTAGAACCCGGTGTGCCGGCGCCGCAGGCAGAGGATTAGCCTATTAAGCCGTGGCACCGGCCAATTTATTTTTTAATATTTTTGTTTCTTTTTATGTTTTCTCTTTTTTCCCTTTATATAGCAATAGCCTCATTGAAAACTTTGGACTCACTTCTAATTTTGTTATACTGAAGATTATATTACTAACCTTTATTATATTAGATCAGAAATACAGCAACCCAATCAGAGTGTATCATAAAAGGCAGGTTTGGCTACATTACGGCCAAGGTCATCCAAGAAGTCTATGCCAAGTCTCAGTCTAGCACAGTGCTGCTCACCCTCTCAGCAATGCCCTTCTTCATATATGTTTAAAAACTACTCCAACAGTATCAGAAAGGAAAATGGGTTGCTGTTGTTTCTATGTTTGTGTTATTAACACACAACATTTCATTCCAGATGTCTGTGGGCTCTTTCTACTTGTGCAAGTCGGACGTGCCTCATGTTTGTCAGGTTTTTTATTTTAGCTATTGTAGCCATTGTAGCTAGGATTTAGATAATAATAAACTAAGCAGATTAATACTTCTCACATATATTCCACATACTTTCCCTTGAGCTATGGCATTTCACTTCATCAGTGTTTCCGAACAGCACACACTTTAAGCTTTTATTTAGTTAAACATATCACAGTCTTTTCCTCCATTTTTTTTTTGCCTTTGGTTTTTTTTCGTAGAAGTTAGTACTGTTCTTGGAGTAATTATTTTACTTAAGAGAAAAATGTTTCCATTTTCCTTTTCATGAGAATATACCTAGATATTTTGAAGTTCATTAAAATACCTAATATGAGATGGAAAGATGATCTATAAATTATCAGACCTGTTGTCTTTTCTGTGCTTGTGCGAACTTGTGACACTGATGTGCAAAATATTGTGAGGACATAAGGAACCTTTTATCATATTAATTAAGGTGCTGACCAAGTCTGTCTTTGCATGTACATATTCATACCCATATACTATCCAGTTACCAATATAAATTAGATATCACACTGTGTATCAAATTAAAAAATCACCATAAAATTAGACAATAAAACATGCAAAGTCCTACTACTGTGTGGTTAGCAAAATGAGAACAGTACCAGGTGGGGCTGGTATTATGGCATAGCAGGTTAGGCTGCTGCTTGTAACACCAGCATCCCTTGTCAGAGTGTCTGTTTCAGACCTGGCTGCTCTACTGCAGATCCAGCTTTGTACTAATGTACCTGGGAAAGCAGCAGATGAACCAAGCACTTGGACCCCATCACCTCTGTGGGAGACCCAGATTGAGTTTTGGGCTTCTGGCTTCAATTTGGTCCAGCCCCAGCTATTGCAGCCATTTAGTGGGTGGAAGCTCGCTCTCTTTCTGTCTCTCCCTTTCTCTCCATCACTCTGCATGTCAAATAAATAAAATAAATCTAGTTGAGGGAGCAAGGCACTAGGAAGAAGATAGACTGGCCAACTTCATAGCATGATTGCTTTATCATGGGTCATGTGTTATGGGATGTTCCTATATTTGAAATGTGCTGAGGCAAAAACTGGGTGAACAGGCCTGGACATCACAAGTAGACATCTATAATACTGCGGACTAATTTATCCTTTGCTAAGTCCCTTTTTCTTATATAAAACAAATTCTTGTTAGTGATCTCAAAGATGTCTTCATTCTCTGATCATCAATTTATATTTGTCAGATGCACATGGATAATATTGCATCCATGTCAATAGCAGTAATCAATTATCAGTGTAATAATACACATTCAAGTACTCTCCTACTGCACAAAGCACATCATCTTAAGAAAACATAATTTAAAAAGAGTTATTTTGTGCTAGATGTGTAATGACCTGATAAACTATTAGTAACAGGTAACACATCACAGCACACCACTGATCACGTTTACATGTGCACAGACACTATCTTACACCTGCCAAGGCTCAACTTATGCCCTCTGGACTAGCAAATGAGTTATAACTCACAGGTGAGGAATATATGCTCTGTCGGTAGGCTTCCTTAATGAGTCCATTACAAACATAGTACTTCCTTTGCTTTTTTTTTTTTAACATTTCAGTCTCTACTTCTTGAATAATTCTATCACAAATGTATACATTTTGTGATGTTCCTTTTTCACAATCCATTCACAAAAATGCAGACTTTACTTTTTTAAATGCCACAGCAGAAAAGGATTCACCTATAAAATTTGTAACTTGAGGATTCAACCATATCATCAATATTAGATTACAAACCCTCATTTAGTGGCCATAAATGTTAGTTCAATTAGGCATCACTTAATCAAGGGCACAGTCCTTTAAAGACAAACACAGGACAACTTCCCCCTGGATTTACCAAGTGAAATTATTTTCTCTCTGAAACCTAATTTCCAGGCAGGAACAACACCACAGAATTTTCATCACTCTTAGGGTGAAATGAAGCTACATAGCAACTTACCAAAAGTAAATACCTACGTATTTTCTTCTCCATTTCTTTGTTTTCCTTGAACCTAAGGTCTTAAAAAACATCAGCACTCAGGCCGGCGCCATGGCTCACTAGGCTAATCCTCAGCCTTGCAGCGCCAGCACAGCGGGTTCTAGTCCCAGTTGGGGTGCTGGATTCTGTCCCGGTTGCCCCTCTTCCAGGCCAGCTCTCTGCTGTGGCCCGGGAGTGCAGTGGAGGATGGCCCAGGTGCTTGGACCCTGCACCCCATGGGAGACCAGGAGGGGCACCTGGCTCCTGGCTTCGGATCAGCGCAGCACACCAGCAGTGGTGGCCATTGGAGGGTGAACCAATGGCAAAGGAAGACCTTTCTCTCTCACTGTCCACTCTGCCTGTCAAAAAAAAAAAAAAAAAGATGTATTTATCTTTTTTTATTTATTGAAAGGCAGAGTAAGAGAAAGTGAGGGAAGAAGGGAAAGAGAGAAAGAGAACCTTCCACCTGCTGGTTCATTCCCTAAATGGCTGCAGCAACCAGGGCTGTGCCAGTCTGAAGCCAGGAGCTTCTTACCGGTCTCCCGCATGGGTGCAGGGGCCCAAGCACTTGAGTCATCCTCTGCTGGTTTCCCAGGCACATTAGCAGAGAACAGGATCAGATGTAGAGCAATCAGGCCTGGAACTGGCACTCACATGGGATGCCAGCATCACAGGCTGCAGCCTCACCCGCTACAGCCCCAACAAAGCCATTTTTAAGAAAAAAATCTGGAAGTTCATTTCATATAGCTTTAAAAGTATACTTTGAAAAAATTAAGGCATAATGTAAAAATTATTGGAGCAGCTAAGTTAATCTGATACCCTCCAAAGCAGTAGTAGTAGTAATTATACAATATGAAGTGAATGTATTGAGCTCTTACTCTGTGCCAGCTACTCTGTAGTCAACTAGGCTACTTATGCCCAAATTCAATGTGTGACCTTTGGCCAATTCTGCAGCTCTGTGTAGAACGTAGAAGGCACAGACAGCACCACTCAATAGGGCTGGCGTGAAGATGAGAAACATGAGCATGCTAGGTGTGAGTGGGGTGGGGGAGCAAAAGCAACACGTTGTTATGCAGTGGACTCTTGTCTCTTCCTATTAGCTGCCTCACTCTTTCTCTACCACGATGGTTTCCCCCATGAAAAAGAAATATGGTCCCCTCCAAAGATATCTAGGTGTGTCTAAGCATTCTGCTTCCATCTCAGGCTTTACCATGGCTCGAGGAGATGATAAGGCTGTGGCAGTACACTGCACCTTATCATGGACCCTGCGGTCACAAAACACAGCCACAAGGATGGCATGATTGATTTGCCCCATTCCCAGAGGGTTCAAGAACTCCCCAGCCCATCTGGAAGTGGTGGTAAAAAATGGACTTAAGATAAGGAGACTGCTTGAAAGCCCAGTACAGAATCAGCAAGACCACTGCTCCCAGTACCCTGAATTCTACCCCTACTCATGAGAGCTGGGTAACCCACCAGCTTAACCACGCTCATCTACTAAAAACTGATGAGTTGTCTTTTTTGAGAGGGTGATCGTGAGGGCTGTGGACTGCAAGAAACCACATGCATTTCAGGAGAGGGCATCATACTGTCTGTAGGAGAAATCAGAAGGAGCTGTTTCAGTGAACACTGAGATTCCCCAGGCCGCTCCACCCACATGAGCCTCAGTTCTGACAGCCCAAATGACCCCATACAGGCATAAGATGCTAATAGGCTCTGCTCACAAACCACACTGCGTCTGTTTGCTAAGATTGTCATAAAAAATCACCATACAGTGGTAGTTCAAAACAGTGTACATCTACTCTCTCATAGTGTCGCACACCTGAGGTCTAAACTCAGGGTGCTGACGTGGGCTTCCTTCTCGGGCCTCTAGAGGAGAATGCCTCGTGGTCTCCTCCAGCATCTGTGAGCCCTAGGCCATCCCCTGTATGGACAACATAATTCTAACGGCTGACTTCTCTTCCCCTGGCCTCCTCCTCTGTGTCTGTGTCCATGCACCTTCTTATAGGGACACCACTTATATTGGATTACACGCCCTCTGTAATCCAGTATGGCCCCATTTTAACTGAACTCATTGCATTCACCATGACCCAGTTTCCAAATTGAGGTCACATTCTGAAGTACTGGGGGTTAAGATTTCAACATATACTGTAGGGTGTCACAAACCCACCCCTAAGAAGTGCATTCCCAGATTTAGAAAGGCTGAGTTTCTCATCAGCAGATCCAGCCCACAAGAATCCCTAAAGGAAGTTATCTTCCTAGTGAAAGAGGGAATGATGAACAAAGAAATCTCAGGACATCAAGAAGGAATAAATACAACGGCGAAGAGTAAAATCATGGATAAATTAAACAGAGTTTTATCCTCCTGATTTTTAAATTGATGGCTGCAGCAAGAATAACATTGTTCCATATGATTCTCAATATACATACAATATACACAGGAAATATTAAAAACAATTTTAGGGGTGTATATTTTAGGGAGACTTCACTCTAGCTGGTACAATCTTAACACCAGTGGACTTTGTAGGGTAACGCACATATGATTTAATAGTTAGAGCAACCACCAAAATAATTATAGAAAAGATATATACAAGGGCATTATAGATAAATCAAAATGGAATTCCAAACAATGTGTAAGTTATCCCAAGAAAGACATGAAAAAGACTGAAAAATAGAGAGGAAAAAGAACAAAGATAAAATGACAGACATAAGTCCTAACAAAGCATAAATAATTATATGGACACAAAAAAGCAAAATTCCAAGACTACTAGATTAAATTTTTAAAACATGACCGCCGGCGCCGTGGCTCACTAGGCTAATCCTCCGCCTTGCGGCGCCAGCACACTGGGTTCTAGTCCCAGTTGGGGCACCGGATTCTGTCCCGGTTGCCCCTCTTCCAGGCCAGCTCTCTGTTGTGGCCAGGGAGTGCAGTGGAGGATGGCCCAAGTACTTGGGCCCTGCACCCCATGGGAGACCAGGATAAGTACCTGGCTCCTGCCATCGGATCAGCGCGGTGCGCTGGCCGCAGCGCGCTGGCCGCGGCGGCCATTGGAGGGTGAACCAAGGGCAAAAGGAAGACATTTCTCTCTGTCTGTCTCTCTCACTGTCTACTCTGCCTGTCAAAAAAAAAAAAAAAAAAATGACCAAATACAGGCTGTCTACGAAATTTATTTCAAATACAACAGCACAATTAAGTTGAAAGTAAAAGAATAAAAACATACCATACAAACAAAATCTAAAGAAAGCGGGAGTACCTATGTTAGCAAAGGAGGCTAAACTTAGACTTAGCATTCAGAAGTCATTTTCCTAGGCTTTTCTGTACACAATTTAATCTGCACACAATTTAATGGTGACAATTGAAACTTTGAAGCAACCAAATGTTCTTCAATAGTGAATAATTAAATGACCAGTGGCATATTCCTACTGTGTGATATAGTTTAGCAAGAAAGAACAACCTATTGATACAAGCAAAAATTTAGATGAATGTCAAAGGCATTATGCCAACTGGAAAATAAAGCCAACCTCAAATACTGTGACTGCATTTCAATCTCAACTACTGTCTGACTGCCTTTATGTAAAATTCTTGAAACAAAATTATAAAGATAGACAGCAGATGTATGGTTGCCAAGAACGAGGGGTGAGGAAACAGACATGGATATGATAATCAATGCATGCACTAAGGATATTTCTGCTGCAAACTAGAGGCACAACTAGGTGTGCTGATTCTGGTGGTTAAAATCATCGATGACTGTGATAAAATGACAGAACCATCTATACATATTATAGCAATCTGAGTTTCCTAGTTTTGAGTTTTTATAGTTTTTTAGTTTTTAGTTATATTTATTTAAAATGTACAGTTGGAGCAGAGCGAAGCATAGGCAGGACCTCTCAGTATTATCTTTGAATTTTCTATTAATTGACCAAGGAAAGAAAATAAAGACCTAAAAAAGAGAAATAGGGAGCTGAATACAAGATGGAAGCAAAGAAAAATCCCAGGAGAAAGTTTACAACAGACCTAAATATGAATGCATGGATTGGATCAAGCAGGAGGCTCCAGGAGAAATGTCATCCATTCTCCCAAAAGCAATTTATAGATTCAACGTGACACCACTCAAAATATCAAAGACATTCTTCTCAGATCTGGAAAAAATGATGCTGAAATTCATATGGAGAAACAGGAGACCTTAAATAGCTAAAGCAATCTTATACAACAAAAACAAAGCCAGAGGCATCACAATACCAGATTTCAGGACATACTACAGGGCAGTTATAATCAAAACAGCCTGGTACTGGTACAGAAACAGATGGATAGACAAATGGAACAGAACAGAAACACCAGAAATCAACCCAAACATCTACAGCCAACTTATATTTGATCAAGGATCTAAAACCAATTCCTGTGGCAAGGACAATCTAGTCAATAAATGGTGCTGGGAAAACTGGATTTCCGCATGAAGAAGCATGAAGCAAGACCCCAACCTTACACCTTACACAAAAATTCACTCAACATGGATTAAAGATCTAAATCTACGACCCGACACCATCAAATTATTACAGAACATTGGAGAAACCCTGCAAGATATAGGCACAGGCAAAGACTTCTTGGAAAAGACCCCAGAGGCACAGGCAGTCAAAGCCAAAATTAAAACTGGGATTGCATCAAAATGAGAAGTTTCTGTACTGCAAAAGAAACAGTCAGGAAACTGAAGAGGCAACCGACAGAATGGAAATAAATATTTGCAAACTATGCAACAGATAAAGGATTAATAACCAGAATCTACAAAGAGATCAACAAACTCCACAACAACAAAACAAACAACCCACTTAAGAGATGGGCCAAGGACCTCAATAGACATTTTTCAAAAGAGGAAATCCAAATGGCCAACAGGCACATGAAAAAATGTTCAAGATCACTAGCAATCAGGGAAATGCAGATCAAAACCACAGTAAGGTTTCACCTCATCCCGGTTAGAATGGCTTACATACAGAAATCTACCAACAACAGATGCTGGCGAAGATGTGGGGGAAAAGGGACACTAACCCACTGTTGGTGGGAATGCAGACTGGTAAAGCCTCTATGGAAGTCAGTCTGGAGATTCCTCAGAAACCTGAATATAACCCTAGCATTCAACGCAGCCATACCACTCCTTGGAATTTACCCAAAGGAAATTAAATTGGCAAACAAAAAAGCTGTCTGCACTTTAATGTTTATTGCAGCTCAATTCACAATAGCTAAGACCTGGAACCAACCCAAATGCCCATCAAAAGTACACTGGATAAAGAAATTATGGGATATGTACTCTATAGAATACTATACAGCAGTCAAAACAATGAAATCCGGTCATTTGTAACAAACTGGAAGAATCTGGAACACATCATGCTGAGTGAACTAAGCCAGTCCCAAAGGGACAAATACCATATGTTCTCCCTGATCGGTGACAACTAACCGAGCACCAAAAAGGAAACCTGTTGAAGTGAAATGGTGAGAAACAGTGACTTGATCGGCCCTTGTCCTGACTGTTGATGAACTTAATATTTTACCCTTTTCAGTACTTTTTTTGTTCAACACACAATTATTCTTAGGTGTTTAAATTTAACTGCAAAGTGATCCCTGTTAAATATAAGAGTGGAAATAAGAGAGCGAGGAAATGTACAGTTTGAGACATGCTCAATCAGACTTGCTCTAAATGGTGTCGTTAGAAACATGCCAAGGGATTCCACTTCAATCCCAAAAAGGTGGCATGTACCAATGCCATCTCACTAGTCCAAGTGATCAGTTTCAGTTCACAGTTGATCATAATGACAGGATTAAGAGTCAAAGGGATCATATAAACAAGAATATATAGTGCTTGCTAATACTAACAGAAAGAATTAAAAAGGAGAGAACGATCCAACATGGGAAGCGGGATACACAGCAGACTCATAGAACAGCAGATATCCTAACAACACTCTGGCCTCAGAATCAGCCCTTAAGGTATTCGGATCTGGCTGAAGAGCCCATGAGAGTTTCACAGGCATGGAAAGCCAAGACACTCTGGGGGAAAAGAAAAAGCAAACCTAAATGAAAGATCTCTGCGAGTGAGATCCCAGTGGAATGAATGGGCCATCAAAGAAGGAGGTACCTTTCTCTGAAGGGAGGAGAGAACTTCCACTTTGACTATGACCTTGTCTAAATAAGGTTGGAGTCTGAACTCAAGAGGCTTCCATAGCCTTGGCAACTCATGACTAGAGCCTAGGGAGATTACTGACACCATAAATAAGAGTGTCCAATTGTTAAGTCAACAACAGGAGTCACTGTGCATCTGCTCCCCACGTAGGATCTCTGTCCTTAATGTATTGTCCAATGTGAAGTAATGCTATAACTAGTACTGAAACAGTATTTTACACTTTGTGCTTCGGTGTGGGTGCAAACTGATGAAGTCTTTACTTAATATATACTAAATCGATCTTCTGTATATAAAGATAATTAAAAATGAATCTTGATGTGCATGAAAGGGGAGAGGGAACCAGAGAGGGGAGGGTCACGGTTGGGAGGGAAGTTATGTGGGGGAAAAAGCCACTGTAATCCAAAAGCTGTACTTTGGAAATTTATATTTATTAAATAAAAGTTAAAAAAGACTTATTTATTTGAAAGAGTTTGAGAGAGGCAGAAGCAGAGGGAGGGAGAAAGGGAGGTTGGGAGAGAGATAGGGTGTGCACACATGAGAGAGAGAGTGAGAGAGAATGGGAGTGGGAGCAATCTTCCATCCACTGGGTCACTCCCCAAATGGCCACAATGGCCAGGTCTGTGCCTGGCCAAATCCAGGAGCCAGGAACTTCTTCCAAGTCTCCCACATTGGTGCAGGGACCCAAGTACTTGAGCCATCCTCTGCTGCTTTCCCAGGTGCATTAGCAGGGAGCTGGATAGGAAGCAGTGCAGCCGGGAATTGAAACAGCACCAATATGGAATACAGAAACTGGAGGGAGCAGTTTTACCCACTACACCACAGCACTTGCCCCTATAAAACTTTTTTTTTTAAACTTTTATTTAATGAATATAAATTTCCAAAATACAGCTTATGGATTACAATGGCTTCCGCCCCATAACGTCCCTCCCACCCGCAACCCTCCCCTTATCCACTCCCTCTCCCCTTCCATTCACATCAAGATTCATTTTCGATTCTCTTTATATACAGAAGATCAGGTTAGCATACATTAAGTAAAGAGTTCAACAGTTTTCTCCCACACAGAAACATAAAGTGAAAAATACTGTTTGAGTACTAGTTATAGCATTAAATCTCAATGTACAGCACACTAAGGACAGAGATCCTACATGAGGAGTAAGTGCACAGTGACTCCTGTTGTTGACTTAACAAATTGACACTCTTGTTTATGGCATCAGTAATCACCCTAGGCTCTTGTCATGAGCTGCCAAGGCTATGGAAGCCCCCTGAGTTCACCGACTCTGATCATATTTAGACAAGGCCATGGTCAAAGTGGAAGTTCTCTCCTCCCTTCAGAGAAAGGTACCTCCTTCTTTGATGACCCGTTCTTTCCACTGGGATCTCACTCACAGAGATCTTTCATTTAGGTTATTTTTTTTTCCCCAGAGTGTCTTGGCTTTCCATGCCTGAAATACTCTCATGGGCTTTTCAGCCGGATCTGCATGCCTTAAGGGCTGATTCTGAGGCCAGAGTGCTGTTTAGGACATCTGCCATTCTATGAGTCTGTTGTGTATCTCACTTCCCATGTAGGATCGTTCTCTCCCTTTTTGATTCTATCAGCTAGTATTTGCAGACACTAGTCTTGTTTATGTGATCCCTTTGGTTCTTAGTCCTATCATTATGATCAATTGTGAACAGAAATTGATCACTGGGACTAGTGAGATGGCATTGGTACATGCCACCTTGATGGGATTGAATTGGAATCCCCTGGTATGTTTCTAACTCTACCGTTTGAGGTAAGTCAGCTTGAGCATGTCCCGAATTGCACATCTCTTACCTCTCTTATTCCCACTCTTTGTATTTTTTTTCTTATTTTTTTTAACTTTTATTTAATAAATATAAATTTCCAAAGTACAGCTTTTGGATTATAGCAGCTTTTTCTCCCCATAACCTCCCTCCCACCCGCAACCATCCCATCTCCCTCTCCCTCTCCCATCCCATTCACATCAAAATTCATTTTTAATTATCTTTATATACAGAAGATCAATTTAGTATATACTAAGTAAGGTTTTCAACAGTTTGGACCCACACAGAAACACAAAGTGTAAAGTACTGTTTGAGTATTAGTTATACCGCTAATTCACATAGTACAACACATTAAGGACAGAGATCCTACATGGGGAGTAGATGCACAGTGACTCCTGTTGTTGATTTAACAATTGACACTCTTATTTATGGCGTCAGTAATCACCTGAGGCTCCAACGCCGATCTTATTTAGACAATGTCATAGTCAAAGTGGAAGTTCTTTCAAGTATCATTTCCGAAATGAAAAGACTTGAAAGTCATTACTCTCCTCATTACAACAATAATAAGCTAAACAAAACAAATATCAACAGCTTCTCTGGGCACACTAAGGAGTTGCAGTTACAATGCAATGAGCACCCAGGAATCATCAAAGGTCGTAAAGCTGGAATCACAGCTGGGACCTGCTTATCTGGAACAGAGCCCTGGCTGAAGCACTTAGAGGGTAACTTTGTGTGAAGGCAATTTTACCCAGTGGCTGGAGGCCATTCCTACCATGAATGGGAAACTCCCAGGCAACATGGACTTAGGGATCCAATACTTTGCTTTATCTTGAGGAATCCCACCAACTTTTCACAGTAGAGGGCTTAGAAACATCATTTATTAGCTATGACAGGGAAGAGGAACAGTAACCATTGTGAAATAGGATGAAAACCATCTTCTTATTTAAAGGCTTAAATGTGAATCTTTTAAATATATTCATTAAAAGATAAAGATTGACAAAGTGAGTATAATAACAATGTTCGGCTACCTCTTGTCTTTTGGACATTCACTAAATATACTGATTCAGACAAGTTCAAATAAAGCGATAGCAAAAGATATGTTAAAACTAATTGAAAGAAAGCTGGAGGTACTACACTAATTTCAGATAAATGGAATTCAGAACAAGGAAAATTATCAGAGACAAACAGGAAGATTACTTAATGATTAGGCAGCCATTGCTTTAAAACCTAGCAAATTTGTGTATACACCTAAATTCAGAACTGCAAAATACACTTCAAAAACCTACAGAATGAGGGTTGGCATTCTGGCAAAGCAGGGTACGCCACTGCTTGGGACACCTGTATTCCATTTTGGAGTGCTGTTTGGAATTCCAGATGCTCCCCTCTCAATCCATCTCTCTGTCTTTCTGCTGTATGGTTGACCAGGATGGAATTCCTGGCTTAAGCCTGCCCAGCTCCAGGTATTGCAGTCATTTCAAGTGTGAAACAGTGAATGGAAGATCTCTCTCTCTCTGTTTCTCTCTCTCTTTCTCTCTCTCTCTTGCACACGCGCGTGTGCTCTCTCTGTCTCTCCCCACTCCTGCTCTACCCAGACACCCTAACTTTCAAATAAATAAATATTTTTTTAAAAATTGACAAAATTTCAAGGAGAGAGAGAAAGTCCCACTATTATATTTGGGAACATCAATCTTCCATTAACTGGCTGTTCAAAAATGCAAAAAACCAGAAGCATAAATTTGGCTTTAATAGCCTTATCAATTACTTTGGTCTAATAATATTTACAGAATTCTTTGTCCAACAAGATCAAGCTTCCATGGATGGACCACAGTCTGGACAACAAAATACACCTGAAACTGTGAATGTTCACAAAACACATGAAGAATGTTCCCAGATAATAAATTTTAAGAAACTGTAGCAAGAAGAACAATTGAAGCATGAAAAAGAAAATGAATGAAAATTGAAGTATAAATGAATAATATTGAAAAATAGGAAAATAATATATGAAAATCAGCAAAACCAAAAGATACTTCAGTGAAATAACAAATTCATAAACCTCTCTCCATGCTCATTAAGAAAAGAGAAAGACAGAAATTACCAGTATCAGAAATCAAAGAGTGGCCATCATTGGAAATGAACATTAATGTTCCATGGAAACTTAAGGATAATAAGGGGCTACTAAAATCACTATGCACAAAAATTTGATAACTTAAATGAACAGAACAATTGCTTGAAACACAAATTGCCAATACTTACACAAAAAGAAATATAATCAATCAAGGCCCATTTCCTTTAAAAGAATTGAATCAAAGATGCATACTTCTTCCCACCACCACCAAAAAAAAAAAGGAATGAAAATATCAGGCAAGGGTAACTCATAGTTGAATTCTACCATACATTCCAAGTACAAAAAAGGACAACTCTCTACCATTTCCTCTTGAGATCTGAAGTGTAGATAATAATTTATAACTCAGTTGGTGAATAGCCCCTATAAAACTTTTAAAGAAGAAATAATTCCAATTCTTCTCAAACTTCAAAACAATTGAAACAGAGTGAATCCTCTCAAACTCTACGAGGCCATCATCACTTTAATTCCCAAAACAGAAAAAGACAAAGAAAAATATAGACCAATATCCTTGATGAACATAAATGCAATAATTCTCAAAAATACTATTAGCTAAAAGAGTTTAACAACATATCAGAATGATCACTCAGCCAGATCAAGTGGGATTCATCCCAGGATGCAGGGATGGTTCAACATACACAAATCAATAAATGTGATACATCACATTAACAAATTGAATAATAAAAACTATGATTATTTCAATAGGTGCAGAAAAAGCATTTGATAAAATAGAACATCACTTCATTATAAGAACCTTACATAAATTGGATATAGAAGGAAGATTCCTCAACATAATCAAGGCAATATATGACAAACCCACAGTTGGAAGTATTTTTCACTAAGATCCACAACCAGAAGTTGATGCCCACTTTTACCACTGCTGTTCAATGTAGTTCTGGAAGTTTTAACCAGGGCCATTTGGCAAGAGAAAAATCAAAGGGATACAAATTGGAAAAGAAAAAGTCAAATTATCCCTGTTTGCACATGACATGATCCTATATAAAGGAGAACCCAAAGACTCTACCAATACTGTTGGAACTCATAAAGAGTGTTTAGTGAAATTGCAGGATATAAAATCAACACACAAAAATAAATAGCCTTTGTATACACAAAAAAATGTCATGGCTGAGTAAAACTTTGGATATTAATACCATTCACAATTGCTATAAGAATTTGCATACCTCAGAATAAATTTGACCAATGCAATGAAAAATTTCTACAATGAAAATTACAAAACATTAATAAAAGAAATAAAAGATGACACAATGAATGGAAAAATATTCCAGGTTTGTAGATTGGAAAAATTAATATCAAAACATCAATACCACCAAAAGCAACTGACAGATTCAATGCAATCACAAACAAAACACCAAAGATGTTATTCTCTTATCTAGAAAAAAAATTAACATTCATATGGAGACACAAGAGAACATGAAATCTGTACTCTTTTTGAATAAAAATTTAAAAATAGTTAAAAATAAAATGTGCAAGATGCATGACTAAAAAGAGCTTAATCTATATCTTATCATTGTAATAAATTAACAATTTCCAAAACTAGAAAGGCAGTTACAATGGCATAATAAATAAATGGCATTTGATGAAAACAAACAGGAATTAGAGATGAAAGAATTATAATGAGGGACTGCTCTTTTTCATAAGAAGTTTTGCAAACATACAGATTTAAATAAATTTATATAAGGAGATATCCCCCCCCCCCCCGTAGCGAGTTGTGTCTATAAAACACAAACATAAACTATGGCTTCCACAACTTGTATGCCTTGCCATGGTATGTTTAAGAATTCAAACATTTTTCACTTGACCAAAGAAAAGCATTCATGCCCTAAAAAAGTATTCTTTAGCCTAAGAAACACATTTTCTGATTTAGAAAAACAAGAAGTTTGTATTTTAAATAAAAGCAGGGATCTTTCTAAATATTAGGGAGTTAGTCATTTTATCTGTGACTTCGTATTCCAGAATGTCAATCTGAAACACAAACAATTGCACAAGAATGTCTTCTTGAAACTAATAAGTAAATTTTTTGAACTTAGGACATAAGTAGATGTTAAAAATTCTACAAGTTTAACTATAAAACCAAACACTTCATCCTCAAAGATTGACTTTCATTTGGATAATAGAAATGCAGGTATGTCAAGTGAAAATGCAAAACACCATCAGTAACTACAACTCCTGACACCTCTCCAGAACATTTATCTTATGGTCATGTCCTAAATTTAGTTCCTTTCTAGTCTTTACAGTCCACTTTATTATGCTATCTTTGATTCTATTTTGAGTTTACATTGATTTAGTATTTTTAAAACCTTCATGACCAAGTGTCATTTTTACATCCAAATGGCCTTTTAATTTTTTTTTACATAAAGAAATAATGAAATTGTTCTTGAATGAAAATATATGTTACAGACTGCTCCAACTCCTTCCCATTCCTCAGAGACAACAGGTGGTTTAACTGGATGTATGACAATGGAGATGGGTCAGTTCATCTGGACTGGCAGTTTTCAGCTGCTACTATGCATCAGAGTCATCTGGGGAACTTTAAAATAAAACTACTGATGTTCATGCCCTATCTCCAAAGATCATTTTTTTTTTCTAACTTTTATTTAATGAATATAAATTTCCAAAGTACAGCTTATGGATTACAATGGCTTCCCCCCCCCCATAACATCCCTCCCACCCGCAACCCTCCCCTTTCCCACTTCCTCTCCCCCTTCATTCACATCAAGATTCATTTTCAATTCTCTTTATATACAGAAGATCAGTTTAGCATACATTAAGTAAAGAGTTCAACAGTTTGCACCCACATAGAAACACAAAGTGAAAAATACTGTTTGAGTACTAGTATAGCATTAAATCACAATGTACAGCACAGAGATCCTACAAGAAGTGTAAGTGCACAGTGACTCCTGTTGTTGACTTAACAAATTGACACTCTTGTTTATGGCCTCAGTAATCACCCTAGGCTCCTGTCATGAGCTGCCAAGGCTATAGAAGCCTCTTGAGTTCCCCGACTCTGATCATATTTAGACAAGGCCATGGTCAAAGTGGAAGTTCTCTCCTCCCTTCAGAGAAAGGTACCTCCTTCTTTGATGACCCGTTCTTTCCACTGGGATCTCACGCGCGGAGATCTTTCATTTAGGTTTTTTGTTCCCCCCAGAGTGTCTTGGCTTTCCATGCCTGTGAAACTCTCATGGGCTCTTCAGCCAGATCCCTTAAGGGCTGATTCTGAGGCCAGAGTGCTGTTTAGGACATCATTTTTCTTAACAGTTTTATTGAGAAATAGTTCAACAATCAGCTAAATCACCCATTTAAAGGGCCCAAGTCAATGGATATTAGTGTACATGAATGGCTGTGCAAGCATCAACACAGGTTTAGAACAGTTTTTCTGTAGCTTGTCCCACCAACCAACACAACCAAAGGCTCAACTTTTGTAAGCATGGTAGCCAGTATGAGGCCTTTAAGAAGTGGGACCTAGTGGAAGATCATTATGTCATTGAGGATACTGCTCTCAGGATAGATTAGTTTTCCTGGGGTCTTGGTTGGTTCTTCTGAGAGGGTTGTTACACAACAGTAAGACTGGCTCCTCCTCACTTTTTGACTTCCTGTCTTACAATTCTCTCACTTGAGCTTCCCCATACCACCCACCAAGAGGTGACAAAACCAAAGGTCAAATTCATGGGGCCACTGATCTTCAATTTCAGCTTTTAAACCTGTGAGCAAAATAAACCCCTTTTCTTTAAATGGTACCCAGATGACATGGATATGGCCTGAGTTTGTACCCAAGAGCCCATGTGTTGAGAGCCTGGTCCCAACTATGGCAGTTCTGTGAGTGGTGTGTAAGTTTTAAGATGTGGGGGTTTGGTGAGGGGTTCTTAGGTTAATCAGAAGCATATCACAGAAGGGACTGTGGGACCCCAGTCATCCTCAGGCTTCCTGTCATGAGGGATGATCACTTCCTCCTATATTTGCATCTGCCATTGTGATGTTCTCGGCCATGGCCCACACAATGTTGGCATGATGCCTTTGAATCTTCAGAACTGTGAGCCAAATAAACTTCCCTTTGCAAAGTTATCCAGTCTTGAGTATTCTGCAACAGCAATGAAAAATGGACCAACATACCAGCCTCAGATATTTTGATACAGCAACAGAAAACAGACTTATACAATTGTGATCACTCCAAATAAAACCCATACCCTTAAACTGCCAGCCCTAATCCAGTTATTCTGGCTCTAAGTAACCACTGTGTACCTTCTGTCTCTATGAATTTTTATTATTCTGGACATTTCATATCAAAAGTTACATAGTATGACATCTTTTGAGTCTGATTTATTTTATAGCAAATATGTCACCCACATTGTAGCATGAATCAGCTACTTTTTTATCTCCCAATAATTTTCCATTACATGGTAAAAATATTTAATTATTTGTTCGTCAGTTGATGGGCATTTGTTTCTACTCTATTTTGAACCATGCTGCCATGATCATTCACATGTCAGTTGGATGAACATACATTTTCATTTCTCTTGAATATACACCTGCAGTTATAATTTCTGGGTCATATGGTAACTTTGTTTAATCTTTTAAGGAACTACCAAACAGCATGCCAAAGTGACTGAACCACTTTAAATTTCCTCCAGCAGTGTCTATGGGTTCCATTCTCTCATCACCTTGCGCCAAGTGCTGTGATCTGCTCTGTCATGTTTTATATCCATGCTGGCAGGTGCCCCCAGAGAATCTAACGCTTTCGCTATTGCATTCAGACACTATTTTCTCTTACTCTTTTGTATGTGCAAATGGGAATACTTAAAATCAACACTGAGTCACTATACTAGACTCCATTGGAGGGTACCTCACATGACCAACACTGACTTTTTTTTTTTTTTTTGGTTTTTAATTACTTTTAATTCTTAGACTAGTCTTTCAAGGCAGGTATGTTTACCTTTTAACAGCTGACAAAAGAGAGGTTAATGGGCTCACCTCAGGCCACACAGAGTTTATACTTTGATAGGGATATTTCGACTTAAAAACTCAATTGCATTCTACTTTCTTGGCTCTTAACCCAGTGGTATACATTTTAACTAGAGAACTTCTAAAAATAAAAGTTTGTTTTTAATTACAGCATATACACAGGTAAAATGAAATCAATACTGTAAGACTGGTAGTGAAAAACAGCAAGTCTCTCTGCCTTTTCTCTATCCACCCTGATATCCTTTATCCAGAGCAAACCACATTTAACTCTCAGCTGATTATTTTTCCAATTTGTTTATCCTGCTTTTCATGGACTAGTCTACATTAGACCATGATTGACGCTCCCTCATTACACCCAGCTTTCATCCTGTCCCAGCCTCCTCACGTCTGTAAATCACTCGTTAAATGATTATTCCGTATTTACATAATATTGGCTAACTTTACACAGCTAGTATTAATCACAGTTGAGGTATGCTGCATACTTTTTGAACCTTTATTTTTCCTGGAGTTCAGTTCATAATTACCTGTTTTGTTCTCTTATTTTGAAAAATCTGCAGGCCACTAATTTATCAGACTCTCTGAGATAAGAAAAATCTTGTTTATTTCAAATACACTGGTCAATCTAGAATTTTTTATTGTTTTTGAGGCATCCCATCAAACTCTCCATTTTTGGTCCCTTTCTGTTGACTTCAAGCCTTCTCCGTCACCGATCCTCTTTAGGATATATAGTATATATATTAGGAACTTTAGTATATATATTAGGAACTTGACAGCTGTCCCCTAAGGAACACCTCTGCTCCTGTCAACAACCCACGGTGTCTGTCCAGCTCCTGTTTTATAAGCACTACAGCTAATCCAGAAACCTTCCTCCCCACTTCATATTCTCCCTTATAAACTCTAGTTTTGCATCAAGAGCTGAAAAACATTTGCATTTACTTTGTAACCATAACTTAAATATCCCTTTAAAAGAGGAAAGCCACAGAGAGCATGATGATGACGATTCGAATGTTGTTCAGGGAACAGCCAAGTGTCCAGAGCAAGTGGATTGCTTCTTTTTCTGCTGGGGGTCCACAGGCTGCTCACTGGGCACTTGTAAGATTCATTTTCTTAAACTCTATTTCTTCAAAATCCTGCGGACGTTTGCGTTTGGTGTGCGACGCTTTTCCCCACTGAAAATCGATGACTGTCATTTTCTCCTCCCGTGAAGAAACGGATGTCTTCCACCTATCTTGAATAACTTCAGCTTCTTATTTATTCAAGTCTTGCTTACAATCCAATCCAACGTTATCCCAGTTTACTTTTCAGTTTTTTTCCTGAATGCACGCTATGCCCTTGGTCAGGTCCTTACATCCGTTCAGAGTAGGCTTTCAGGGCGCAAAGCTTCTTAGGTGAGTTCGTGGGTCTTAACGTGATAGTCTCGGTTGCCGGAACCGCGCACTTCAATCGCGGCCGGCATTCTGTCCCGCCCAAGAAGGTCGGCTAGGAGCGAAGAGCGCAGGCGCGGGCAGAGCCCAGGCACTATCGCCAGACCGCGAAGCTCCTCGCCGGGTGCTGCGCCACGCCGCAAGGCCTCCCGGGAGTCGGCCACCATGTTGGCCTCGGGGGCCGGCAAGTTAATCCAAACGTTAAATGTGTACCTGCAAGCGGATGTTGAGGATCACTGAGCCCGCGACGTAGAAGTAGGGGAAGTTCATGCGCAGCTGCCAGGCCAGTTCGAAGAAGGCGAGGAGTGTGCGCGAGAGCCCCTTGCATAAAGCCCCGTAGGAGCTGGGTACCGCGGCTGGGCTGGAGGCCCTGACGGCCAAGGAAGACGGAGCCGCCGTCGCGGGGGCCATGGACTCGGGTCGCTGTCTGCCCAGCGCTTGGAGCCGAGGACCTCCGCAGGCTCCGCGGGGCCTCCAGCGACGGACAGCAGCGGGAGGTTGGGACGAAGCGTCCGCTGAGTTGGCCCTGCGCCTGCCGCCGCCCGACCAACACTGACTTTCTTGGAATAATGCTTCTGGCCTCAGAAATTTGAAAGCCTTTATCCTCAAGTACAGCTATGTATTCATGTATAAATAACTTGGAGGTTACATATAAATAATCGCTAGCTCATATGTTCTGTGTATACTCACGCGCGCACACACACACACACACACACCCCTACATCTACTTACTCCACAAGATTTCATCCTCTTTACAGATAATTCATCTCCAGAGGTCAAACCTTACCTCAGTACTAATTTTATCACCCCATCAGGAAATGCTTGCTAATTCCACCTCACACATTTGAAAATCAGTTCATTTTTGATCTATACTCGCCTCTACTGCTCTCATTCCAGTTTGTCCAACCAATTTGAATGGGAATACTTTCTCCTCTCCAAAGCCTAATCCCTCCTACCAGCATTAGATGCCTTCTCATTTATGCCAGCAGGAGGAGTTAAGTGTGCTGCTTCTACTACACTAAGTGCTCTCAATCCTCTTTGTCACTTATCTTTCATAAAATTCTATAAAAGTGTTACTACTCTAGTTTCAGAGATGAGAAATTAAGACTCTAAATGGTTAATCTGCACATAGTCCTAGCACACAGCACAGTCAAGATGTGATCTTTAGGACTCAAAAATAGCCAATCTCTTAATTCATAATTCTCTTGCCTTCACATCACAATATTTCACACCATACTGACCAGGACATGTACTTTAAAATCTTCTTAAAAGTTGTACATTTCTCTTCACCATTACTTTTTATTTATGTGCTTATTCATTAAACACTGGACATTGGGTCTCTGCAGGCAGTGTGCTAAGCACTGGACATACAATCAAATACCTGCTCTCCTGATGCTGAGATTGAGGGCAAGGAAGCAAATACTGATCCAATAACCCCAAATACAAGTGTGTGAGTATGCTGGTAATCAAATATGTACGGTGACAATTACAGAATTGAGAGTTTCTCTTTTTGGTAGACATTTGCCTGGATAATATTATTTTGATTTAGATATATCCCTCCCCTACTCAATGATGTTCAGGGACAGGCATGCCCACCACAGTATGCAAATCTAACCAAAGGGCTAGTATCCTGAATCAGTGGATACTGCCTATATGACTAAACTTGAAAGGCAGGAAAAGACTGGCATCACACCTGAGCCAGACAGACCAGTATCTTTCCCTGGTCTAACTAGCCAAAGGAGGCTAACTTACACTGTGGTTAACAACCAACCTTAAAAATCTCCGCAGCTGAACATAACAGAGTATAATTTTGTCATGAGTTAACATACATCTTGGTCACTGTGGAGACTCAGGGACCCTGAGAACATAATGTTCTATCAGCCATGTGTTTCTAGGATACCAGAGGCAGGAGGAAAACAGCAGGGCAAATCACACACTCATTCTTACATATGCTTCCCATAAAAGATGCACTTTACCTCTTGAGTAAAAGCAAGTCAAACGCCACGGCTGAGTTCAACATGGAGGTTGGATAGTAAAGTTTGTTCTAGAATGAGAGACGTCAAAGTTTTCTGGCATCCTCATTTTCTCCTCGGTTTGCAAAATTGAGATTATATAAGTGACAACTGCCTGTCACCATGCTCCTCTCCCACTTAGCACATGGAGGAACTCCTCTGCAGGAGAAATGAAGCCCAACCAAGAAAGCAAAGCTGAGCAGTTTTTTCAAGAGTGACAGGAGCCCTGAAGCTATTTTTATCCTGGAATTTCTCCTTGTAGGACATGATAATGCCTTGTCTCTTTTAAAAACCGAAACCAGTTGGAACTGGGATTCTTTGACTTGTACTCAACAAGCCCAAACTAAACTTGTGTGGAAGGCTAGGGCATGACATTATTTGGTAGCAAATAAGTGATTCTTTTGAGTCTCAAACCTAACCATTCTAACTTCCCCATCTGAACAAAAGGATTACAATGCCTAACTCGTAAGTTCTTATGAGGATAAAACGAGTTCGTGTGTAAGCAATGCTAGTCACCATCTGCTTCCTAGCAGGTGTTCATTAAAATGTAAGTCTCTGTTCCTTCCTTCTTTCCTGACTTCTTCCTCTCCTGCCTCCTTCAAGGCTAATGAACATGCCATATTTTGTCTTCCTGTTGCTATCATCCAACAAATGTTTACTAGGCTTAGCAAACACCCATGGAAACAATGAATGAGAAGAGATAAGGAAGAAAAATAGTCTGACAGCAGCAATGTTCTAAGATCATGGACCCCCTGGTTTTGACTTGAGTTCAGAGTCACAAGCAGTTAGGGAACATCACACACAAAGGCTCTGATCTATGAATTGGGAATAGGATAATCGTACCCCATACTTCAGCTAACATCAACTCCCTCAACCGTAACAAGAGATACAGAAACTCTTCACCACTTGCCATGGTGATCATACCACTCAAGGCAAAAGTACAACACAACAGAAGTTTAGGGATTATAGCAATAATTTCAATAAATCATTACCTTTATTTCTAAAAACTATTAGATAGAAAGAGATAGAGAGCTCCTAACTGCTGGTTTACTCTCCAAACGCCCGGAATGGCCAATGCTGAGTCGGGTTAATGTTGGTATCCCAATTCAGGTCTCACGTGTGGGTGGCAGGAACACAATTACTTGACGCATCCTGTTGCCTCCTTTGGTTGCATATTAGCAGGAAACTGCAATTGGGAATCAGAGCTGGGAAGTCAACTCGGATTCTCCAGAGTGGGGTACAGCCATCCTTTCTGGTATCTTAACCTCTAGGACAAATGCCTGTCCCCTTTCTGTTTTTAAATTTACAAATAAAGTGTCATGTGTGCCACCCCAGTTCAGAACAAAAGCTGCACCAGCTGTTAGCAAATCCATCCCCAAAAGATCTCATTCCAGCTGCAGTGGCAAGGAACAGTCAAACAATTGGTCAGCATTAGAAGGAAGAATAAATACTAAAAATGTGTTAACTTCCTCTATAAAAATGGGTTGTATCTCTATTTTCAAAGTTCTATGTTCATTTCAAAGCATCTCAGTTGTCAGTAAAATCTTTCCCCATTAGTACCAAGAAGGCTACATGAGTTGTCTGTCCTTTGCCTGGATCAAAGTGTGTCAACTGGGCTGGTGCTGCGGCATTAACAGCTTAAGCCACCACCTGCAATGCCAGGTTCCACATGAGTGCACAAGTTCAAGTCCAGCTACTCTATTTCCAGTCCAGCTCCCTGCTAATGTTCCTGGGAAAGCAGTGGAAGATGGCCCAACTGCTTGGACTCCTGCACCCTTATATGAGACCTAGATGAAGTTCCTGCCTTTGGCCTGGCCCAAAGCCGGCTGTTGCAGCCATTTGCGGAGTGAACCAGAGGATTGAAGAGCTTTCTCTATCCCTATCTCCCCCTCTCTTTAATTCTGCTTTTCAAATAAATAAAAAAAAAATTTTAACTGTAAAATAATGAAAGAGGACTTATGCATCTATTTACATGATTTTATATAGTCAAAGTTTATAGGAAAATTTAACAGACTTATATGACATTTATTTTTAAGTAGATTGCATTAGTTTGTACACTGGACTGCATAATTATAGTAATAAATGGTTATATTTTGATGCTTTATAAACTTACATAAGGTTTGCATGTAAATATTTTTATTATTTTAGAGAACATATAAGGAGGATGCAATGAGTAGGATCACAAACTTATAAAGGAGAAAACAAAGTGGTCAACAGACTCCTGGGTCTGGACCCCAGGTCTCTGACTTGACCATCACTGTTGAGTAGATGTCAGACAAGATGGGGCTGGAATTTCCACTCTCCCATTCACCAGTGACCTTGGTAAACCATGTCACCCCTGTGCTTCACACTGCTCATCCATAATAGATACAATAGTGTCTCCTACAAGCACTGCACGACTACTGCTCATGACAGAATAGAGAACACAGTAAGTCATGTGTGTTTATTCCTGTTACGTCTGCCCAATAGGTTTAAGAAACAGACCAACCTAGATTTGAATACTATCCCTAACATTAGTTATCGTAGAAATCTGGGTTTATGGAAACCATTGCTTCCATAGTAAAACACAAAGGAACCCTCATCACCCTGCAAGGCTGTTGTTTGGTCATATTATGCCATAAACCACTTAGTACGTGCTCAGCGTGGGGCAAACACATCATAAATGGGAGCTTCCATTATCGAGCAAACAGAAGCAGTATTTATGGAGCTAAAGTTTTCACCTACTTGCACAGGGCCTCTAACTCTATGTAGCATCAGTCATCAACAATTTTTATCAATCTCAAATGGTATATGATGTAGCAAATTCTCTTACCAACCCCATGGCCTCTGCCTGAGTTTTTTCCTCTCTCCCCAGTGATAGCCCTTGTGGGTTTGAGAGAGTTCAGTGATACACTCCTAATGAGGTGGAACAAGGAAAGAGTGCATTTTACTGGTTACTCAGCCTAGGTCCAATCACCCAGGACCACGACACCTTAAGAAGGGAAGAAGCCTCTGATGATCACTAATAATATAAAATCCAATGCAAATAGGAGGGTGTTTCAAAAAGTTCATGTAAACAGTCAAATATGATACAATTTTTAGATTCATGTATAACTTGTTCATAATACATATTTTCTATTAGCTTTCTGAAGGAACTTCATAGGCATAGATTCAAAAATTTTGGCAGTAAAAAAAGCTTCTCTTTTAATTCCACATCTCAAGACCTTTTGACACACCTTCATATTAATACTGTGATCATTAACAGAATATGTTTTGAATGCCTACTAACACTAAGTTCTGTTCTAAGGGAATTAAGACTTTAGAAGGTATGTACTTCTATCATCACTCTGAAATGAGGTGTGGAGCGGCTAAGCAGCTTGCCACATCTGGGGAGCAGCAGCATCGAAATCTGAACCTAGAAAACTGGGTTTGCACCTGCACACTTAATCACAAACATTTCACAATGCTAACTTAGCTGGGAATCTCACATTCCCTAAGCTGTGTGCATCCCCACCACAGCTGCAAGGTCTCAGTAAACTGGAGTCCAAGATACTCTGCTTGGACAAAGCCATTGGTTCACTGGCAACTTAAGCCACTTGAATCCTCCATCTTCACAGGGTCTGGCATGATGTTCCAAAGCACTTACAAAGAAACCCAAGTGAAGACAACAAAGGTAGGACTTGCAGAGCTGACAGTGCCCACCTGTCGTACCATATGTAAATAACCCAAGGTAAACCCGAGATGCTGTGGGAAGCAGAGCCATCTTTACAGTGACTGGGAAGGGATGAGCAACATCACAGATGTCCAGTACACCATGCAGACTGGAAGAAGTGGTTCCGCCACCGCTAGTCTCCAGAGCCAGGCAACACACTTGTACACAGTGCTCTTACCTGTACCTCTGTATTTTTAGCATACATAAACAAACATGAAAGTTAGAGAGAAACCTACTCATCAAAAGAGATCATTTTTCTCTTGCTCCAGGTAAGAGACAGCAAAGAAACAGACATCAGAAAATCTATGCAGGTTATTTGACAGATTTCCCATAGAAAATTAAAGGTAACTCCTGGGAGATGTCAACAGCATTCCTTGTCACTTCTATCTCAAGCAAGAAACTTTTGCCTTTTAAGTAAAGCACTGAATATTTCAAACTGTTGGAGTTAAAAAACAACAACAACAACAACAATTATTCGTGGATACATTTCATTAACTCAAGAGCAATAGTATTAGGAAAGATTCAGCAACCAACAATGTAAACAATGAGATAGAATTTTTGCAGAATATGGAGAAAGAAAGGGGGATTAAGGGCTTCTTTAATTTGAGGATTTAACACCATGCAGTTGAATGACCAAGTGAATGGGGCACAAGTTTTAGCACATCAATCAAAGAGCGATCATGAACATGCCAATCAATTACTCTTGGCTCTGTGCTAAACTGATGAGGAATACAAAGCCTAATCCCCAGTCCCTAATTCCACACAACCATAGCCTCACTTGAGAGACGTAGAGAAATGCACACATTCAACCTTGCCCTATGGGACACATCACAAGACATCTGGGATCCAAAGGCCTCTAACTCATCATCTTCCTAAAGGAATTCACAGGTGTAGAGAAGAAAAATAGCCCTACAAATACTGATGTTCTAGTTCTTTAATAAGCATCAATACAGGTAACAACAAAAGTCAACATTGCTGGAATGTACATGAGACCTTGCTATATCAGGAAAATCTGTTACAATGCATTGTCCAAACAGCCTAGCTGAGATTCAGGGAGGCTGTGTGCCTTGACATCAGCACACATCTAGCACAGGTTTTTTTTTTTTTTTTTTTTTTTTTTTTTTTTTTTTTTTTTTTTGACAGGCAGAGTGGACAGTGAGAGAGAGAGACAGAGAGAAAGGTCTTCCTTTGCCGTTGGTTCACCCTCCAATGGCCGCCGCGGCCGGCGCACCGCGCTGATCCGATGGCAGGAGCCAGGAGCCAGGAGCTTCTCCTGGTCTCCCATGGGGTGCAGCGCCCAAGCACCTGGGCCATCCTCCACTGCACCCCCTGGCCACAGCAGAGGGCTGGCCTGGAAGAGGGGCAACCGGGACAGAATCCGGCGCCCCGACCGGGACTAGAACCCGGTGTGCCGGCGCCGCTAGGCGGAGGATTAGCCTAGTGAGCCGCGGCGCCGGCCTAGCACAGGTTTAACAACCCTAATCCATCTAGTTCAAGTTTGGGATTTGCTTTACAACTTCAGAGGTCTTCACCAACCCACAGAGGAATGGTGAACCACACAAGTCAATGACTGATTATGTCAGGAGCAATCAGAGAAAGTTTCACAGAGAAAGCTGAGCTGGAGGAAACACAATACCCTGTAGAACTTCTGCAGAGAAATTCTAATCTCTCCATCATGCATTGCAGACATTTTCACCTACTTTGAAAATGATTTTGGGGCCAGCGTTGCGGTATAGTGGGTTAATTCACTATGCACAATAGGTGCCAGTTTGAGTTTTAGCTGCTCCACTTCCAATCCAACTCCTTGTGAACGCACCTGGGAAAGCAGTGGAGGATGGCCCAAGTTCTTGGACCCCTGTACCCAGGTGGGAGACCAGGATAACGCCCCCAGCTCTGGCCTAAGTCCTGGCAGTTGCGGCCATCTGGGAAGTGAACCAGCACATGCAAGAGCTCTACCTTGAACTCTCCATCTCATTCTACTTCTGCCTTTCAAATAAATAAATAAATCTTTCTTTAGATCAGAAAACCAGGAGCTTCTTCCAGGTCTCTGACGTGGGTGCAGGGCCCCAAATACTTGGGACATCCTCCACCATTTTTCCAGGTTATCAACAAGGAGCTGGATCAGAACTGGAGCAGCTGGGACTGAAACCGATGCCCACATGGGATTACGGTGCCACAGGCAGGGGCTTAGCCTACAATGCCACAGCACTGGCCCCATAAATGGATCTTTTTAAAAAGAAAACAATTTTACCTTTAAATATTAAAGTAAATTACAGTTGTGTTAATTTAACTCAACTGACAATTTATCTCAAATAATTTGAAAGCCACCTAATACTGTTGCACAACAGACGCTTTGCTTTGCTCCTGTCTTCCACATAGACACCACTAGATGGCGCAAGGTGCACGTTCATTCTAAGGCCAGTAGGAAACAATCACTTTTAAGTTTGCTTCAGAAAAGGTATTTCTCTCAAGAATCTTAGTTTCCTTTGCCCATCTGTTCTGCTTTTTTCTTTTTTGACAGGCAGAGTTAGACAATGAGACAGACAGAGAGAAAAGTCTTCCTTCCGTTGGAGAGCTGGACTGGAAGAGGAGCAACCGGGAGTAGAACCCAAGGTGCAGGCGCCGCAGGCGGAGGATTAGCCAAGCGAGCCACAGCGCCACTCCTTGGAATTTACCCAAAGGAAATTAAATTGGCAAACAAAAAAGCTGTTTGCACATTAATGTTTATTGCAGCTCAATTCACAATAGCTAAGACCTGGAACCAACCCAAATGCCCATCAACAGTAGACTGGATAAAGAAATTATGGGACATGTACTCTATAGAATACTATACAGCAGTCAAAAACAATGAAATCCAGTCATTTGCAACAAAATGGAGGAATCTGGAAAACGTTATGCTGAGTGAATTAAGCCAGTTCCAAAGGGACAAATACCATATGTTCTCCCTGATCGGCGACAACTGAGCACCAAAGGGGAAACTTGAAGTGAAATGGACACTGTGAGAAAGAGTGACTTGATCAGCCCTTGTCCTGACTATTAATGTACAATGCAATACTTTATCCCTTTTAGTATTTTTTTGTTCTAGTTAATACTATTGGTTGAACTCTGTAATTAACACACAATTATTCTTAGGTGTTTAAATTTTAACTGAAAAGTGATCCTGTTAAATATAAGAGTGGGAATAAGAGAGGGAGGAGATGTACAATTTGGGACATGCTCAATCGGACTTGCCCCAAATGGTGGAGTTAGAATCGTGTCAGGAGATCCCAATACAATCCCTTCAAGGTGGCATGTACCAATGCCATCTCACTAGTCCAAGTGATCAACTTCAGTTCACAATTGATCACACTGATAGGTCTAAGAGTCAAAGGGATTACACAAACAAGACCGGTGTCTGCTAATACTAACTGATAGAATCAAAAAGGGAGAGAACAATCCAACATGGGAAGTGGGATACACAGCAGACCCATAGAATGGCAGATGTCCTAAATAGCACTCTGGCCTCAGAATCAGCCCTTAAGGCATTCGGATCTGGGTGAAGAGCCCATGAGAGTATTTTAGGCATGGAAAGCCAAGACACTCTGGGGAAAAAAAAAAAAAAAAGATGACGATGATGATGACCTAAATGAAAGATCTCTGTGAGTGAGATCCCAGCAGAAAGAACGGGACATCAAAGAAGGAGGTACCTTTCTCCTTCTTTGATGTCCCGTTCTTTCTGCGAAGGGAGGAGAGAACTTCCATTTTGACTATGACCCTGTTGGAATAAGATCGAAGTCGGCGAACTCAGAAGGCTTCCATAGCTTTGGCAACTCATGACTAGAGCCTAGGGTGATTACTGATGCCATAAAAAAGAGTGTCAAATTGTTAAGTCAACAACAGGAGTCACTGTGTACTTATTCCTCATGTGGGATCTGTCCTTACTGTGTTGTCCAATGTGAAGTAATGCTATAACTAGTACTGAAACAGTATTTTACACTTTGTGTTTCTGTGTGGGTGCAAACTTATGAAATCTTTACTTAATATATACTAAATCGATCTTCTGTATTTAAAGATAATTAAAAATGAATCTTGATGTGAATGGAATGGGAGAGGGAGCGGGAGATGGGAGGGGAGCGAATGGGAGGGAAATTATGGAGCGGAAAGCCACTGTAATCCATAAACTGTACTTGGGAAGTTTATGTTTACTAAATAAAAGTTTTAAAAAATCTTAGTTTCCATATTATTATCAGGCAAACCAGCAGAACATAGAGAAATAGATGCTTAAGTTTAGGTAACATTTTTGCTAGGTTTATGTGCAAAAGTTCGTTATTTCCTTTGTAGTTATTTCACATCTTCAAAGCTCAAAAAGTTTGATGTACATATTTTCCTAAAAACAGAAAAATCAAAAAGGACTGATTTTCCCTCTGTGTAGTTCACTGCCTTTATACACAAAGGCAGGCACTGTACTTGCACATCTTAGCCATTTTTTTTTAAATCAAGATTGAGGCCAAATCACTTTTATGTCAGTCTTAGGTTAAGCCTTCTAATTAGGTGAATCTGATTTCCATGGCAACCTTCCTGTCTCTTGACTTTTCAACAATCACTTCCAAAAACAAACAGTAGGTTCAGTTTGTGTTTACGTTAAAGCACATTGTCATGAATGGAGATACAGAACTGCAGTTTAGATTTTTCACGTTTTCTGTCTCAATATCCATTTGACACCAGGAAAGCATGGAAATGCTATTTCGGTTATGAGACTGCCATGAAAAGCCACTTCAGCATGTCACTGAATGGAAGGAGCCCGAGGCAAAGCCATTCTGTACTTGGACAAATGAAAGGGGCCTGGGAAGGGACCACGCAAAGACGGCACGAGTATTCAATGTGAGGCATGGGGAGAGAGGAGCCAAGGCTGGAGAAATGACAACGTTCCCAACACCGGGTCCCTGAAAAACCAGCTCCTGATAAATGGGTGCAACCCTCAGAAGTTATGTATGCGTTAAAAGTATAATTTACCAATGGCGGAAATATTCGAGAGAAGCCACTTTAAAAATAAGATACTCTACCCACACACCCTGTATCCCGTGAGAACATCTTAGAGAACACAGTCACATTTTGTGTAAGTGCGATTAGGAGAGGAATTTGGGGGTTTGGGGGGAGGGATACCCCTTCCTAAAACCTTGAACCAAAAGCATATATTCTTCTTGCCTTTAAATTAAAAGAAAAAGATACTCACACTTTTTTAAGTTATATATCCATTTGAAGATGAACTAGAAAACATTATGAGAGGAGTACTTTTAGTGACCAGAAGAGGGCGATATCCTCAAACCTAAAAATTCCACACAGCTTTGCTATCCTGAATGTCCTGAGGGTTCAAATGAAACTTCAACACAGTCTAAACATTGCATTAAAATCCTAAATACAACCCCTACTGCTTCCTTGAAGGATGGAGTAACTGCTTTATAGAATGTCCTCATTTGCAATGTCAAGAAGAGCCACTATTTACCTGAGTTAGTAACAGCAGCAGCTAACGATGTCATCCTGTAGTTTCATACTCTTCATAATTTTTAACTTAAATGCTTCACTCTTCCTTTCACACAACTGAAGTAAGTGGTTTCCTGGTTTTGATTCCCACAAAATCTCCATTTTGGAGTCAATTTTGTGAGGACAGACACGTTTCTGGGTGTCTCCTTCAGCTTAGGCTGCTGTAACAGAATACTGTTAGGAACAGCAAGGCACGTCTCACAGTTCTGGAGCCTGGCAGGCTGAGACCAGGATGGCTTTTTGGCTGGTGCCTAGCCGGAGCCCTCTTCTGGACTGCAGTGTGCCAAATTCTGTGTTCTCTCTGGGGGCTCCTCTCTAAGGGGACTAATCTCATTCATAACGTCTCCACATCAGGGATCGAACTGCCTCCCAAAAGCTCCTACCTCTCAATACCAACCAGTTTGGGCTTAGAATTTCTACATACGAATTTAGGAGGGGAAACAATCAGGCTATAGTATCTGACTAACTGAAAAACAAAACAGACAACTTAGAGTTTGAAGCAGAAGAAAAAAAGGCAAACGAATGAGAAGGGTTCCAGGTATTTCTAAATTCAGTTACAAGTACTCCAGAAAACAGGTTAGGAACAAGAATTTAGGGGCCAACTCTGTGGCACAGTGGGCTAAGCCTCTGCCTGTGGTGCTGGCATCCCATATGGGCACTGGTTACTCTCCTGGCTGCTCCATTTCCAATCCAGTTTCCCTGCTAAGGTACCTGGGAGAGCAGCAACAGATGGCCCAAATCCTTGGATCCCTGCATCCACATGGACTACCTTGAAGAAGCTGCTGGCTCCTGGTTTCCACCTGGCCTAGGGCCGGTTGTTGTAGCCATTTGGGGAATGAACTAGCAAATGGAAGATCTCTCTCTCTCTCTCTGTCCCTCCTCCCCGCCCCCTCCCCCAGCTCTTTCTGTAACTCTGCCTTTCAAATAAATAAATATCAACAAGAATTTAACTGGTCAGAGTGGATGAGTGCAGCATTGGCAGGCACCTGGTAAATGTGACGCCCATGTGCACACTGACCCTGACTGGAGGAAGCTTGGCTCTGCCACAGATACTTCCAGGACTTGGAGTAAGCCACTCAACGTACTTGACCTTTACTTTCCATAAAGGTAGAAGCTAAACAAGAAAACCAAGTACCTCAATGGAACTTGTCATCCTTGTGTCTGTTTTATTAGGACTTCTTGGTGTTTTGGCAGGTGGAGGGGGTCACTTATTTCTTTATCTTTCTCATTTCACTCCTCAGTAAACTGTATGTTCTGTTAGAACATGGGCCACCTCAATCCTATCTCCCATCTCATTCACAATTCTGGAATATGGGAAGTCTGCAACCCACGCTAATGGGAGGAATCAGTGACAAGATGTTGTGCAGATGCATCAAGTCCTAGTACTCAGGGAGCTACATTTCAAGGGGTTCCCCAACACTGTGTCTCCATTATGTGAATCTTGATATTTTCCTTGCCCTAATGGTAAATGGTTTAGGTTTCTAAATATGCACTCAAGACACAAAATTGTCTTCATAAATAAATAAAGTTAAAACACTAATTCAAATAGCACTGTTGGGTAAGTCATAGTATAGATGATGTGTGTGTCAACAGCAATACTTGCAAAGTGTTCGTGAACAGGTGGAGATTGCAAAACCCACTAGATGGAGAGTAAGCATGACAGGAGGCTGGCACCACGAGAGCCAGGGAGGCCTGGGGAGGGCGTGGAGCTCGTGGCCTCACAGCCGCTCATGCAGAAAATGCGGAGGCTGCAGAGGTTAAGTGCAGCACTCTGCACCCAGGGCAGTGCAGCCGTGTCCGCACACGGCTGCAGACACACAGGATATCAAAGGTGACACTGGCACTCCACGCTCAAGCAGAGTTTCTCCCGCTGTGCAGGGCCTTGGCCTACACAATTATCCCCCGAGTTTCATCCTGTAACAAGGAGAAACACCTTTCATTGCTGACTTCTCTTGAAACAGCAAACCTAGAAAACTGGACATGACAGTCAAGGGCATTATTCCAAACGCTCAGAGTATGTGAGGGAAATTTGGACAGGATCCTTTGGCTCGGAGTCAACAGACGAGATGGAAAGCTCCGACCTTAAGGGTTGAAGGGCAGGAATTTTCCATCCCTGAGAAGCAAATCCAAGTGGAGACACCCAATGGCAGTGTGCAATTCCCTGTTCATGCTGCTATCTCTGAAAGTCATAAAACATAAGCTGTGTTTCTTGACAGGACATACATAAAATATAAATGAAAGCTTAGAAATTCAGTGTATTAACAGTATCGGGTTTTGTTCAGCAAGTTTATGGAATTCATCAATTGATCTGGTTTCTATAGAGACACAAGTAGAGGAGTTGGCATTGGGACTAGTGGTTAAGATGCTGATTAACATCTCTGTGAACCTCACATTAGAGAGCCGGGGTTTGGTCCCCAGCTCCAGCTTCTGCTTCCAGCTCCCTGCTAACGTACACCCTGGGAGGCAGCAGGTGACGGCTCAGACAGCTTGGTTTCTGACACTCACGTGGGAAAGCTGGATTCGTTCCTAGTTCCTGGCTTCAGCTCCTAAGCTGTCACAGGCATTTGGGGGAATGAACCAGTAGACCAAAGTGTACTTTTATTCCTTCTCTCTCTCAAAAATAAATGTATTTTAAGTAAATACTATTTAATAATAAATTTTTTAAAAAAAAATAAACAAAATTAAAATTAAAATTATACCAAAAAGTTCAAGAGACAGGGATTAGAAAATAAAATTCCCGTTTCCTTCCTTTATGTAGAAATAATTAATTCCGTTTTGTCATTCAAGATATCTCCCTAAAAAACTTGACCTCTGGGCCTGAGCTCAACCTCTATTTGAGGAAATACATCATGGGAAAAAACAGCAAGATTCTCCTTAACTATGTGCTATGTCAAGAGCCACACACTCATAAATTGCTTGACTAAGTGGCTCACTTTTCAATCAATCGTTGTGTGTCATGGAAATAGATGCCTGGGAGACAGAAAGAGCACAGGCAATTTTTCGACAGCATCTGAGTGAGTAGAATGATTACAACACCGAGGATGCCAGAAGCACACAGTGTGCTCTCCAAGGAGTTTTTTTCACTTTCAACTCTGAGGGAGATTCATAGAGTTTGAGACCTTGGCTTACAAAATAGCAGAGACCTGAAGTCCCCTTTCTCTCTGGAAAGAAAAAAAAAAATAGGTAACAGCAAATGGCTCAAGAAGGCAGCTGCTGGTTCCACATAATGAATAGACGGGTAAGAGTCCCACCGTATTTCTGATATGGTGGTATACAGACACACACACACACACAAACCTTCTCTCTGGAAACCAATGAAGACACAGGGGTACATAGAGTGAGAGGAAGGCTGGTGTCGAGCTACAAAGCAGATTCTTCTGATATATGGATACCAAGGTCTTTGCAGGAGGAGTAGCACAAAAATATATAAAAATTATCCTGTAGTTAGTTTCCATTTTGCGTTTCTTCCTAATACTTTGCACTTGATGATAAAATATGAAAATATAAAAGTAATTCCAAAAATCCATGGAAAATATACATTATGAAAAGCTATCCACGGTTTTCAAATTTTTGAGTGTGCCAAAATCTTCTAATTTCATTTTTTACAAGTTTTTTTAAGTAATCTGTATATATTCATACACACTCTCTCCCACACACACCCACACACATACTTTCTCTTAGACATATAAATAACATTGTTCTAGAAAATTAAGTACATACATGTAGACATGTGTATATATATCAGATATATGCATACATGGATTTGGGTAACATGTAGTATACAAATAGTATACAATAAAATCAGAAATAAATCTAAATGGTCTTTTAAAATTATTATCCAAAGAGTAAGAAGAAAAAAATTCTTAGGCTATTTGTAGGCAAAGTAGTTTGAAAATGAAGAAAAATCAACTCTTAATAGTCACTTAAATGGCACAGCTTATATTGAAACTTAGATTAACGTAAGGCCTCTGACACTAGCTGACTGCCTAGATTCTTGACCAGATAAAATGCGCATTAAGCAAATGTCAGAATGGAGGAAGGCTACCCTGCTCCAAAATCAGCAGTCCTTTAAGTAGGTTAAAGACCATTAGTAGGCCGGCGTCGCGGCTCACTAGGCTAATCCTCCGCCTAGCGGTGCCAGCACACCAGGTTCTAGTCCCGGTCGGGGCGCCGGATTCTGTCCTGGTTGCCCCTCTTCCAGGCCAGCTCTCTGCTGTGGCCAGGGAGTGCAGTGGAGGATGGCCCAGGTGCTTGGGCCCTGCACCCCATGGGAGACCAGGAAAAGCACCTGGCTCCTGGCTCCTGCCATCGGATCAGCGCGGTGCGCCGGCCGCAGCGCGCTGGCCGCAGCGGCCATTGGAGGGTGAACCAACGGCAAAGGAAGACCTTTCTCTCTGTCTCTCTCTCTCACTGTCCACTCTGCCTGTCAAAAAATAAAAATAAAAAAGACCATTAGTATATTTAAATTAGTCTATCAATATCTATATATTATATATTAATATAATTATATATATATATATATAATATACATATAAATATATATTATATAAAATATACATTATATATTATATATTTATGTTTGTTATATATTAATACATATTATGTATATAATTATATATTGTATAATATGTAATATATTGTATAATATGTAATATATAATATATATTATAATTATATGTGTGTATATAATATAAATATGATTATATATAATATATATCAATATATAAATTTAGTCTATCAAGACCTTTCACATACATGTAATAAAATTCCACTCTAATCTTTGACTGTATTAGCAAACATTTTTAATTACTTGGATGTGAGCTGACATTGTCCTAGAAAAGAGGCTTTAATTGTATAAAGCATCCATCCAGAGGAGAAAACAAAAAAAAACCTTGTAAACTTAATTGTTACAAATTTGAAAACATGAATATACCATGATTATCCCAATAAAAACTTTAATGATACACCTCTCGCAATAAAACAGGAGATACTGACAGAACTCTTACCAGGCACCATGCTAAGTGCCTTCTAAGAATGGTTGTCCTTAGTCGTCACCACAAGCTAATGAAAGGTGAACATTTTGTTCCTTTTTATCAGATGGAGTCACTGAGATTTAGAGAGGTGGAGTCAGCTGAAGGTCTTGTCTAGAGTAGGAATTCAATCTTAGTATGCGTAACTCCAAATAGAATGCTCATCAAATTCTTCTGCATTACCAAAACTAAAGAGGACTTCTCTGTGTGCTAGTCACGGCTTACCCTATAATAATCTTTGATGGTAACATTAAGAATATTGTTCCTACAATTAAAAGGTGTAAGATATCTGATAGTTCTAGGAAGGAAGAGGCAGTGGTTAACAAATTAACACCTATCAATATTTAAGGGAGTGCTGTTAAGTATTTAGTTGGTTAGTTATATCCTAGTAAACAAGTAGGACTTGAATTTAACATGTGGAATTTGGATGCCAAGTGTTCCTTGAATGTGCCAGGTGCAAGGAACTTAGAAGACTGAGTGTAAGCCAGAGTTCTGAGATTCCACCTTCAGACCATTCACTTGGCCTTGAAGAGACTTGAGGATTCTGGCCAAGATTGGTTGTCTTATTAAGTCCCCTATCTTCTTTCTCCCTACAACAAGAGTCAGCAATATATATCCCAGGGATAAATTGGGCAGACTGTCTCTTTTGTAAATAATATTTATTTGGACAGACTGTGCACCCCACTGAATCTACAATATTTAACATCAAGCCCACTGTAGAAAAAGTTTGTAAATCCTGGCTTATATGATGTAGCACAAGTAAGTATCTCCTGGGTGATAAAAAATACATCTAAGCCATACTCACAGGGACAGTAAGTTTATACTAAGATACAAACTCATTCTTTCTCTTACCACTTTCTTCTGTTTTTCTGTTTCCCAAATTTTGTAAAAATAATATCCATTAGCTTCCTTATGAAAATAGACACACACAAACACACAGACACACACACACATACACCATGAACACCAGACAAGAGGACATAATTATGTTTACAACACAATACCTATCATCAAGAAACTTTCTGTAATGGAGGACACACACGAGTAATAATTAAAATGCAATGCTAAGTGTATAAGAAATCTTGAGGGAGTGGGAGATGGGATGGTTGCGGGTGGGAGGGATTTTATGGGGGGAAAAGCTGCTATAATTCAAAAGTTGTATTTTGAAAATTTGTATTTATTAAAGTTGAAAAAAAAATCTTGAAAAATTCCTATGGAGATTTATGCCAAGTCTGCAGAATCCTATTCTAAGGGCTGAGGAGACATTTGTAATCATTCCAGAAGTACAAATCTTCTTCTTGGAGCTTCCAGTGAAAAAGCAACTGTAACTGGATATCAATTTGTTAATCTTCTAGGTCTAGAACAGATGAAAAAAGTAGGTTGCCTCATTTTGGAATCCTAGTAACCCAGTCATCTCCATAGACTCTGCCTACAGTCCATTTCTCTCTGACTTCACCTGCCAACGTACATGTCCAATTCAGCTGATAGGTGACTTGAGCTAAGAACGGCTCCAATATTTTTAAAGGACTTCAAGGGAAAACAAAGAATAGTGTGTGACAGATACTGTGTCTACACTTAAAGTCACAGGAAAGGGTGTTAACCATTGCAGGAGTCTTAACATTTATACTTTTGAAATATTTAAAGAAAATAGAACTAATTTAAAAATGACTAAGAAACCAATACAAGAAATACTATTTTTCACATGAGAAATCCCTTTGGACTTATATACAGCTCTTTTAATTCAGATTCTATTAACTACATCATAAAAAGAACCAGTTATTTAATTGACAACTTAGCTCAAAATGAAAACCTCTCTCTTGGTTTAAAATATAGACACTCCCTATTCCCTGTGTGAACATGCATACATTAGACTTTTTAATTCTATTCTTCATATTTCAATGTATCTTACATTTTTCAATCTGTTGAATGTGTTATTCTCTGGATAACTGCCTCAGTTTTTACCACCCCCTTTGTTAATATTTTATTTACTTGTGCCTAATCTGCAGTTTAAATAAACCTTTTTATTTTTATTTTTTTTTGACAGGCAGAGTGGACAGTGAGAGAGACAGAGAGAAAGGTCTTCCTTTTGCCGTTGGTTCACCCTCCAATGGCTGGTGTGCTGCGGCCGGTGCACCGCGCTGATCCGATGGCAGGAGCCAGGTACTTATCCTGGTCTCCCATGGGGTGCAGGACCCAAGCACCTGGGCCATCCTCCACTGCACTCCCTGGCCACAGCAGAGAGCTAGCCTGGAAGAGGGGCAACCAGGACAGAATCCGGCGCCCCGACCCAGACTAGAACCTGGTGTGCTGGCGCCGCAAGGCAGAGCATTAGCCTAGTGAGCTGCGGTGCCAGCCAATAAACCTTAATGCTTTTAATATCAAATTATATATTTTATTTCTAGATATTCAATCCACTCAGTCGTTCAAAAATATATGACAATCTCTGATGTATTAGATACTGTTCTAAGTACCAGACAAAATTGTGAAGAAAAGACAAAATGCACTGACCTCATGAAACAGAGAATTCCATAGGAGTAAGTCGTAAACACACAAGTAAATGAAAATTGTGTATCAGATGGCAGTGAATGACACTGAGAAAAACGAAACAGAGAGGGAGAGAACACTATAGGGAAGAACTCCCTGCATGTGAAGTGTACCTTGGATGAGGAATGACCTGAGCACCTGATTTACCACAGGCACAGCTTAAACAATGACAAAGTGGGAACTGGTTTGAAGGGTCCAAAGGCAGATGTTTGTGCGGACGGGAGAAAAGGAGGGGCCTTCCACAGAGCAGAGTTCTGGGGTCACAGCTGCAGCGTGGTAGGAGAGAAGGAAGAGGCAGTCTTGTCTGCAACAGATGAGCTCATGGATTCCCTGTCATCTTGGATGATGGTTTTCTTTCATTAAGCATCTTGAAAACACGCTTACAGTAAAATTTAGGTTTGAGGTTTCCCCAGAACCCAAGTCTTGTATCAATTTGAGCTGCTAAATCATAAGAGGCATGGATAGGCATCATTAAACACAAGGGGAGATTGTATTTTCCCTCCATCCATTGCCTGGTTTTGTGAAACACCACTCTTCTTGCTACCTGTTCTGTGCACTCAGAGGTTCCAAGCGTTACACCGAGGGTTAAATATCAGACTCCTAGGTTGTGTTTCCTCTCCGCCTGCCTGCTTCACCAACAATACTGAAGTTCACAGCTATCAGTGAGCAGAATACTTCAGCAGAACAGGTAGTAGTATGAGATTCTTGTCTCTGTATTTCCACCTGCATCTCTTATCTCTGCATCTCTTATCTCTGCATCTCTCATCTCTGCCTCCTTTTCACTTTTGACTTAGGATGATTTCCCTAGCACCCAACCAACTCAACAATGCATTTAGAACAATGCATTTATGTAATAATTCCAAATGTTTTACCAAAGAATGCTCTTTATACATTTATTCATTTTTGACTTATTTTTTCAATTTTGATAAGAATTCTTCTTAATGATAATCTCTATTTTAAATAAAGTTCAATTTTGACAGCTTTTTATAGAGAAATCTTGAATTCCTCATCTCTTTACTAGAAATGAGTCCCTTTTCCCTAACTATGATCATTCTAACTGCATGTTAATAAAATGTCAAAAGTGGCCAAATCATTTGAATCAGGTTCGTACTACCCTAAGAAAAACCATTAGAAATTTTATCTATGCTATGAGCGTCTGATTTGCAGTTTTCATTGTTGATTTTATTATTTTCAACTAAAATATTAAAAGATGTTAAGATCTTGCTTCAGTGTAATATATTTTTCTCTTTATGATTATTAAATCCACTTTCATAATGTTTAGCAAAAATCCTTTACCAATACTTTGCTTTTCTACCCAATCCAAGGATTATGAAAATGAAACAGAGCAAACCAGTTCACATTGTAAGTTATCAGTGTTTCCAAAGAAAAAAAACTTCAAAAATAAAACGTTGAGTCCCAAGGCAAATTAATTTTCAAATGGAATGGGATTTTACTATTAAAAGCAGTAAAGGAATCAGTTTCCTGTGGATAACAACACACTGCCTAAACACCTGCATTCTCTACTTTCCATGAATGGTGTTCACTTTCATCACTGTTCTCATGATAACCAGAAAAGAATGGGTAAGCCAATAACAAAACAGAGCCCCAGGAATCAAAGGGGGAACTCACTGCTACTTAATTCTATACAGAATTCCTCAGATAAACCTTTCCCCCTAAGCACATTGTAGATATGGCAGAAGCCAATACACTGCCAAGGAGCGTACAATATTATGATGGAGAACACAAGCCCTCCCCTGTGCCCCAGTAGCCAAGAGCATGGTAGCTTCTAAAGAGCACACTGCTAAAAACAATTGCCAGCGTCTCAGGAGAAATCTGTCCTGCCTGCTTCACCAACCAGAGCAAACATGTGCACTGCCCTCATTCCTTATGTTAGGAACTTTGCAGGGCACCCAGCAAGATTCTATGAAGATATTTTCTAACAAAACTCCAGAGAACTGTTAGGCCCATTTTACAGGAAATTGAGGCTGAGACTGACATAACCATATGTGGGAGAGGCATTTTAATATGTTTTCCATGGCTTCATGTCCAAGTCATTTTTATCACTATATCAGAAATAAAAGATATTTTCACAAGAGAAATGTTTTTATAACTTATGAGAAAATGAGAAAATAAATATATGCAGTCAATAAAAAAGAAATTTATGAAATAGTTAGATAAATGCACCGAAGTAGGTAAAACCAAACTGAACTCAAAACCACTGGTCATATGAAACCAATGACTAACTATTAGTCCCTGGAACAGGAAACTGGATGGGTAGTTAGGGAAACTGCAATAGACTTGCTAAACAACAATGAATAGATGAAGGGCCAAAATAATACTAGTTTAGGGCTCTAGTCTTGACTTCCACAAGAAAGTTGTTGGGGGAGGAGAAATCATTCCTCACATCTTCCTGGCACACTGCTTAGAAAGCAGTGATGGTTGACACAGGAAGACTTCCAGCCACTTTTTGGTACCGGAATACAGCTGCTGGACTAGTAGTGCTCTCTTAAGGATGGCTGTGATGAGACACCCCTCTTAGCAAGTGGACAGAAGTCATCATGAAGAAAAGCTATAGCACTTGTCCACTAAATAAAGGACTGGTAAAATCTATGATTTTCTGGAGTAACAAATGAATATTTTAATTTTAGTATTTTAATAATTCATAGGAATATTCTTTTCTAGGATGTATAGCAGTTAATACAGTTTTATATGATTTTCTCATTCATTTACCCTGAAAACCATAGGCAGGTATTAATTTTATCCCCATTTAAAGAAACTGAAAATCATACTCTCTATTCTACTGCCTGCTTAATGTTTCTGATGAGTCTGGGGTTGAAGAGGGCTCACTTTTTACTGCTATTTTTCTGAATAAAAGCTGTCACGCATAAGGTAATAAGGATATTTTCTTATTCTCATATTGCAGATAACAAAGGCAAAGATAATTTAAATAAATGTACACAAAAATAGAAAACAGCTCAGACTTCCTGACTCTCAACAAGATCTCTCTTCATCTTAGAACAATGATGCCTTGTTATTTACCTTTTGCTTCTACAAGAGGACATGAGAATTAGTCACACTCTGAAAATGTTTGAATGAAAATAAGGGTTGAGTGGATGCATTGAAAGATGGTGCATTATTTAAAAAAATAAAGGACCAAGTTCTAGTAAAATCTAAGAGAAAGATAGCTTCCATACATTTAATCATATTTCCTCAACCTATTCCCCTCTCTCCAGTATCCTACCCCCACTTCTATACCCAGAAAACACTTTAGTGTTCAGGAGAATCAGAATAAACTTCAAAAAGTCTCATCTCAGGATTTTATAGAAACCTTTTCAAAAGATCAATTATTACAACAACACAAGGCTATATAAAGACCACAGTCTCTTCCTGCGTTCTAACACCTGAACCCAACCTACTGAAATCCTCACAATTCTATCTCCTCCCTTCTACTTCATCTCCTAACACACAGGCTAAAATAAACATGAAAAGATGAGCGGGCTCCAGAACAGATGTGAATTTATATCCAGTATCCAGTCTTAAAACATAAGCAAACTTAGTAAATAGACCATTACCCAAACCAGTGGATGACACTACCACTCTCCTGTGTTACCAGGAATGCCTCTTCCTGCCATATAACCCTGACCCTAATCTAGCACACATTCTTGTCCAGTTTAACTATCAAATACATCCCAAAGAAGTCTCTCTCTCATATGCTTCCTTTTTCATTTGAAACTTTATTTCCAAGCTGGTCAAATGGACACAATGCCCTCACCTTTTTAAATATAATTTCAATTTTTAATTAGCTTTTAACAGATTCAATGTGATTTATAGACAATTCTAAGAACATAATGATATTCACTTCCTCCCTACCTCCTTCCCCTTTCTCCTCCTCACTTTATCTTCCCCTAAGCTTTCAACATTTTTTCTGAGATCTGTTTCAGTACCAGTCTCCCTGTCCCTAGGGCGGATTCTGACCAAGTGTCCTTCACACAGCATCCAAAACTCCGTGGAATGCACTGTGTTGTGATAATACCATTACCAATCTCAAAATGTTTCAATGCTTTTCTCCTGCTCTGTGCCTAAGTTTTCAACGTTATCAGCCTCTAAAACCCAAACTCACCCGCCCCCATCTCCTCCCTGCCTTTTATTCCTACTGGCCTTCTCCGGAGTTCTCCAGTCTCAGGACTTTCCCTTGAGTCTGCCCACCTGCTTCTGTTTTATCTTATTTTTCAGCCCAGGAGATACTTTCCCAGGGAAACTTCCAAACTCCTGTTTCACATACTAACAGTAAAGTGTCTTTCTTCAGAGCACTGATGTCACTGGCTATCATCCACTAATTCCTCATTTATTGTATTAGTGTCTAACAAGAGTGAAAACTCTGCCTGAGCAGAGAAAACATACGTTTTTTTTTCTCCAACAAGAAAGTGTTGGTACTTGCTCTGAAGCCAAAAACCACTAGGAAGAGATAAGCAGCCAAAGCCAGGCTCCCTGCTGCAAGGGAGACAGAAACCGTGTGGGACTGCAAAGCATCTAGGGACAGGTTGTAGGATTTGGACTCCTTAGGTGATTTTGCTGATTTGGGTACCATAGATTGCATTCTGGTTGGGTGTTGGAACACAAGGTCAATTCTCTGTGCATTTTAATGTTATTTGTTTAGGAAGCAAGAAAGACAATGCAAGACTAATGCTCATTCTGCTAAAGCAGCAGTCATTTGTGTTAGGTGTCAGAGAGGCATGCGTGGCCATTTTTTGTGTTGTGCACTGTGCACTAGCTCTATCTAGGATCACACCTGTTCACAGGCAGCTCTGCTTTGTTCTCATTACATCATGATCACACTGAGACCTTGTGTGAGGTAGACACTGTGAAATCACCTATCTTCATTGGATAAACACAGTGAGTTGGCTGTCAGAGCCAGGCTGGCTCAGCTAACAAGCCAAACAAAGCTTTTATTCCTCACAAACAATGAGAATCAGACACAGAATTCACTCAACAAATAATGGAAAAGTGAGTGAATAACATTAGCCTCTCTGATCATCAGCTGCCATGTATTCCTGGGAATAGCATTTCACCTGTCCCCAAACAGACCAGGGGATTACTCTAAACCCTGTCACTTAGTAACCTATCATTCTAATATTTTTAAAAATTACTTTCTTATCCATATAACAGCACTGATATAAAAAATGAGGTCTGAGCCAGCATTTTGCTACAATGGGTTAAGCTGCTGTTTGCAGGTTTGGCATCTCATATCCGAGTGCCTTTTCGAGTCCTGGCTGTTCTAATTCAGCTTCCTGCTCATGTGCCTGCGAAGGCCCCAAAAGATGGCTCAAGTATTTGGTCCCCTGCCAACCATGTTGCAGACTTTGCTATTTGCACCCATCTGGGGAGTGAATCGGTAAATGGAAGATCTCTCTGCCTCTTAGATGCTCAGCCTTTCAAATTAATAACTTTCTTTTTAAAAAAATCATCCAAATTTATAAGAAATAAGCTGAACTAGATTTTTTTACTTCATGAAGGCTTTCTCTCATGGCAACAGTGCTTACTTTCCTAAATATGTAATTTCATTTGTTCCCATTCTGCCCCCATTCCACCCATAAACAATATATTCAAACCTGAAATGCATCATGAATAGACTTGGGATTTCTACCTGACAACAGAGGAATGAACATAGTCAAGTAACACAAATTAAAAATATCCCTACACTAGCTTTTGAGGCAGAAATTAAAATCTCATCTTGGATTCACACCCATAGCAGAGTAGAGATTGAGGAAGCAGAAGGACTTACAGACCTCTGAATAGCTACTATGCAAATCTACCCAGTTATCAAATGGTACATTTACCGTGGGTGCATCTTATAGTATGTCAATTATACCTCAATAAAGCTGTTGAAAAACACAGTGTGGGAGAAGGGGGATTTAGCCTAGCAGGTAAGATACCTGCATTCCATAGTGGAGTGTCTGGGTTCAAATCTAGGCTCTAGCTAATGACACCAGCCTCCTGCTAAGCCACACTTGGGAGAGCAGCAAGTGATGGCTCAAGAACATGCATTCCAGGCCAGCACCCTGGCTCACTTGGTTAATCCTCCGCCTGCAGTGCCGGCATCCCATATGGTGCCGGGTTCTAGTCCCAGTTGCCCCTCTTCCAGTCCAGCTCTCTGCTGTGGCCCGGGAGGGCAGTGGAGGATGGCCCAAGTGCTTGGGCCCCTGCACCCTCGTGGGAGACCAAGAGGAAGCACCCAGCTCCTGGCTTCGGATTGGCGCAGCGGCCATTTGGGGGCTGAACCAACGGAAGGAAGCCCTTTCTGTCTCTAACTCTACCTGTCAAATAAATTTAAAAAATTTAAAAATTAAAAAAAAAAAAAAAGATGCATTCCTGCAACCCAGATGGGACCATTTAGACTGTGTGTCAGATTCTGGCTCCAGCTGCAGCCTAGCTACAGCCAATGCAGGCATCTGGAAAGTTAACAAGCAGGTGAGCACTCTCTCTGACCCTTCCTTTGTATATGTCAAATAAAAAAAAAAATCAGATTGATAGACCCATCTGTAGATTTGCGGTTCATTTAAGTAGGCTCCTGGATTTTTTACTCTATATTCTGCAGCCTCACTCTTTGAAAAACCTTCGTCTGTAAAATTTCTGTACTATCTACCACTATCAAGCATCTCCTTCTAGGGAAGATACAGCAAAGAAAATGTGAGTGGGATAATCTCACCATTCCAGCCACACCATTCCTGAGCCCTGATTGGTTACAAGCACATACACTTCCAGCCACTGAGACCATGGGCTTGGACTGGGAGGGACTTGAGCGCAATTTCCAACCCCAGCATTTACTAGCTGAGCTAACGACTCAGCTTTGTTAACTATCACCTATAACATGACCTCTGAGGTTTTGAGTTGATGCTCAATACATATAAAAGCCATGTTGCAAATGTAGCACATAAACATCTGCTAACCAATGGCAGTGGTATTAAGAATGAAACATGAAGAAACAGATGTGCTGAGAATTACATTATTAGAGTTGCTTTTCTTTCACAAGCTTTTTTCTCTGGGATGTATACATAATTTATCTTGGTTTTCTTCTGACACATCACACAGTAGTGAGAGTATCAGCCAATAAAACAACAAATAGGCAAGAGGGTATTTTCCTGCCTTTCTTACATGAAACATCAGAGTGTAGAATGGGGTCTTCAGGCTCATTCAGGACAATCCACTGCTTCACACTTCACTGTCCATAATACTTCCCTAAACATAATATCCATGTCTTCCTGATCTGTGACTTAAAATTCTACATTTGTGTTATTTCAAGTGATTTGTAGTTACTAGCTTTATGTTAATTATGTGCTCTAATGTAGAGAAAATTTAGACCAGCAACCATGACAGTGATACAGAACCATCTCTTGGGCTGGCACTGTGGTGTAGCTAGCAAAGCTGCCACCTGTGACACCAGCATGCTATATGGGTGCCAGTATGAGTCCTGGCCACTCCACTTCCAATCCAGCTCCCTGCTAATGTGCCTGGGGAATGAGCAGATGATGGCCCAAGAGCTTGGGCCCCTGCACCCACATGGGAGACTCAGAGGAAGCTCCAGGATTTGGCCTGGTGCAGCCTTGACCATCGCAGCCATTTGGGGAGTAAACCAGCAGTTGGAAGATATCTCTCTGTAACTCTGACTTGCAGATAAATTAAATAATCCCTAAAAACAATTTTTTACAACATATACAAAGAAGGAAGATGATCAAAGAATATTTATCTTTGAAGTTATCTTCTTACCAGAAATACGTATTGACAACCTGTCACATCACAGGCACTATTCAACAACTGGGATACAACAGTATATGAATGTACAATGGTACCTTCCGCCTTAAAGTCCATATTAGATTAGGCACTGTCTTAGTCCTTTTCCTTTTCCTACTAACATAATACCACAAATGAGAGGTTCACTTTGTCCTGAAGTTCTGGGACACCACTGAGATTTGTCTCATTGCAGGTTTGTTTTTTTTTTTTTTTTTTTTTTTTTTGCTAGCAGAATCTCAAGGTGGCAGAAAACACCACAGGGATAGATTCAGGGAGTTCAAGAGACCCAACAAACTCACTCATCCATTATTGTTCATTACATTAATGGAGTAATCCACTTATAAGGGCAGAGCCCTAATCACCTGGTCTCACCTCTTAATATCTCAAAACTGGGATTAAATTTCATATACACTTAGGAGGCAAAACATATCTAAACTGCAATATTAAACAAGTAATTATTTTAAAAAACAGAACTGGAAAATGAACATAAGAATTATCAAGTACACATATCTACATTTTTCTATAAAAGGAGGATACAAATCTATATGCATTAAGAGCCCAAATGTGTCTAAGAGCTGGTAATTTGTTCATCTCAGTGAAGAGCTACCTGAGAGCATGTGTTGGGACACTGCCATCTAATCTGTGAGTCCACCAGAAGAACGAGGGGTCATTCATTCCAGGGCATCTTGCCATGCATATCAATAAATCTTATTAAGATCACCTATATATTATTACAAGCAGAGAGTTACTGATCAGTTCATCAATAACATATCCTTTCAAGTTCTAAAATACCTGCCTAGTTCCCAGAAAACATGTTAATACACTGTGGCCGCATGTTGATGAGAACATAAAGCTGTGTATCATTACATTACCATAATGGTATCAATGTTCCTCCACTGACTAATGGTGGCTGAAGTTCTCCAATATTTAGTGGTCTACGTAAAGGGACAAAATTGTGACCTTTCACATTCTCATTTTACATACAACTAATTGCACAATGAAATCAAAGTTGGCTCACTACATACCCACCATCAAGGGTAACCTCACCTCAACATTGCTTCTTTAACTAAATTATTTGCATGCAGAACTTTGAAAAAAAGTTAGGAATAAAATTGCAATAATGAACTAATATATTGTCCATAAAACTAGACTTAGACTGGATATGCATTTTTAAAGGGTTTGGTAAGTTAAAGAATGAGAGCTCTAATAATATACCCATGAATGAATCTATTTAATTATTAATATTTCAAATAAAATGTCTATTTGGGAATATATTGGGGTACTCCAAAAACAATCTAAAATGGAGTTAGATAAGTTTATTTTGGTGTAAAAAATGTTTGAAATCCATGTGTATGTGGAATGTTCTAAGAATTCATGAAATGCATATTATGAAAAACTGCGTGGATTCTTAGTTTATAATGTTATATATATAATTCATAGGAAGGAATGATAATCGATGGTTTCAGGGCCTGAAATGCAGCTTTCACATTACCACAGCCCCAACAGTGAACAGAACTTCGTGTCAGTCCCTCTTCTTGCCTGGGTCAGAGACCATGATCAGATGGACTGACCCGTTGGCTTTAAACACCATTCAGTCCTACTTAGATGAGCTGAGTCTCCAAAGGTACAGACTGACAAGAATAAAACCCAGCATGTGGTTATGGTGCAAAGTCTCACCTATTCTCATTCACTATGAGGTATCTGGTACTATAAAAGGATTGAGTGAAGTAGTGAAGAGATTAGACTTCATTTATTAAGCCACAGTTCACACATTAATGAACACTTCCATATTAATGAAATAAAAGGAAACACATTCACCACCGTTTCCATAAAATCTCTCCTCTTAAGACTATGCCTTAGAACTTAGAAAAGCGAGAAGGCTGCAGCAAAACTCAGCAGACTCAAGCAGGAGTCACTGGGTCCCCTGTTCACCTGCTAATAGGAACTACTTGTATTTGGCTACTGAGTTGCAAAGGTGAAAGCTGCCCAAAGGAGAGAGAAAGCAGCCTTAGGGAAAAATCTGAGAGGCATCCCCTCCCCTGCTTTTCCTTCCTATAAGAACAAATTAATGTGGTATGTATGCATGGTTTGACCCAGAAAAGAAAAGTGTGACATACAAGATCAGGGTACAGAAGCATGATGCTTGACAGAATGGAAACGAAGCTCATTTACTTATTTGAAAGGCACAATATCAGAGAGGGAGAGAGATCAGGGGAGAAAGAGATCAGCTGGTGGGGGTGGTTGAAGAGTCAGGTTAAAGCCAGGAGAGACAAGACCTCAATATGGATCCCCCATGCGGGTGGCAGAAACCCAAGAACTTGAACCATCATTGCTTTCCCAGGTGAAATCGACAAGAAGCTGGCTAAGAAGCACAGGGTAGCCAGGACTCTAACTAGATTCTAGTACGGGAAGTGGGTACTCCAAGTGCTGGCTTAATTTCCCATGGTACAATGGCTGCCCTGCCATTTGACATTTTTATTGGCATACAGTATCAGTACATATTTGGGAAGTTTGATATTTGATGCATGTATACAATGGGTATTGATCAAATCTGGGTAATTACTATTACTTAATATGTCACACCACTTATTTAGTGACTGTTTCTCAGCTTTTTGTCACTATCATGAAATACTCAAGGCAAGTTGATTAAGGAAAGTGTTGAGGAGCCTCTGGTTCTGGAGGTTCACTGAGACCGAGTAGGCTCCCCTGGTTCATCCTGTGGGACCAGAGTTCTGACAGTGTTCCAGGTAACAGAGGGCACTGCATGTCACAAGACAAGCATTCTTTTCCATCTACGTCTGTTCCTGTATGGTCTCTCACTATTTATCAATATTCAATCATAGGGGCTCCCCACTAACAATCTAAAGGAGTCTTTGTACGTCTCAAAGGCCCTATCTCTAAATGCTATAACTGAATTAAATTATCATTCCTCTTTGTACCATTAGCATAAAAGATTCTGGGGACTACATTCCTGCCTATGTCCAGGGGGACAAATATTCAAACCATAACTGTGACCATCATAGAATAAAGTTAAAATGCTTACAAGTAGTGGTGTGCTGAATAAAGGTTCAGTGTGGCTCAGTAATATAAATACCCCTTGGTATGCCATATCCCAAATTATTAGTTATAATAAAAGAATTGTAGCCTTTTTGTATTTATACTTGGAGTAGGTTTTTATGCACCCCTTACTGATTAAAAATGTGTCTAATTCATTCCTTGTCTCAGTAATATGAAAACAAATATATCTGGTAGCAGTCAGAGAGCCCAACCTTAATTGAGATTATTCTTTTCCCTTGTTTCTTAATGGTTCCCATCAAGATCAGTACTTTTAACAGATGTTAGCCCCAAAAGCCAGAGAAGTCTGCATTGTATTAGCAATCAACATTGTCTTTTTATTATACTCTCCACAACAAATATAATGGTTGGAATCAATTACAGATATATGAAATGAGGCCCACAATACCGTAAAGAAAAGGAAATAGAAGCAAGATCTTTGTACTCAAGGGACTCATTCAAGCTCCAAAAACATAAAAAGTGATGAAAAGTTAAGCAACACTGTGAGGCAACATTATGAGATGTCCATCAAAAGGCTCAGCTGGTTATTAAACATCACAATCAAAAAGTTACTTAGAGATGCCTGATGCACCCATATAAGAATCTACTATGTAATTCACAAACCCAGGTTTAAATAATGTCAATTTATTTTATTAAATCAATTTAAACTCAACCTTGCATTATCATCACATCACATGATGGAAAAATCCACAGGATCATAGAAAGATCATACAGACCAGCCAGGATTCCAGCCCTTGCTGAGCCTTGGGATAAGACCCTGTGTCTACCTTCAGACTTCTTAGGTGCCCGCAGAGCCTGTGCCTCCAGCTATCATCAATTTTCCAGTTGTTGACATAATCTGTAAAGTTTCTGATACGCACACTTAAAAACCTCCAAATTCCCCCATTCTGGAAGGAAAAAATATAATTCTACTTTTCCCTATTAGAACAAGTCACGTCACCTCTGCAAAAAACCCAGGTCTTCAGAAAAGAAACCCTATGCATTAAGCAGCTTCTGTTTTCCATCCTTCAAAATTTCCAAGATAAGGACCCAGTTACCAGGTGGGAATGTGGAGGAAACACACAACACACTAGAACAACAAAGAGTATTAACACAAATTAGAAATTATCACAGATATAGTCTGTCATCAAAAATGAAAATTAACAGAAAATGTTATTAATTTGTACAAAGTCTAATTAAATGAGGGTTCTTGAAAAAAAATTGTGGGCTAATGGAATTAAAAAATAAGTTTATTTTTGCGCCCAAACTTACAAAATCTATGCAAAAGAAGGGAATCCAAATCATACAAAACAACAACAAAACCCTAGCAGTTGGTGTTGTGGCATACGGGTTAAGCTACCGCCTGCAATGCCAGCATCCCATATGGGTCCAGTTAATGCCTCAGCTGCTGCATTTCCAATCCAGCTCCCTGCTAATGTAAGCTGAAGATGGCCCAAGTATTTGGGTCCCTGCCACCCATTTGGGAGACCTGGATGAAACTGGTGACTCCAGCTTCTGCCTGGCCCAGCCCTGGCCATTGCAGCTATTTGGGGATTGAACCAGCAGATGTTAAGACCTCTGTCTTCTGTTTTTGTAACTCTTTCAAATAAATGAATCTTTAAAAAATATTTGAATTTCAACATTTTTTACACCAATATAAACTTCTCCAATTCTCTTTTGTCCATGAACTTTTTAATACATTCATATGTGAATAAGATAGAACCACTTGTGTCTGAACTGGAAGTCATTATCTTTCTAGAGAAAAATTTCCAAAAGACCTGCCAATGGTCACATACTTAGTAGCTTAACACAAGTAGTATGGCAATTTAAATACAAGGATCCAGTTATCAATGCTAAAATACCACAAATAAATTCAGAATACAGATAGTCAAGAAAGAAGAAAACTAATGCAAACATATTATAGTGATTTCATTATGGAAAAAAATTTCAGAGTAATAAGAACTACATTTTAAAAACCTGAAAAACATGCCGAAAGCCATACATTCCCACATCAAATGCAGCAAAGATCTTGGAAGCAGAAGGTCCCCTTCCACCTACTGTGGTTTATCCTTCTCTTGATGAGCAATTACTGAAGAGACAAAAACTCCCTGAGACCATGTCATGGATCACTCCTGCCCCTTTCAGTATGAAGGCAGAACCATTCACGTCCTAGATCTGAGTCATCACCGAATTAAATAACAAAAATAAGTGCCCTAATGTATCAAGTGCCTTCCAGGGAGTTATGTGTTTTCCATACTTCACTTCATTTAACCATCTGGGAAATTCTGCCATGTTCACATTCACAGGTGAGGAGACCAAACCTAAGGGAAGTGAAGTATGGTTTCAAGGTCACACAGCTCACAACAGGGACCACAAAATTATCGCAAATTCTTCTAGCCTAATCTTAAGCTAGGACCTATCATCTATCTTTAAGTCATCTATCTGTCTGTCTATCTCTTTATGCCATTGATCTTTACCAAAGGGTACTTGAGCACAAATATTAAACTCAGTATTTTTTAAAATTGTGACCTATCCTAACCAAGCTCCAGGAAAAGCCAAAAACTAAAGGATGGACCCTCTTAGCTTGCACTTTTCTAGAGAAGAGGGAATTAAAGTTCCATTTATCCATACCCCAAAACTCAAGTCATTGCTCTCACACTCTGAACACTCACTTTCCTGCATTCATGTGAGGTCCTCAGTGACTGTCCTGGGGTCATCCCCGAGGGATTTAACACCCTGCCACAGCAAAGACTATCACAACTGACATGGTCCGGGTCAGCATAAACTGAGGCGGAAGCCTCCGCTCTTCCACATTCTACTCATGCAACTCTGGCCATGCCCATGGTCTTTCTTAAATCCAGTTCACCTGCTTTACAGTGTTGTAGACAATGGAAGTAGAAGTACCAGATGAACTATGCAACACTAAACAAATTACACCACCTACTGGTTCATCTTACTGCTCATTAGAAATGCTAGAAGCACAGGGTGAACTAGGTTAAAATGTGGACTCTAGGACCATCTGGATGAATTTCCTCTCTATCACCAATGGGCACCATGATCTCGGCCAAATTAATTCACACGTTTGTGCCTCAATCTCTTTATCTGTCAGAGATAGGAATACACTTTTGTTGGAATCAAATATGGTGATGTAAAATGGAAATAATGAGGATCGTTATGAGGGACAAACATAATAAGGTATGTAAAAACTATTACAATAAGCTGGATATTGCTGTCAGTTAACATCATTATCATCATGATGATGAGGATAATCACCAATATTATTCTTACTAAAGACCACTGGGGACCTAGTAGCACTTTGAGAGATGAAAGCTTTAGTGTTTTCAAACAAGCTAAAAGAAAAGAAGAATCCCACTTCATGCATTAACATACATAGCATAATTATTTTCTGGGGGTGTACAGACCGCCCCTTACAAGTAAACACTGAGACAGAAAACTAATCCATATGTTTTATCATCATTTAATAAAGGATGGGTGCAAATCAGCCTGTTCCTAATGCTGGTTCCCATTTCCAAAAATGTACTGCCTATAAAAACATTACCATAGAACACTTTCCAAACGAAAGAGTTCATGAAATTGCTCATTCAAATCTTTCCAAGCCAACACATTATCTTTCCCCTATTAAAGAGTCTTGGGCCATCTGTCCCTTCTAGGTTACCAGCTGGTATAATCTCCAGAAATATTCCTCAATTATAGGTACTAATTAGGGTCTTCCATATGAACAAACTGTAAATTAATCATATTTACAAATCAAAGTTTTTAAATCCAGTTTTTTCTTTATGGCAGGTGACTCAATTTCAATAGTGAGGATGAATCTCCCAGACATGTTCTTTGGGAGGGTTGACATGTTTCTACTATTAAAGTTATTGTTGAATATAGCAATGGGATATTTTTTTCTCAGCCAAAATCAAATCCAGAATTATAATCTCATTTTGAAAAGTGAATGTAACAGAATCAACTGTAGGTTCAGAAGAATATACCATGACATAGCTAGATGAATCAACAGTATAACAAAAGCGCCCTAACATACTGTGCACAATGTTGTGCAAGACCTATGGACTTTCCACAGGTATTTTCAGCTAATATTGAGTGTAACTTTGAATATTCATGGGCACATGATTAAACAGAAATTCAACAATAGAGCTACAGTACAACTCATCTTTATGAAGGATATAGTCAAAATGAAGAGGAAGTAATTAGAAACCTAAAAAAGGTACCATAATCTCTCTAAATAAAAATATTTACAGGAGGAAATAGCTCAGGAACAAGGAAAATTTCAAAAGCCAAGTCAAAGATCTTTAGATTTTAAACATCACTAGGCATTCACATTTCCACGACATTCTCTCCCATCCTCTTTCCCAGTATCAATGTTACCTTTGTCCTCCCCTGAGCCCTTACACTGACAAGTTGCTGTTTTTTCATCTTCCTCCTGTCCTCTCGATAAAGCTTTCTTGTGAGAACCTGCATCTGTTCCCCACACTCTACTTCTTTGATTATCAGTTGACTTCAAACCTTCCACTAGGAATATTTTTATTTCTGCCTCTCAAATCCAGAAGATGTAGATTACAGCCCTATGGTTTAAACCTGCTCCATCTGGAACCAGGTTCTCTGGGTTCAGATCTAGGCTGTCACTACCACCTAGACCATGAACGATCTGCTGGACTTGCTGCTCTTGGTTTTCTTACCTGTAAATTGTGGATAACCCTAAAAGAATTTGATCTTAGAAAGCTGTGGTGAGAATCAGTTCATTGATATATGTCAAGCTTTTAGAAAAAAAAGTTTCATAGTAGCATTTCACTGGTGCTAGATATTATTGTCATTATTGTTGTAACGTTAATGTCTCCAAGACTGAACTTTCCTGTTACTCACATATTGAGTCCTTTGCCCAATTGTCCTTCACCACAATTCTGCATGTTCACTTCCAAGCCCAGGACCCCTGCCAATTTTCCACTTTGTGCCTCTCACTTTCTCACTCAAATACAACATTCCTTTCCTGAAGCTACTAGAGGCTAACTCTTAACTTTCTGCTTTCTCCCTTATATTCCAGAGACACACTTGTACAACCGGTGCTTGCAAATTCCTAGAGGGTGGGTGCCAAACTTGTATCTTCCACCTCCCTGCCCTGAGAACCCATTGTAAGTATGGTCAACCTTCCACGTCCCTGGGCTCCACATCCAATGGAAAAGAGTTTTTTTCACCTAGGCCTGCATGCTCCATGAAGATTTTTAAATTTTATTTGAATTATACAAGTTTCATGCATTTTATACATACAGATTTAAGAACATATTGATACTCCCCTCCCTACCCCACCTCCCACCCAAGCTCCAACTCTCCTTCTTCCTCTTCCTCATTCCCACTCTTAATTTTTATAATGATCTATTTTCAGTTTACTTAATGATCCTACAGTTAATCCTACACTAAGTAAAAGAGTTCAAACAGTATGAAGAAAAAAAACACACACTATTCCTCAACAGAATTGTAAATAGGGTTGTAAACAATCATCAAATCTCAAAATGTCCATTTCATTCCATTATTAAATTTTAAGTACTCTATTAGTTACTTCAGATCAGGGAAAACATACGATGTCTTTTTAGAACTGTCTTTTTTCACCAAGTATAATGGTTTCCAGTTGTATCCATCTTGTTGCAAAAGAAAGGATTTTTTTTAACAGCTGAGTAATACTCCATAGTGTTTATATATACCATAATTTATTTACATAATTTCTTTATCCAGTCAACAGCCAATAGATTTCTGGGTTAGTTCCATATCTTAGCTACTGTGAATTGTGCTGCAATGAGCATATGGGTGCAGAAAACTCAGATGTTGATTTCTTTTGGTTTGGATAAATTCCCAGGAGTGTGTTGGCTGGATCATATGGTAGGTCTATATTCAGATTTCTGATGTATCTTCATAGTGTCTTCCACAGTCACTGCACCATTTTTTTTTTTTTTTTTGACAGGCAGAGTGGACAGTGAAAGAGACAGAGAGAAAGGTCTTCCTTTTGCCTTTGATTCACCCTCCAATGGCCGCTGCGGCTGGCGCACTGCAGCTGGCACACCGCGCTGATCCGAAGGCAGGAGCCAGGTGCTTCTCCTGGTCTCCCACGCGGGTGCAGGGGCCCAAGCACTTGAGCCATCCTCCACTGCACTCCCGGGCCACAGCAGAGAGCTGGACTGGAAGCGGGGCAACCGGGACTAGAACCCAGTGTGCCAGTGCCGCAGGCGGAGGATTAGCCTATTGAGCCGTAGCACCAGCCACTGCACCAGTTTACATTCCCACCAACAGTGGATTAGGGTGCCTTTTTCCTCACATCTGCACCAGCATTTGTTGTTTGTTGATTTTTGTATTAACAACCAAGAAACTTCATTGTGGTTTTGACTGGCATTTCCCTGATGGCTAGTGATCCTTAGCATTTTTTCAAGTGCCTGTTTGCCATTTGAATTACCATTCTTGAAAAATGCCTGTTCAAGTCCTTTGCCCACTTATTAACTGGATTGTTTTGTTGTTGAGTTTCTTGAGTTCTTAACAGATTCTGGATGTTAACCTTTTATCAGCTGCAGGGTTTGCAAATATTTTCTCCCATTCTGCAGCTGCCTCTTCATTTTGTTGAGTTTGTTTTGCAGGGCAGAAGCTTCTCAGCTTGATGAAATCCCATGTGTCAATTTTGGATTTGATTACTTGTGGGGCTCCATGGGATGCACAGCCATGGAGCCCACACGTCAAGGTCGGTCTGATAGCTGTTGCTGTGTCTTTATCACAAGGCGGATGTTGCTAGTTTCGGTTAGGACAATGCTTTCCCACGGTCGGGACTTTCCAGAGGAGTTGAGAATGTTGTAAACAACAAGATGGCACCAAGGACCGCGCGGTGAGCCTGCCTGCTGCGTGACACCTCATCTGATTGGCCCGAGGACACATGCACACTGTGTGAACAGACAGCGGATTGGAGTGTTCCGTGCATGGACTTGAGACCGCTTGCAATTGGCCAGATTTTGTACATAAGCTGTGTGCTGAGGAAGGAGAGGGCTTTTCTGTCCACTCTCCTCCCTTCATTCTTTCTCTGTCGCTGTTATTTTCTTATTAAAAGTCTACTGAAGACCAGTAAGCTGCAAACAGTGTCGTTCCTTTGCAGGCAAGGGAGCAACAATTACTTGTGCTTTTTTTTCAAGAAGTCTTTGCCCATGCCAGTATCTTGCAGAGTTTCCCCAATGTTCTCTAGTAATTTGAAAAGGTTATGCTACTGCTGACATGTAGGATGCAGTTAGGCCTGTTATAGTTGCATGTGTACTGAACATGTACAGATAATATTTTCTTGTCATAATTCCTTAATCAATACAACAAATGCTTATATAGCATTCAAATTGTATTAGGTCTTATAAGTGGTTCTGCATAACATTTTAGTCAATGGTGGACAATGCATATGGTGGTCCTCTAGGATTATACGAACTAGCCACATCATAGCTGAATTAGTTTGTGTTAAGTACATACTACAATGTTTTCATAATATACCTGTCATTAAGTAACATGTGCCTTATCCAGGAGGATATGTTAAGATTTTATGTAAATACAACCCTACTTTATGAAGGTCTTTAACATCAGCAGATTTTGCTATCTGCAAAGGGCAGATATCCTGGCTTCAGTTCCCCCAAGGATGCCATGGGATGACTGCACAAAAGATTTGAGCTGCAGTAGCCGCTACCCACATATGGCTTTTAAGTCAATGAAAATTAAGCTAGTAATTCCCTTCTTCACACATACTACACACATTTTAAATAGTCAATAGCTACAGGTGAGTGCTGTATATTACACCTGACAGCACAGATACAGAGAACTTCAATAAGCATAGAAAATTCTGTCAAATTCTGCTGCAGTAGAGGATTCTTGCTTATGATTTCTAAAGTCCTATTATATTTAAAAATGGTACCCTCAGTAATTTTTCTCTATTGCATCATAAATTTTATGATGAAAATTCTCAAGATCTTTGTCACTAAGACAATTTACTCTAAGTCATGTAAAAAACTTCCTTTTCATGTAAGTAGTCACGAGGGCATCTACCAAACAGCTGTCCAACACCCAGAGACCATTGACACTTTCAGAGCAACAGGAACCAACTATTCCTTAGTTCTAGTATGAACAGTCTAAGTCACAGCTAGTCCATATAAACCACCTCCTCAGATTTCTAAATGTCTCCATAAAGTTACAAATAGAGATTTTCCAGGAAACAAAGGGCATGATACAGTTTTCCTTCCCAGAAGTAGGCAAGATGAAAACATTGCAAGGGTTTCCTATTGCACTTCGAATGACCTCAACTTCCCTCTGTCCCCATTCCCCATGATTCCCTGTCTCCACCACATTGGCAATATGTTCAGTTCATGGCAATAGGCAGGCCCTTGTGCCTCCCACTGACATACAGTTCACAACACGCCAAGCTGCATGCCCTGTGCCAGCCACACTTCTTCAATTCTCATTTTTCAGTTTTCCCTCCTTGGAGCTGTCTGCCTGACTAGTCCATACATAATAGTTTCCCTTTTCTTCCTCTGTCCAATACCTCGTTGCTGCCCTCATCTGTAACTTGACATCTGTACATTAACCAAACCTGTTTATCCTCTGCATCCTGCAATAGACATTAAGTTTGGAGAATATCATGCCTACACTGTTTTATTTCTCTCTGCTTCATTGTACACTATATTACAGCAGTTAGAATATTTATTAAATGAAGGCAAGAAACAGAAGACCTCAGATAGCCTCCTAATAAATTGTTGAGAGTGCAACTGTTCCCATCTGCTGGTCACTCCCCAAATTGCTTCAAAAGCAGGAACTCTGGCAGGCTGAGACCAGGAGCCAAGATCTTCCCACATGGGCAGCAGAGGCCCAGGCACGTGGGCCATCCTCCAATGTTTTCTCAGGTGCATTAGCAGGGAGCTGGATCAGAAGTGGAGCACCAGGGATTCGAACCACGTCCATATATGTTGCTGGCATCACAGGTGGTGGCTTTGCCTGCTATACCACAACATCAGCTTGTGATTTTTATGTTTAAACTAACTTATTTGTTTTATTGTCTTTAAGTGTGTTAGAGAAAAAGAAGAGAGTGAAAACAAAGAATTCTGAGAAGGGTCACATAAAATCATCAGGTTTTTCCTTTGTTCAAACTTGAAAGATTTGAGGTATTTTTACATACTAGAGGGAAAATTACAAGGCAGTCATTTTTGAAATGCAATTTGAGAAATCATCACTTTTAGGGACATAGTGAAGTAGGGTTGAATCTTAAATGCCATTATATTTAGTGGTTTAAAGTACTGGAGCAACGCCCAGACAGAAAGTGGCAAGATATTTAAGACTGATTCAGCTATCTAAATGCACTTTGAGTAATCTTTAAGAAGCTTTTCCATTAAAAATAATGAATTCATTCATTCTATTAGTTTGGAATGATTAGAAGTTAAAAACAATTCAAACAGAAGGGGAATATGCTAAGAAAATATTAAATGTTCACAAAAATGTTAGGTCATCCTTTGGGACTTACGTTTTCTTCTTATGTAGCTTACATTGAATGTCTACAGAATAACAACCATCAGTATAAGAATTCACTAAATGAACCAAGAGTGTAAGATACACATATATGGACATCCATATACAGACACACAGAGTTATAATCTTTATTTTCTATATATGCTGACCCCATGAATAACTTGTTTATCTACAGCCAAACAACACTTTGGAAATGGGTCAAATTTATACAAATTTACAGAAGCATATAAATTATAAAAAGCGAGCAATATAATGGCACTGAATTCAGCTGATCAAGTTACACAAATCATTATCAGAGTGGGAACTAATTTTGTGATCTTTCTCTGCCATTTTAATTCATAAAGGCAAGCTGCAACCTTAATCTAATGCAATTTTAGAACTGGAATGGGCTTTGAAAAGGTTCAGATGATTTGTTTATTTTGCTGGGCTGATAATTTCACATTTGCATCATAATTGGATTTCTCTAAGTTCACTGACATTTCAGTTGGCTTCAGTGATAATTGAAGTTTTTTGGCTTTTTTTTCTCTTTTAATCTAAATTTAGGTGATGCTCATAGGGCAGCTTATATGCAAATAAATCTACCAAAAATGGTCAAATTCCACAGTATGGGGCCACTCTACTTTGAGATACCCAGGTTACCAAATTATCATCACTATTAACAAAAATGTTGCTATGCAGAAAATGTTGAACACTGCCACCACTGGCAACAGAACATCAGCCATACTCACCTTGGGAAAGGTCACTGAAATATATCTGCAACTGTGTCATGTAAGTCACATGGAGGAGTTCCTTATTCTTTGAAGAAAATACAGTCTTAATTTATACCTCAATTATAAAATGCAGATGTCAATCTTATCAATTGTTACTTTAGGAAAACTTGTTCTTGAAATTCCAGAAATCTAGGATGAATTCAGTTATTCAGGTGGATACACACCCCAGTGAGTAGGCTGCCCTTTGGCAATTGTCTGTCTTGACCCACTTGTGAAACATGAGTTTAATACTAAAAGAGAAGAATCTCTGACACTAAACACCCTCCCAAAGGTGCCACTGAGGCTTGAATGATTCCCCTGAACTACCTGTTTAAGCTCAGTCAATTTTCTACCAGATGCTATTAAAGATGATACACTGCACTGGAATAAAAAGTCAGAATCATTCCATTTTTTAAAAAACAGAAAAAATTTTTAAAGTTTTCCCATAGTTGGGGGCTGGCGCTATGGCGCAGCAGGTTAACGCCCTGGCCTGAAGTGCTGGCATCTCATATGGTTCTAGTCCCAGCTGCTCCACTTCTGATCCAGCTCTCTGCTGTGGCCTGGGAGGGCACTGGAAGACGGCCCAAGCCCTTGGGCCCCTGCACCCGCATGGGAGACCAGGAGGAAGCTCCTGGCTTCAGATCAGAGCTCTGGCCATTGCGGCTATCTGGGGAATGAATCAGCGGATGGAAGACCTCTCTCTTTCTCTACCACTCTCTGTAACTCTGTCTTTCGAATAAATAAAAATAAATCTAAAAAAAAAGTTTTCCCATAGTTAAAATTAAGCATGAAGTTCTTTAAACTTTAAATAGTACCTGTAGTATAATCTCTTCTTGGATTTTAAAATTATTTGGACAAATTAACAAACATAACACACATTACAAAAATGTTTCCACGATCTGAATAAACTCACATATAAAGTTGAATGTATGATTGTATACAGAAATGCATCAGATCTAGTGAATCACCACAGCACTCCTATTATATACTACAAGACAGGTTTTCAATAATGAAGTCGATGAATAAATGAATGAATCAGTGTACAAATTAGGAACTTGAAGTCTCTGTAGTCACACACATAGATTAATATTTTGTTGTCAACTTAAAGTGTTTTAAGATACTTAAATTCAGTACCTTACGCATGAACTTATTACAAATGTCATAATGAGACAGTTCTACATAAATAATGAAGACTGATCTGCATCTCCTTGGACTATAACATCTTTAATTGACATCTTTACCATGATTTTTCTTAACAGATGCATGTTTCTACATATGCATCTAGAAATAAAAAGTAGTTCAAGATGAAGCTCTGAAGTTAATGTTCCCAAAAATAAGACACAGACATAGAGGAAGTTTCCAACTTATTCTTGGAAGCAAAATCTATAATCAGTGAAGTCACATAAAGCATCCTCTCGGCATCAGGATTATAAGTGAATACATCAGGATTTCTACCTGGCATCCAAGCATGTGGTTTAGCAAGACACACTTGACACACTGCACTTGCCTTCACAGGACAAAGGACAACAACTATTTTCATGATGCTTTGAGAAAATGAAATGGCAAAGAGTATCCTGGGAATCTGCTATTAGATAATAATAAAACTATTTAATTAGGCAGTCTCCAGAGGTGGAACTTTTCTCCATAAGTCTTCTTTAGATTTCCTAAACATAATAGCAAAGAAGAGAACTTTTTCATATTTTCTGGCATTTGATGAAGGAGCAATTCAGAGTCTCACCCTGATAATCAAACAGGTAGGTACAGTCACAGACTTCTAAACTCAACCTGTCATCCAAGACTCATAGGTATAATCTAGAAACAAATGGCATTCCTGTTATTTTAACTTAAAGTCATCTCTCCATCCCTCCTTTCTCCCTTTGTCCCTTCCTTCCTTCCTGAGAAAAGGGAGAGAGGACAGGAGGGAGAGAATTACTATCCACTGGTACACTCCACAAATATCACCTAAGTCCAGAGCTAGAGCCAGAAGAAGCGAACACAGTCCAGGTTTCCCAAGTGGGTGGCAGGGACACAATTACTAGAGCCATCACCTGCTTCCTCCCAGGGTCTGTATCAGCAGGAAGCTGCAGTCAGGACACAGAGGCAGCAATTATACTCAGATACTCTGAAATGAGATGCAGACATCTTGACTGCTAGGCTAAATGCCTGCTCCTCTGACTACTTTCTAACTACACATTGATCTGGAGTTTCATTCAATGGTAAACTCTATAGTGCTTCAAGGAGAGAATGACAAAGTGGTAAACATTATTTGCCTAGCAGATGGTTTACCTATAGATAAGCAGATCTAAATCATATTTACAAGTGAAAATGAGATAATCACCACTCAAAAGTTTACTAAAATACTTATCTAATAATTTTTACAGAAGATATTTGTCCAAACAGCGAAACTTAAATATAAAACCTTCCTGATTATGTAGAAATAATACACATTCTACAAATAAAAATATTCCACTTGCTGCTTCTTTCTTTTATCTACTCCTTTTTGAAACCCACATTGTTCAAAATTGAGGATTCTTTTAGGAAAATATTTTGTACAAGATCTACTGCTAACTTCATCAATTATGACAGGTTTTACACTCCTACATTATATAAACTTTTTTTTTACGTATTTAAGTTTCCTTATATGGAGGAAAATTTATCAAATGCTTAGAAAGGAGTTTTAGCTTGAGTTTTTGCTAGGCATTCAAGACAACTATATCTTAATCATTTTTTCCTATAAGACAAACACTTAAAGTAGTGCAAGCTTTCAATAAATTTCCTTCTTTCTGTGCAGCTCCAAGCATATATATCATTTTTGCTTTGTCTTCAGAAAAATTCAGTCCTTTAAATCTCCTAAGTCACATTACAATGGTAAGTTTAAAATTAAAAAAAAAAAAATCCTCAGACCCAGTCAGAATGGAAAAGGGAAGGATGCAGGAATGTGCATTTCAATGGGCATTTGAGGAGGTCTGAGACCTGGCAAGTTTAAGAACTACTGATTAAGTAGGAAGTTAGGTTAAACAGTTAGAGAAGTACTAGGTCAATGACTTAACTTTGAATTATATTTCTACCTTGAAATTATAATTTTATAGTATGAGTTTTACATACCCCTTGTAGTAAGTTACATAATAGTATCTGTCAAATCCTCCCATTCCCACGATCACCCTTCTGCAATGCCACTGGGCAGCTCCTATCATGAAGAGTATGAAGTATACCTCTAGCATTTGGTCTTTGGTTTTGGGCTTTGTGACATATTTCAGCCAACGGGACATCAGTAAATGTAACAGAAGCAGAGAACTGGTAAGAGCTTGTGCAATGGCTGCTGTTCTGTTTTGCTGCTTATCCAGTCTAGCTACCATGTCAAGAAGAAGCCGGAGCTAGCCTGCTAGTTGCTGAAGACTGGGGTCCACTTACCACCATTATTGCAGTCAACAGCCAGACATGTGAGGGAAGGAATCTTGTACCAACCTGCCCCCAACCAATCTGCCAGCTGACTGCACTCATGGAAGTGAGCTTTAGAGACACCCAGAGAACTGCCCAATTGGGTCCAGCCAAAACTGCCAACGCATAGCATCTCAAGCTAATTGAACAATGTTGTTTAAATTACTAACACAAGTGTCTTGTTATACAGAGAAATCTAACTTATACACATCACTTTTTAAATAAAGTTTCTCAAGTCAATTTTGGTAGTGCTCAAGTGCTGCCTCACTCATAGATTATGTACTGGAGGACTTGACCTAAGTGGTAAACATAGTTATATAGGACCAGATGGAGTCAAGAAATCCTCCTTTATCTAATCAGTGACACTGAGAGATGCAACCAATTCAGAGAGGAAAAAAAATAAAGTGAACAAAATACTTTCTATAAATCAACATGTAAGAAATCTGCAACTGGAAAATCCAGCCATGACATTTACTTTTGATTTTTACAAAGGAAATACACATCAACTACTGAAAATCTAAGTTTACCATGGAAACCACTTCTTCATACTGCAGTTTCATTCCCAACGAAAGTATTTTTAGATGACATCAACTATACGGAATATCAACACAGTGTTTGTAAGGTATCTCAAAAGTCATCTCAACATGTAGCTTCATTGCAAAATTGTCATTACTTAGAATAAATAATCAGTATGGTTTTTCCACAAAGTTAAAGGTAGTGATATGAAGTATGTGAATAAGCTTTAAAAACTGCCAATATCTATACTCTCTGTATTATCACTCTTTCAACACAAATATTGAATTGCAGCATCTTCCCTCACACAGTCCCATTGCTGATTTAGTTAATATAAGAGCACCTGTCCTGCGTCAGGTACAAGGTGCAGTGCTAGGGATGCTAAAGTCAAAGGGGCAGACAGCTGTTTGCTCTCATGGAAACATTTAAGCAACGAGAACAGGATAACTCCAGATATGTATAAATTATGTGAAGAAGCCAAAACAGGAAAATGTCAAAGAGAATGACAGACAGTTTAAGATGGATAGTTCAGGCACCTTTTAGGGAGGTGATATTTAAGATAAGACCTAACAAAAAGGAAGCAGTCAGCTGAATTGTAAGGAGCCAAGTATTTCAAGAATGGAGGGCAACAAGCCCCCAAATCCCCAAGTGCAAATGGAATTGACCTTTCCAGACTCCCAAAGGCAGCCAGCATGGCTGACACCTGGTAAGCCAGAAGAGAAGTGGAAAGACAGAGTCAGAAGGTGTAGGATTGGCAGAGAATGTGAGTCTAATAAGCCAATAGTAGTTGTTTGGATATTTCCTACTGGTTCAAAGTCTACCTACATCATTTTTGACAAATATAAAAGGATTTTGTCTGCCTAGTCAACTTTCAAAATCTACCATATGTACACAAAATTGTTAATTGACACAATTGGAAAATTAATAAGTGACTATTAATTTACATAGTGCATATATTTTATTTTATTTTTTAAAGATTTTATTTATTTATTTGAAAGGTAGTTACAGACAGTGAGAGGGAGGAGAGAAAGAGGTCTTCCACCCGCTGGTTAACTCCCCAAATCGCTGTGACTGCCGGAGCTGTGCCAATCCGAAGCCAGGAAACAGGAGCTTCTTCCTGGTCTCCGACGTGGGTGAAGGGGCCCCCCAAAAAAAGCCATAACTTGATCAGTGACTTATTTTTCTAAAGAATTTAATCAAACTAGTCAGAAAAGCTGTAAGATTTACTTAAAATTAAGAAAATGATCACTGAAGCAAAACTGTTTTTGTAAATCACCATCAAGACATATTAAAACCAGGATCATGCATGAAAAATAAGTGTGCACACAAATTCACAGGTGGTCAAAAGTCTAATTCCTCTTCTACTCAAAATCAAATAATTGTATCTTACAGAAAGCTGTCAGCTACAAATAACAAAACACTTTATTGTTTAACTATATAAATTAAACCATCTACATATGAGAATTAAATGCACAAGTAAAAATGGTCATGTATTACCTAAAAAGAGTTGCAAAGACAGATTTAAAGTGAACGCTGAAAAGCTAAACATGTGGGAAATGGAGGCTTCAGAGAATTTTCGGAGACTGTTTGCATAGTAGAAGAATACATAAAATACATGAAATCTAACAATATAGAAAATAAATGATCATGTAAATTACGCTGAATAAATGGTGTATACTGTTATTGCTTCTTTACGTGCAATATTCTTTGGTTTAATAGATCTTCTCATAAAAGCAAATTTAAGACTAAATCATAAAATAACTCAATTGGTCAATAACATTAATGTATATAAGCAATACATTTTAAAAGCAAAGTAAATTCCATTTGTGTTCAAATATTTTTAACTAAATTGGTGTTCAACTGGAAAGTTTATACTGTGCTATAAAAGAAAAACAGTTACAATTTGTGCATCTCAAATCCCTTTTTAGTCAAATTTTATAGAACTATCACTCTTTTAACCAACTATTATAAAAGAAATAAGCAGGTGGCAATATAGGATACTTAGAAGCAAAACAAAAATGATAAGATAAAAATCACTTCTTGAGCTACTTCAATATCTTGCAGTATGGAGGAAATGATCAGATTACTTAATAAAACATTAGAAAAAGGATCTGGTACACTGATGTGTTGAAACAGGAGGACGAATTCCAGAGAACCAAAAGCAAATTGAAAACAGAAGCTGGTAAATAATCAAGCACCAAAGTTAGCCTGTATCCTCAGTTTCTGCAGAATTCTGGAAAACTTAAGAGTCTTCTAGGAAAGATGTCCAGAGGACAGGAAAGATCTGGACAAACACAGAACCATCATGTCTTAAAAGAAGCAATCTTACCACCAAAAAGAATATAATGAGCAAACTTGCCTATTTTGAGATCAACACTTGGTTAAGCAAAAGTCAACAAACATTCCTGGGAATTCAGAACCACAAGCTGGACCTCATATGCATCACAGTCTAAATTTACACCCCTCTGTCATGAAAAACAATAAGCCAAGGATTTAATTTAAAGTATCCCAGGCATATGAATGTTCCATAATATCTGAAATAACAAATTAGAGCTTTCTCTAAAACCTAGGGGGAAGCTAGATTTTAACTAGAAGCTAGATTTCAACTCAGCCCTCAAAGAATTCCCATATATGTAAGTTTAATGAGCAGCTTTAAGTTAAATAAAAGAAAAAAAATAATTAAGAACCTACACTGTGGTACAGCCACTGCTTGCAAAGCCAACATATTATATGAATGTCAGTTTGAGTCCCTGCTGCTCTGCTTCCAAATCAGCTTCCTGCTCATTTGGCTGTTAAGGCAATAGAAGATGGCTTAAGTGCTTGGAACTCTGCCACCACATAGGAGACCCAGACAGAATTCCAGGCTCCTGGCTTTCACCTGTCCCAGACCTGGTTGTTGAGGTCATTTGGGAAGTGAACCAGTGGATGAAAGATTGTTATTTCTATCTCAGTCTATCTCTATGCCTGTCATTCCTTATTTTTGTTGCTCTGCCTTTCATATGAATATGTAAATCTTAAAAAAGAAAGCAAATGTCATTAGTGAAAGCAGAATGGATTAATCAATCCATGGATCAATTGGTTAATGGCTTATTTCTAGAGTGGATCTCTAAGGAAAGTTAATTTTGCTCCCTTATCTTTTTGGCCACGTAATTCTGCTGCATCCAGACTCAGCATGGAGTTCTCAATAGAAAGAAGGTCCTCACTAGATCTGACCCCTTGACCTTGGCCTCCCAGCCTTCAGAACTATGAGCTGAATAATTCCCTTCCCTTTATAAATTTCTAATCTATGCTATTCAGTTATATAAACAATAAACAGATGCTTAGAATGTATGTCAATTCTCTGAAAAACTGAGGTAAAATTTCAATGTGAGTTAGGTATAGGCAACTATAAATATATGTGAAAATATATTAAAATCTAGTATAATTTATTTAAATATGTAAAAATTGAAATTAATCCTCAAGAGAATGATTAAACAGATTAGACACAGAATATTATAATCAGGAAACCATGAAGACTTAAAGAGTTTATCCTAATTAAATACAGCAAATATGAAAAACTTAAGATATACTGAAGTGGTATCTTAAACACACATAACTGATTTTCCAGATGGAGATAATAAAGAGACTGAAAAATAACATTGAAAGAGATAAGACTTTCCAAAAGCGTCTAAATTCCTAAAATCTTGAAATACACCTTGAAAGCAATAAATTAAAAGAAATTCAGTCCTATGTACATGATAACAAACATGTAATAAGGTCAATGACAAAATTTTGAAGAAGAAACAAAAAAACAGAAAGGACAGATCACTTATGGATGAACAGTGCTGAGAACAACGACTGACTTTTAACTGATGATAAAGGCAAAGGAAATCATGCCTGCACGTGCCAAGAAGAAATATGTGTAACAAAATAGAACTGCATGCCAAATGTCACTATTGAAAATCAAAAGTGCATCAATGAAATCGGACAAAAGTTCAGAGTTTCCACAAGAACACACTACTAATATATTCACAAATGCATTTAAGGCTGTGTGAAAATAATACCACATAGGAGCTTTGAAGTATAACAACAAATGATGATAGATACATTAATTAATATTTTACAAACAGCAAAAATACACAGTGGAAAAATAACATGTAATGGAAACAGAGGATAAAAGCCAACATTGACACTACAAGGAGGTGATGACCATCGGAGTCCTTAAATGCTTATCTAGTTCAAAAAGACATATACACATAGTTAATGGTTTAGGTTTTATTAATTACTAATGACAAAAAGTAAAAGCAACTACTAGAAGATAAATTGAGTGTGTACCTTCCAAACAGTTAAAGAAATGAAATGAAAAAAGGAATAATCTAAAAAAAAGAATCATTAAAAACTAGAAATAGGTTGTATGGTAGGGTTATATTCAGGTTTCTGAGGAATCTCCAGACTGACTTCCATAGTGGCTTAACCAGTTTGCAAACCCAGCCATCCCACTCCTTGGAATTTACCCAAAGGAAATTAAATTGGCAAACAAACAAGCTGTCTGCACCCTAATGTTTATTGCAGCTCAATTCACAATAGCTAAGACCTGGAACCAACCCAAATGCCCATCAACAGATTGGATAAAGAAATTATGGGACATGTACTCTATAGAATACTATACAGCAGTCAAAAACAATGAAATCCGGTCATTTGCAACAACATGGAAGAATCTGGAAAACATTATGCTGAGTGAATTAAGCCAGTTCCAAAGGGACAAATATCATATGTTCTCCCTGATCAGCGACAACTAACTGAGCACCAAAGAGGAAACCTGTTGAAGTGAAATGGACACTGTGAGAAACAGTGACTTGATCAGCTCTTGCCTGACTGCTGATGTACAATGCAATACTTTATCCATTTTAGTATTTTTTTGTTCTAGTTAATACTATTGGTTGAACTCTGTAATTAACACACAATTATTCTTAGGTGTTTAAATTTTAACTGAAAAGTGATCCTGTTAAATATAAGAGTGGGAATAAGAGAGGGAGGAGATGTACAATTTGGGACATGCTCAATCGGACTTGCCCCAAATGGTGGAGTTAGAATTGTGTCAGGGGATCCCAATACAATCCCATCAAGGTGGCATGCACCAATGCCATCTCACTAGTCCAAGTGATCAACTTCAGTTCACAATTGATCACACTGATAGGTCTAAGAGTCAAAGGGATCACACAAACAAGACTAGTGTCTGCAAATACTAACTGATAGAATCAAAAAGGGAAAGAACGATCCATCATGGGAAACAGGATACACAGCAGACTCATAGAATGGCAGATGTCCTAAATAGCACTCTGGCCTCAGAATCAGCCCTTAGGGCATTCAGATATTGCTGAAGAGCCCATGAGAGTATTTTAGGCAAGGAAAGCCAAGACACTCTGGGGAGGGGGGGGAACGACGACCTAAATGAAAGATCTCCACGAGTGAGATCCCAGTAGAAAGATCGGGCCATCAAAGAAGGAGGTACCTTTCTCTGAAGGAAGGAGAGAACTTCCACTTTGCCTATGACTCTGTCTGAATAAGATCGAAATTGGCAAACTCAAAAGGCTTCCATAGCCTTGGCAACTCATGACTAGAGTCTAGGGAGATTACTGATGCCATAAACAAGAGTGTCCAATTGTTAAGTCAACAACAGGAGTCACTGTGTACTTACTCCTCATGTGGGATCTGTCCTTAATGTGTTGTCCAATGTGAAGTAATGCTATAACTAGTACTGAAACAGTATTTTACACTTTGTGTTTCTGTGTGGGTGCAAACTGATGAAACCTTTATACTAAATCGATCTTCTGTATATAAAGATAATTGAAAATGAATCTTGATGTGAATGGAATGGGAGAGGGAGCGGGAGATGGGAGGGGTGCGAGTGGGAGGGAAGTTTTGGGGGGAAAGCCATTGTAATCCATAAACTGTACTTTGGAAATTTATATTTACTAAATAAAAGTTAAAAAAAAAACTAGAAATAGGAAAAAAGGAGTAAGAAATAGCACAGATAACACAGATAAAAGCCCAACTATTTGAACCAATAGAAAGAGAAGAAAAAGCAATCCCATTTATGTTTGCTTACACAAGACATAATTAGAACATAACATCACCAAGCAACTGAAAGTAAAGATTTGGCTAAAAGAAAATAACACACAAGCCACAAGGAATCCAGTATATTAGCAGTAAACAAAGTGACTTTTAAAGGATAAAAAGCACTGCTGGAGACAAACAGAAGAGCTACAAAATGATGAAGCATTTTATTTACCAGGAAAATGCAACAATTGTGAACATGTATACCCTAATTACACCATCCCACAATATAAATGAAAAAAATCATAGAATTACGTGGTACACTGAAGTCCATGGTACCTTAAAAATGTGTAGATTGAGCACAAAGAGTGCTAAAGCTATAGATATTTGCTCAAGAAAAACACTATATATATATATATATATATATATATACTGAAAAACACTTCTAACATTTAGAGATGATTTTCACATAGAATATTTACACACAAAGATAAATAGTTCCACTAAGTTTTGAAGAAATTAGGGTTGACATTTGGCACAGTGATTAAGCTGATGCTTGGGATGTCTGCATCACATATCTCAGCACCTGGTTCAAGTCCCGGCTCTCCACTTTTTTAAAAATTAATTTAGTTTTTAAGGTGAACAAATTTCATAAATATCATACAAACAGATTTAGGCACATGGGATATTTCCCACTCTATCCTTCCTCCCACCCATGCTGCCTCCTCCCTCCTCTTATTAATTTTTACAATGATCTACTTTAAATTTATTTTCTACTGATAAGATTAACCCTACACTAAGTAAAGGACTCAACAAATGGTAAGCAGAAAATAGCACTGTTCCTTAACAGTAGAGACAAGTGATATAAATCAATGAATCTCAGTTTTACTTATACACATTATATTTTTTGTACTCTATTATTTACAGCTCCCTGCTAACATGCAGTAAGAGGCAGAAACAATTTCTAAAGTACTTTGGTCCCCGACACCCATGTTGGAGACCTGGGTTGAGTCCTGGCCCTGGTTGTCCTGAAGATTTAGAGAGTAAACTAGCTAATATAAGGATGCTTCTCTCTTTCTCCTTTTCAAATAAAAAGAAATAAAAATTAAAGTTTTAAAGGATTAGTATAATAGAGTATATATCATTCTCTAATTGTGATCAGTAAATTAGAAATCAATAAACAAGTAATTACATGTAATTGGAATTTTTAAAACAATACCAGTTCACTAGAGAAGTCAGTTAGGGAATCACATGGTATTTGAAATTTAACACATGTATCAAAATTCAGGGGACTGCATCTAACATAGTATATACAGAAACACTGGAAAAGGATCAAACTGCAATAGTCAAGTATCAGTTACAGAATTTGGGACAAGAAAACAAAGCTGAAAGAAGCTGAAAGAAAATGGAATGTAGGGAATAAAACAAAATAATACAGTTTTTTTTTTTTTTGAAGTGATATCACCAGGATGCTAGAGTAGAGTAGATAATACCAGTCTTCATCTTCCCAACAAAACGCACACATTAAAAAATGCAAACAAAAACAGAAGCTGTCCACAAAACTCAATAGCCCTGGGGAGGGCGCAATGGCTGATTTAAGAAGCTACAGCAATACAGTGAAACAAAGAAATGGAGAATATCCTCCACATAGAAAGGATCACCTCTGAGATCAGCATCCTCAAGATGGCTGGGGTGACTACGGACAAGAAAGAAAAGGCTAGGCTATCTATCATCCACATCAAGCAGTGGAAGCCACTGTAGTTTCCAGTGGCCTACTGTGCAGGAAGATACTAGCAGGTTTTGCCACGAAGGTAACCAACCACCATTCCCACTGGGGAACCGTAGAGTGAAAGATGCAGTTGCATATACCCAGCCAGTGCCATCACAATCTCCAATAAATAAGATCCTTCTGAAACAAAAGCAGCCAATAAAGTCAAGAAGAGGGTTGGTGCTCTGATGTAGTAGGCTAAGCCTTTGCCTGTGGTGCCGGCTCCCCTTATGGGTGCCAGTTCATGTCCCAGAGTTCCTCTTCTAATTCAGCTCTCTACTAATGGCCTGGGAAAGCAGTGGAAGATGGCCCAAGTGCTTAGGCCACTGCACCCACGTGGGAGACCCAGAAGAAGCTCCGGCTACTGGCTTCAGATCTGCTCACCTCTGGCTGTTGCAGCCATTTGGCCAATGAACCAGTGGATGGAAGACCTCTCTAACTCTGCCTCGCAAAAAAGAATAAATAAAAATGTCTAGAAGAGATGACTGATCTACCAGATGTACATACACCAAAGGAAGGTAGCAAGAAACTTGAAAAATTAATGAAACACATCATTATTAAAAAAAAAAAATACTTTCTCAGTGGCAGACTCAAAAGGAGATTTACAAGATTTTAAGATTTTAAAGCTATTGCTTTTAGGAAGCTCAGAAAACTTCAAGAAAATGAGGAAACAATTCAACATTAGCAACAATAAATGAGCAAAAATGAGATATTAAATCATAAAAACAGAATTCTGGACCTGAAGAGTTCAATGAATGAAATGAAAAAAAAATGCAATACAAAGGATCAAGCTGGCATTCTCATGCGAGAGAGAAAAAAATGCGGTGCAAATTCTACAGAAAGAGAAGGAATGTGATGGATCCATGTGGAATTTCCAAGAAGCACAACACAAGCATGGACACAACGCACAACCCTAGCTTCCAAGAGCCAGAGAAAGCACCAGCTTTGGAGAGTGAGGCAAGATCAGACTGTAGCAGCTCCTGCCATGGGAGATAAAGCCAGAGGGAGAGTTTGCCTTCAGTCTGGTCTGGAGTCCTGAGGGGGACAGGGTACCAGTTAAACCAATGGGAAAGGAAGGGGGGACATGTTTCTCCCTCCCCAGCCCACCAGCATGCCACCCAGAAACTGGCTGAGAGAAGACAGTTCCATTTTGGGCATAAGCAGAAGCTGTGGAAACGCTGCTGCACAGGCCCAGTAACGAACTGGGACAAGGAGCCATCTTGTCAGCAGGAACAGTAGCCGCAGTTTGGGTTCAGCCAGTGGCTTTTGTGCATGTGTGTGATCCAGAGATTCTAGCAGAAAGAAAAATTCACGTTCTCCACTGATTTTGAGTCTGGTCGGGAGGACTGACGGAGGGCTAAGCACCCATATAGGACTGTGAGGTGCTCTCAGACTCTCAACACACCACAGACTCTGAAGCTCAACTGCCTAGGCAGAGCACTCACAGGCACCTGGCTCTGGGAATGTTTCAGTCTCTGTGTGGACAGGACAGGCTAGTGGGGAGGGGCAGATCTTTGCACTCGTGACTGCGGGAGCCTTGTGTTATGCGATCACTGGAACGCTGTGACTACATTGGAGGCTCAGGGTGTAGCTGGGTCTCTGGCCAATCAAAGTGAGTTGCTCCACATGGTCAGAGCTCCCTAACTGCAACAGTTTCTATGCTCATACTGAGGACAGCACAGATCCTTTGTGCAGTCCATAAGGTAGCATGGAGGTACTGCACCCACCATGGGCTAACACCCAGGAATTGTTCACCTTGGAAAAGAGGAAGTGAGGGTGCAATTATGCAAACAGAGGTGATCAATCTCTCCTTTCTGCTAAAAAGACATCCAACCATGCCCAACTTTGGTATCACCCGCCCCGCCCTGGAGCACTGACAAGAACTCCCAGGCAATATTCAGCACACACCTCTGAGCATTCATTCACTTAAAAAGCAAATGCTCTACTAAGCCACAAAAGCATAGCTCAAAGACAAAAACAATCAGAAAAAAGAAGTCATGTATTTCCACAAATGCCTCAAAATAAATGCAGAAAATCAAGAAACAAGAATAAGGAAGACTAGGCAAGATGGCGGAATAGGAAGGGAGCACACTGATAGTCCGGGGAGAGACAGTTTAATAAAAGTGGAGATACTGCAGGTTCAAGGAAGAGCAGGGGGAAGAAACAGCAGAAGAAACTCTTCCGGAACGAGTGATTCACAGTGGACCCGTGTGGAGAGCATGGGAGCCCACAGTTCGGGACACCAGCGGCAGACTCAACACACCAGCGCTGGAACACGAGGTGAGCCGAACCGCAATAGCCCGAGACACCAGCAGGCAAGCGGAAAGAGGAGACTAGAGGGAACGACCCTGGGGGGAAAAGTTCACCAGGCTAACTAGGAGAGAGAGAAAAAAAAAAAAGTGACCGATATGGACACAGGTTTCTCTCTCCGCTCACCTCTCAAAGGCGAGCAAGACAAAGAGCAGTCGCCATCTTGGACATACGTCATAAGCAGAGCGACCTCAGGTCTGCACCGGCCCTGAGCCTAGCAGAAAAACCTGACTCTGGGTGGGGTGAATTAACAGGAGATTAGGACCTAGTGAATTTGTGGTGCTACTGAACTGAGACTGTGAAAAAAGAGATGGTGGAGGAGAGAACTCATGGAATTCACGTGAGTACTCTCCAGAGGCACTACAATTCCATAACTTTGGATTGGAAAGGCACCAAATAGATGAGCTTTCAATTCACCTCAAGGATCTAGAAAATCTACAGCAAACCAGACCCAAATCTAGTAGAAGAGAAATAATTAAAATCAGAGAAGAAATCAACAGGATTGAATCCCAAAAAAACATTACAAAAAATCAGCCAAACGAGGAGCTGATTTTTTTGAAAAAATAAACAAAATTGACACCCCATTGGCCCAACTAACTAAAAAAAGAAGAGAAAAGACCCAAATCAATAAAATCAGAGATGAAAAAGGAAACGTAACAACAGACACCACAGAAATAAAAAGAATCATTAGAAATTACTACAAGGACTTGTATGCCAGCAAACAGGGAAACCTATCAGAAATGGATAGATTCCTGGACACATGCAACCTACCTAAATTAAACCAGGAAGACATAGAAAACCTAAACAGACCCATAACTGAGACAGAAATTCAAACAGTAATAAAGGCCCTCCCAACAAAGAAAAGCCCAGGACCAGATGGATTTACTGCTGAATTCTACCAGACATTTAAAGAAGAACTGACTCCAATTCTTCTCAAACTATTCAGAACAATCGAAAAAGAGGGAGTCCTCCCAAATTCTTTCTATGAAGCCAGCATCACCTTAATTCCTAAGCTGGAAAGAGATGCAGCATTGAAAGAGAATTACAGACCAATATCCCTGATGAACACAGATGCAAAAATCCTCAATAAAATTCTTGCCAATAGAGTTCAAAAACACATCAGAAAGATCATCTACCCAGACCAAGTGGGATTTATCCCTGGTACGCAGGGATGGTTTAATGTGCGCAAAACAATCAATGTGATACACCACATTAATAGACTGCAGAAGAAAAACCATATGATTATCTCAATAGATGCCGAGAAAGCATTTGATAAAATACAACACCCTTTCATGATGAAAACTCTAAGCAAACTGGGTTTGGAAGGAACATTCCTCAATACAATCAAAGCAATCTATGAAAAACCCACAGCCAACATCCTATTGAATGGGGAAAGGTTGGAAGCATTTCCACTGAGATCTGGTACCAGACAGGGATGCCCACTCTCACCACTGCTATTCAATATAGTTCTGGAAGTTCCAGCCAGAGCTATTAGGCAAGAAAAAGAAATTAAAGGGATGCAAATTGGGAAGGAAGAACTCAAACTATCCCTCTTTGCAGATGATATGATTCTTTATTTAGGGGACGCAAAGAACTCCACTAAGAGACTATTAGAACTCATAGAAGAGTTTGGCAAAGTAGCAGGATATAAAATCAATGCACAAAAATCAACAGCCTTTGTATACTCAGGCAATGCCACAGCTGAGGAAGAACTTCTAAGATCAATCTCATTCACAATACCTACAAAAACAATCAAATACCTTGGAATAAACTTAACCAAGGACATTAAGGATCTCTACGATGAAAATTACAAAACCTTAAAGAAAGAAATACAAGAGGATACCAAGAAATGGAAAAATCTTCCATTCTCATGGATTGGAAGAATCAATATCATCAAAATGTCCATTCTCCCAAAAGCAATTTATAGATTCAATGCAATACCAATTGAGATACTGAAGAACTTCTTCTCAGATCTGGAAAAAATGATGCTGAAATTCATATGGAGACACAGGAGACCTCGAATAGCAAAAGCAATCTTGTACGAAAAAACAATGCTGGAGGCATCACAATACCAGATTTCAGGACATACTACAGGGCAGTTGTAATCAAAACAGCATGGTACTGGTACAGAAACAGATGGATAGACCAATGGAACAGAATATAAACACCAGAAATCAATCCAAACATCTACAGCCAACTCATATTTGATCAAGGGTCCAAAGCCAATCCCTGGAGCAAGGACAGTCTATTCAATAAATGGTGCTGGGAAAATTAGATCTCCACGTGCAGAATCATGAAGCAAGACCCCTAAATTTCACCTTACACAAAAATCCACTCAACATGGATTAAAGACTTAAATCTATGACCTGACACCATCAAATTATTAGAGAGCATTGGAAAAACCCTGCAAGATACAGGTATCGGCAATGACTTCTTGGAAAAGACCTCAGAAGCACAGGCAGTCAAAGCCAAAATTAACATTTGGGATTGCATCAAATTGAGAAGTTTCTGTACTGCAAAAGAAACAGTCAGAAAGTGAAGAGGCAAACGACAGAATGGGAAAAAAAATATTTGCAAACTATGCAACTGATAAAGGGTTGATAAGCAGAATCTACAAAGAAATCAAGAAACTCCACAACATCAAAACAAACAACCCACTTAAGAGATGGGCCAAGGACCGCAATAGACATTTTTCAAAAGAGGAAATGCAAATGGACAGACACATGAAAAAATGTTCAAGATCACTAGCTATCAGGGAAATGCAAATCAAAACCACAATGAGGTTTCACCTCACACCAGTTAGAATGGCTCACATTCAGAAATCTACCAACAATAGATGCTGGAGAGGATCTGGGGAAAAAGGGACACTATCCTACTGTTGGTGGGAATGCAAACTGCTCAGGCCACTATGGAAGTCAGTCTGGAAATTGCTCAGAAACCTGAATATAACCCTACCATTCAACCCAGCCATCCCACTCCTTGGAATTTACCCAAAGGAAATTAAATTGGCAAACAAAAAAGCTGTCTGCACATTAATGTTTATTGCGGCTCAATTCATAATAGCTAAGACCTGGAACCAACCCAAATGCCCATCAACAGTAGACTGGATAAAGAAATTATGGGACATGTACTCTACAGAATACTATACAGCAGTCAAAAACAATGAAATCCGGTCATTTGTAACAAGATGGAGGAATTTGGAAAACATCATGCTGATTGAAATAAGCCAGTCCCAAAGGGACAAATATCATATGTTCTCCATGATCAGCGACAACTAACTGAGCACCAAAGGGGAAACCTGTTGAAGTGAAATGGACACTATGAGAAACAGTGACTTGATCAGCTCTTGTCCTGACGGTTGATGTACAATATAATACTTTATCCATGTTAGGATTTTTTTTTTTTGTTCTAGTACTATTGGTTGAACTCTGTAATTAACACACAATTATTCTTAGGTGTTTAATTTTAACTGAAAAGTGATCCCTCTTAGAAATTTGGAAAACATTATGCTGAGTGAAATAAGCCAATCCCAAAGAGATAAATACCACATGTTCTCCCTGATAGGTGACAACTAACTGAGCACCAAAAAGGAAACTTGTTAAAGTGAAATGAACACTACGAGAAACGGTGACTTGATCAGCCCTCACCCTGACTGTTGATGAACATGTTATGCCTCTTGGTATTTTTTTGTTTGTTTGTTCTAACTTAATACTTTTGGTTGAATACTGTAATCAATACACAATTCTTCTTAAGTGCTGAAACTTAACTGAAAAGTGATCGCTGTTAAATGTAACAGTGGGAATAAGAGAGGGAAGAGATGTGCAATTTGGGACATGCTCAAGCTGACTTACCTCAAACGGTAGAGTTAGAAACATACCAGGGGATTCCAATTCAATCCCATCAAGGTGGTATGTACCAATGCCATCTCACTAGTCCCAGTGATCAATTTCTGTTCACAATTGATCATAATGATAGGACTAAGAACCAAAGGGATCACAGAAACAAGACTAGTATCTGCAAATCCTAGCTGATAGAATCAAAAAGGGAGAGAACGATCCAACATGGGAAGTAAGATACACAGCAGACCCATAGAATGGCAGATGTCCTAAACAGCACTCTGGCCTCAGAATCAGCCCTTAAGTCATGCGGATCTGGCTGAAAAGCCCATGAGAGTATTTCAGGCATGGAAAGCCAACACACTCTGGGGGAAAAAAAAAAAACTAAATGAAAGATCTCCGCGAGTGAGATCCCAGTGGAAAGAATGGGACATCAAAGAAGGAGGTACCTTTCTCTGAAGGGAGGAGACAACTTCCACTTTGACCATGGCCTTGTCTAAAAATTATCAGAGTCGGTGAACTCAAAAGGCTTCCATAGCCTTGGCAGCTCATGACAGGAGCCTAGGGTGATTACCGAGGCCATAAACAAGAGTGTCAATTTGTTAAGGCAACAACAGGAGTCACTGTGCACTTACTCCTCATGTAGGATCTTTGTCCTTAGTGTGCTGTACATTGAGATTTAATGCTATAACTAGTACTCAAACAGTATTTTTCACTTTGTGTTTCTGTGTGGCAGCAAACTGTTGAAATCTTTACTTAATGTATGCTAAACTGATCTTCTGTATATAAAGAGAATCGAAAATGAATCTTGATGTGAATGGAAGGGGAGAGGGAGTGGGAGGGGGGAGGGTTGCGGGTGGGAGGGACGTTTTGAGGGGGAAGCCATTGTAATCCATAAGCTGTACTTTGGAAATTTATATTCATTTAAAAAAAAAGAAAAAAGAAGTAACTAAAGGATAAACAAATGTAAACCAAAAACAATTTCAAAACATCCATGAAAAGTTTTTTGAAAAATATTAGCAATATTGATACACCATTGGCCCAACTATCCAAAAAAAGAGGAAGAGGACACAACAATAAATTCAGAGATGAAAAGGGAAATTAACTACAGCAGACAGTCTTTTCAGCAAATAGTACTGGGAAAACTATATCTCCATGTGCCCAAGTATGAAGAAAGACCCCTACCTTACACCTTACACAAAAATCTACTCAAAAATGGATCAACAACCTAAATTCATGACCTGATACTATTAAATTACTCGTGAACATTGGCTAAAATTTGCAATGAAAAAGTTCTTTGAAAAATACCCCAGAGGCACAGTCAAAGCCAAAATTGACAAATTACATCAAGCTGAGAAGCTCCTGCACTATAAACCAAATACTCAGCAATGGGAAGAGGCAACTGACAGAATGGAAGAAAGTATTTGTGAACTATGCAACCAATAAAGGATTCATATTCAGAATCTATTAAGAGCTCATGAAACTCAACAACAACAAAACAAACTATCCAGTAAAGAAATGGACGAAGGACTTGAACTGGAATTTTTTCAAAAGAGGAAATTCAAATGGCCAAAAAACATGATGAAATGCTCAGGATCAGTAGCCATCAGAGAAATCAAAAGCACAGATTTCACCTCACCCCAGTTAGAATGTTTCTCATACAGAAACCAATAACTATAAATGCTAGTGAGGATGTGATGGGGAAAGGTACCCTAATCCACAGCTGGTAGGAAGGTAAACACATGCAGCCATTGTGGAAGATAGTATGGAGATACTTCAGAAGACTGAAAATAGACTTACTGTATGACCCAGCAATCCCATTCCTGGGAATTTACCCAAAGAAAATAAAATGGGCATATGAAAGATTGATCTGTACCTCTATGTTCATTGCATCTCAATTCACAATAGCAAAGATATGGAACCAACTCAGATGTCCATCAACTGAAGACTGTATAGAGAAATTACAGTACATATACACTATGGAGTACTAAAAAATGAATTATTGGCATTTGCAACAAAATGGATGCAACTGGAAACCACTGTACTTAGTCAAATAAACCAATTCCCAAAATACAGATACCATATGTTTTCCCTGATTTAAGGTAACAGAGTACCTAAAATACAATGTATTGGAGTGAAATTGACATTTTAAGCTTCCATGATTATTTACAGACCTTGTCTCTACCGTTGAGGAATAGTTTTTTTTTTCTTTCATACTGTTTGTTAAATTCTTTATTCAGTGTAGGGTTAATCTTAAGAGCATAAAGTAAACTGAAAATAAATCATTGTAAAATTTAAGAGTGGGAATAAGAGAGGGAGGAAGAAGTGTGGCAATGTGGGCAGGAGGGAGGGTAGGGTGCAAAGTATCATTATGTTCCTGAATCTGTATATATGAAACACAAGAAATTTGTGTACCTTAAGTAAAATCTAAAAAAATAAATAAAAATCAAGCCAAAGAAAAATCTGTAAGGTTGAACTCACATTACAGGAAAATAGGCAGACAAGAAAGGAGAACGAATAGAAATACACAAAGAAATCTCAAAGTGTCTATGGAACAGCACCGAGAGCTAAGTTGGTTTGTAGAGAGGTTTGGGAAGAGAAAAGGGAGAAAGGGATAAGAAACTTATTTAAAGAAATAGCAGAGCCAGCACTGTGGTGCAGCAGGTTAAAAGCCCCAGCTTGCAGCACTAGGTTCAAGTCACAGCTGCTCCACTTCTGATCCAACACCCTGCTAATGAGCCTGGGAAAGCAGTGGAGGATGGCTGAAGTCCTTGGGCCCTTGCACTCATGGGAGACCAGGAAGAACCTCCTGGATCCTGGCTTCGGTTGAGCTCAGCTCAGCTTTGGCCACAGGGGCAATTTGGGGAGTGAATCAGCAGATGGGAGACCTCAATCTCTGTCTCTACCACTATAACTCTGTCTTTCAAATGAATATTTTTAAAAAAGAAATAGTAGCTGAAACCTCCCTAAATCTAGGGAAAGAGATAAAATACATGGATTCAGCAAATCCAAGGTCTCCAGCCACGTTCAATATAATCAATATTCCATTGAGACATACATTATATATCAAACTGTCAGAAATCTAAAATAAAGAGGAAAAGTCACAACGAAAATAAACATAACACAGATAAAGAAATATCAACAGGGCTTTCAGCAGATTTCTCAACAGAACGTTCACAGGTCACAAGATAGTGGGATGATATATTCAAAGCTTTATTTTGGAAATGAAAGTGAAATACAATCTACCCCAGATAAGCAAAAACTGAGGGAGTTCATACTCTACTAGACTTGCCTGATAACCTCACTGGAAAAGGCAATGTGTAGTCAAATTCAGAACATTCTGATACAGTAATAGTGGTATGCAATCATTTTTATTTTTAGGAAAATTTAAAAATGATTTGACTTAACAGCTAAAACAAGTTATTGAGGGTTATAAAACATACAAAGATACAAATTATGACATCAAAAACATTAAACACGTGTGGGGGGGCTATAGTTTTAATGCAAAGAGAAGTTACCTACTTAAAATAGTCCATTATAAGGTATTGAATATAAGCTCAGTAACCACTAAGCAGAAATTACATTAGGCACAAAAAATGCAAAGTCTGGAAACAAAACTTATTACTATGAAATCATAGAGATGAAATCGAGAGGAAGGAAGGATAAAAAAGTCCACAAACAACCAGAACACAATAAACAATAAAAAAAGGCAGCAGTAGTCCTTATATATCAATAACTACATTTATTAAAAATGGATTTAATTATTCACTCAGAAGACAGACTAGCTGAATAGAAGATGTGCCTAAAAGAGTTTCTAAGAATCTCTTCAGGGCTGGTGTTGTGGTGTAGTGGTTTAAGCCTCCACTGGCAACACCAACATCCCACATGGGCACCAGTCGAAGACCCAGCTGTTGCACTTCTGATCAAGCTCCCTGCTAATGTGCTTGGGAAATCAGCCAAAAAGACCCAAGTGACTGAGCCCCTGCACCCAGCTGGGAGAGCTGGAAGCAGCTCAGGGCTGCTGGCTTCAATCTTGCCCAGCCCTGGCCATTGCAGCCATTTGAGGAGTAAACAACAGATGCATCATCTTTCTCTTTGTCTCTTCTCCTTTCTGTTTAACTGTCTTTCAACTAATTGAGAGAGAGAGAGAGAGAGAGAGAGAGAGAGAGAGAGACTGACTCTTCACCTTCAAGGAAACAGATGAGGAAAAGATATTCCATGCAAATGAAAACCCAAACAGCAGCAGTACCTACACTTCTGTCATATGAAATAGAATTTACGAAGTTTAAAAATAGAAAAAATAATTATAAAGGGGGTGAATTAATCAAAATATAACAATTGAAAGTACATGTGCACCAAAAACCTAATCATATAGACAAAGTATTGATAAATCAATGAATCTGAAGGGAAGATAGAATGTAATGCATTAAGACTTAAACACCTCACTTTTATTAATGGACAGATCATCCAGATAGAAAATCAATAAGGAAGTATGAAGTTAACAACACTCTAGAGCAAGTGCACCTAACAGACAGAAGTAGAATATAAATTTTTATCAGGCACACATGATCATTTTCCAGGACAAATCATGCATTAAGCCCCAAAATAAATGTTAAGCCTGGAATTTTATCAGGGCTTATGTTGCCACTTAGGATCCCTGCATCTCATATTGATGTGCCTGGCTCAAGCCCTGGCTCTTCTACTACCCATACAGCTGCATGCTATTTGCTCATCCTGGGAGTTAGCATATGATGGCTCAAACACTCAGGTCCCTGCCAGCCACATGGAAGACTTGGATGGAGTTTCAGATTCCTGGTTTCAGCCTGGCCCAGCACTGGCTGTTATGGGCTTTTAGGAAGTGACCCAGTAAATAGATCTTTGTCTGTTTGCCTCTATTTGCATGTATGTCTATCTTTCTCTCCCCTCCCCCACCAAATTTTCAAATAAAATGAAAATAAATAATTAAAAAAATAGGACAGGCACTGTGGCAAAGCAGAAAAGCCCCCAGTTGGAGACACACATCTTGTTTCAGGCTGCTTTGGATCATACCTGGCCTCTACTTCTCATCCAGCTTCCTGCTAATGTACTTGGAAGGCAATGGATGATGACCCAAGTACTTCAGTTCCTGATGCCCACGTGGAGACCTAGATGGAGTTCCTGGCTCCTGACTTCAGTCTGGCCCAGCCCTAACTGTTTGCTGGTGTTTGGGGAGTGAATCAGGGAGTGAAAGACAGTATGCTCTATTCTCTTTCTTCTCTCTGCCTTTCAAATAAAAAACTTTAAAAAAAATTGTATAGAAACATCTTTTCTAACCACAATTGTATGAAACTAATCACATGAGAAATTTTGGAATTTCACTAAGCATTGGAAATTAAATAATATTTTACTGAACACAAGTCAAAGAGGATATTAAAAGGGAAATTTAAAAATATCTTGAAATAAAAATGGAATCACGATGTATGAATAGTGGACACAGCACAAAGAATTTTCTAGCAAGAAATACATACAACAGAGAACTAGCTCATATAACAGGCTAGTATGTTGAAGAACTAAAAGAACTAGGAACAAAGCAGAAAGAAAAAATAAATATCAGAGCAAAAATAAAATAGAAACTAAAAATGATCAACAAAGGAATTCTTTTTGGAAAGATAAAACTGACAAATCGTTGGCTATGTTAATGAAGAAGAAATGAGAGGGTATTCAAGTAAATAAAATGAGACCTAAAAGAAGAAACCTCACAACTGATACCTAAGAAACAAGATCCTACAGATCAACTATAAATAATTATATACCAGCAAATTAAACAACCTAAAAGAAATGTATGAATTTCTAGAAATGTACAATCTATGAAACCTGAACAAAGAAACAGAAAATTTGAGTAGACCAATAATAAGTAAGGAAATTATATTGATAAACAAACATAACCTATCAAAGAAAAACCCAGGATCTGATAACTACATTGTGCATCTTTTTCTAAGATTTATTTATTATTCGAAAGGCAGAGTTACAGAGAAGCAGAGGCACAGCGAAAAAGGTCTTCCATCTGCTGGTTTACTCCACAGATGGCCGGAGCTGCAATGATCCAAATCCAGGAGCTAGGAGCCAAGAGCCTCTTCTGGGTCTCCCACGTGAGTGCAGGGGTCCAAGGACTTGGGCAATCCTCTACTACTTTCCTAGTCCAAAGCAGAGAGCTGAATTAGAAGTGGAGCAGCTGAGACTTGAACTGGTGCCCATATGGGATGCCAGCACTGCAGGCAACAGCTTTACCCTCTACACCACAGCGCCAGCCCCTGTACTGTGAATTCTACCAAACATCTTAAGATCCTTCATAATCTCCTCCAAACATTTTATTTCTATGAACAGTGGGCATTTCACTTTGAGACTAGCAATAACATAAAACCACATCCAGAAAAGGACAGTACAAGAATATTACAGTCTAATATCCCTGATGAATATATATCTAAAAATCTTCAAAAACACTAACAAGATGAATTGAATAGCATGTTACAAGTATCATGCACCATGATCAAGTGAATTTTATCCTAGGGACACAAGGTTGGTTCAACATATATAAATCAATAAATGTGTTATATCACATTAACAGCATGAGGATAAAAAATCAAATTATCTCAATAGGTGCAGAAAAAGCACTTGACACAATTCAACATCCTTTCATGACTAAAAAACTCTCAACAAATTATTTATAGATGATAATAGGGGCCATCTATGACAGGTCCACACTTGACATCTTACTCAACAGTGAAAAGCTGAATGAAATCTTTAATTAGGAACAAGACAAGGATGCTCCCCTCATCACATCTATTTTTGATAAAGTTTGGTATAGTGTATTGTGGCACTGGCATAAGGATGAGGAGAATGGTGCCCCAGAGCTAAATCCTGCATTGTATTAAAAGAAGACCCTTGTGGGCTGGCACTGTGGCTCACTTGGCTAATCCTCCACCTGCGACACCAGACACCCCGGGTTCTAGTCCCGGTTCGGTTGCCAGATTCTGTTCCGGTTGCCCCTCTTCCAGGCCAGCTCTCTGCTGTAGCCCAGGAAGGCAGTGGAGGATGGCCCAAGTGCTTGGGCCCTGCACCTGCATAAGAGACCAGGAGGAAGCACCTGGCTCCTGGCTTCAGATTGGCACAGCACGCCTGCTGCAGCATGCCAGCCTTAGCAGCCATTTGGGAGGTAAACCAATGGAAAAAGGAAGACCTTTCTCTCTCTCTCTCACTAACTCTGCCTGTCTAAAAAAAAAAAAAAAAAAAGAGAGAGAGAGAGAGAGAGAGAGACAACCCTTGTAGACTGGAAGAGTATGGATGGTCCAGGGGCAACTAATTATCCAATGAGAAAAACGTGAATGTGAGATGTTCAACTGAAAATCATTGTAAATGAATCAGATTCTTAAATGTAAAAGCCATTTCTTTAACTTTGGAAAGATAATACAGGAAAATATCACTATGAGCTTATAATAGTGTGATATATTCTTAAGATGCAGAACTATAAACAGCAAGATAAACTGTACTATATAAAAGTATGAAAAGGAGACCAGAGAATATGTCTGCTTACTATTAGTGAGCAATATTGGACTATTTAGCAAACACTTATAACTAAAAAATTCAGAAACCACCCAATAGAAAAGGCTAAATTGGCTACTAAAAAATAAACAGAGGATCAAGCTCATTGGTAATTTGGCAAACATGATTTACATATGAAATGCTCTTGTATACTACTAACAATCTAAAAAAAAAGGTGTTCAATACTAACCATGGGTAACCATGTGAACCAATCAATTTTAATCAGGGATGGGATAAAGATGAAAAATGGTGCAATAATTTGGAAAACATTTCAGCATCACAATTAAAGGTTAACATTTTGATACCCTATGATCCAGCAGCTCCTCTCAAGACACATCACAGGACATGTGCAAGAATCATCTTTACTGCTTTTAAGTTAAAAAAAAAAAAAAAACCAGAAACCAACATTGATCAACAATAAAACAGTTGTATAAACTGAGGTATAATTATTCCATTCAACACAGTTCAACACTGAAAATGATGAATCATGCTTCAGTATGGAATGACATCAAAAACACAGTTGAAATAGAAGGAAAATGAAAAACATATTGCCTAAGGTAACAGACACAGGTAGTAAAACTGTAAGAACGGTAAGGAAAAGCATGCAAAATTAAGTGAAAATGCAGGAAGGTGTGACTGCTGGGGGGTTCAATGGCCCTGAAATCACTTGTCATATCTTACTTTATGACCTGAGGATCGGATGCTCGGGTTTTCATTTTTACAATCTCTACACTGTTTACCAGTTAGGAATTACAAATCGCATGACAAAAATTTTTAAATTAGAGAGAAATGAATACATAGAACTCTGCTGCACTTCCCAATGACATGCCCTTTATTCTTCCCACACCCTGGGAAAACTCAATTATTGTACATCAACAGCTTCTGCCTGAAAGCAGAAAGAAAGGAAAGGAGATAATTGTCTCACTGCTATCTGTGATGGGAAGGTGCAGCCCGCTGGGAAAACCCAGGTGCTCAGCAACGCCAAGAAATGTCCTATTTTTCCAAGTTTTAATCCAAGAGAACAGTGTTTACACTCTCCTCATTTTATTCTACTTCGTATACATTTCCAGGGGAAAAACATTTTCAAATGAAAATTAGGAGACATAAGCTGCTGAAAAACTGGCAGTTAACTGAAGCTCTAGTGTCACCAGGCTTTCGCATGGCACCTTATTCATGTTGTAGGAGAAACTGGACCCCAAGGGAAAGAGGAGATACTGTTATGGGGAGGAGTAATGGAATATTCTTGTCACTGTCTCCAACGCAAAGGACCTGCTTCCAAGAAGATCCCAGATATCAATTAGTTCTAGAGCCCTGACTCTGCCGTTGTGGTCAGAGAGCCTGGTATCTTCTCCCCCAACGTCAGGATTTCTGGGTTAGGTGTGGAAACCTTCACACCAATTGCAATCAAATTGAGAAAATAAGGCAGAGATACCAAATAGTGAAAATAACTGACAGCTGTCCACATTGAGAGTTGCCACAGGCTTTGCTTCACATGCACACTCACATGTCACAGCCTTAATTAAATTACGCTACATCCCAGAAGTTCTTCAAAATTCGTTTCTTCCACAATTTAACTTTATTTTACTAAAATAGCTAAAACACAGGAAGAAAATTTTATAAATTGGATTCTGGGCCCTTGAATAATCCAAAGTCGATTATCTGTCATTGCTCATGAAAAGGCTTTCCTCAGAAAGCCCATCAATATTTCTACTAACATAATGTCTTCAATTCATTTGAGCAGCCCCGAGCCAATTATCTCCAGGCACTTTTTCCCCCATGCCTGTCATTTTGTAGGATTACATTAAATTTTGTTAAAAGCATTCCATAAATAATGAATTATGACAAAATAATTTATTACTCACTTAAAACCATAAAATATTAAATACAAAGTTTAAGGGCAAAAATGTAATTTCTAATCCACATCCTTCACACCAGATAATAAAGCCTGTGTGACTCCTATACTGTGGGTGAAAAGATTATTCCACTTGATTATTTTCTTTCAGGCACCAAAGGCTAAGAGTACAGAAAACACTTTATCCTCACAATCCCTGGACCATGAATAATGAACACACGAGAGTCACATGAAGCAAAGGTGGGAAACTGTGAAGCCAGGTCTCCTGCCAAACTCATTATTTCCATGGTCTTGAACATCACTCTCATTTTTGCACTGTAAAACTGGGGCTGTTGCAGTGGAGGAGAAGGCCTTTCCTGGACTGATAGTTCAGGGATCTATGTTACTCTCCCACTGGGATAATGATGAGAAGTGAGGTCTCATGGAATACCTCCCAGCCCATCCAAGAGAGAGAGAAATGCCTTCATTAATGAATCTGTTTTATGCACTCCGATTACTTGCTGGTCTATCATCATCTCTTTATCTTCTGCTGTGTAATGCTGTGATTGCACGAACACTTCATAAATTCCTACTATATTGCATCTCAAATGCTGATACAAGTTAGTAGATAAGATAGCCAGACCACTAGGTTATTGACTGAACTTTCCATCATTTTCCTTTAGCCAGTATAAAAATGTCTACCTTTATATCTACAGGAAGCTATCATAGCTTGGGACTCTAAGTTCTTAGGTTGAAAAAGAATAAAACTCGACTTTTTCAATAGATTGTGAAATTTTCCACCCATTTTACAGTGTAAACAACAAAATCACCCCTGAATATTCTACTTTCCTATTATTCATATTGTTTTTATTTAATGCTAGTTATGCTTTTCTATAAGTGGACCTCACTCTAATGGTGTTTCTTCAAAATATGGTAACCTAGAGAAAACATCTTTAGGATCACAGCTGAGTTTGTTGAATGAGGTTGAGTTCTTTCAATCACATTAGAATTACCCTTTAGAGGACAACCTGTCTCTAACAAGTCTGATGAAGGTACCATGAGGAAGATACAATGTTCCATTTCTTTGAAGTTCACATTTTCTCAGCATTGAGTTTTATTAAATTTAAAAGTTATTCAACATGTGTTAGATACCCTAATATCTACATTCACATAGAAAGTGTAAGAGAATCACCAATCAAAATTAAGCTTTCATTAAATGTCTCAAATACTGGAATTTAAAAGCTATTCTTTCAATTTAATGATTTATCTGTATTTAAGTTCATGTGCCGCATCTGTGAGACTCGGGTGTCAGATCATAGTGGCTCACTATGATACACATCTTTGGTTTTCTCTGACCAACTTTCATTTCCTGCTTTTTCTAATGTCATCCCAATTTTGCTTTGAGAAGTCAGTCCCTCCCATTCAATAATATGTTGATAAGGTCATTAAAAAGCTTTTTTTCTTTCCCAGGGGAAGGGATGAGTAAAACTTTGAAATTATATTCTCTTAATTCCTCTTCACAAAAATTTCCACCTTGGTAGAGTAAAACAATGACCCAAAGTCTTCATGTCACTGCTGACACCCTGAAGATGTTACGCTTAGTTCCTTAACCCAGATCTTTCCCCAGCATTTTCTGCAATACTGTGTCTCATCAATACATCCTCTTATGTCACATATCACCAGTTTCTGCTGCTGACACCCAAGTGAAACCAGCTGATATCATTGAGATTTTTTCCAGCAGCGATCCATCTGCTCTAGAATTAGTAATTACTACCTATTATGTAAAAAGTTAGTTGTCCTTTATATGTCTTCCAACTGTCTGTCTAAAAAACTTATCTTAAAAATAAGTGTACAAGTTTTTCTTTCTTCTGAAACCATTTAAAACTTTCAGGAAGAGCTCTGAGTTGTGTCTTTTTATATTCTTATAAGGCTCATGAACTAAAATGATGATCATAAATTATTTTTAAAGTTGGGTCATTTCATCATTTTTCCTTAGATCATTGCATTTTAAAAGGTCCATAGCCATCATTTAATATGAACTCAACAGCTCAAAAGAATACCCTCTATACCTTTCCCAGCAGATGGTCAATTGGTCTCCTTTTAAATACTCATCAGCAGGAGACTATTAGTTTAGTCAATCAACCTGTTACATTTTTATGAGAACATTCGTGCTCATGTAGAGATGGAATGCGACATGCCACCGTATTCACCTTTCTATGTCTCTTTTCCCCTTCACACACTTCCAGAAATTTCTGCCTATAGATTCAGTTTCCACATGAGGGATGACTTCCATCTGGCTACTCTTCAAAGAATTCAAGATGGCTATCCAATTTCATGGAACATATCTCTGCACTTTTAAAGTATCCCATCCATTTGATTGAGCCATATGAAATCTATAGGTCAAAGCAGTTATTTGAAAATTTCTGAAAGATTCTTAAAGTAAATGGCAAAGCCCAGAAACTATTTTTTTTCAAATAAGCTCAGTTGCATACAAAGTAGTATGACGTTCCTTAGAAGATTTATCTCTTAAGGGTCAGTGCACTTAAGACTGTTTGAAATCAATGTTATACCTTTGGCTTACAAAAAGGCATTTATTTCATCCAGCAACAGATGAAGGATGGATCCTCCAACAGCGAAGTATATGCTTAAGATCACTGGGAACTCTGTTTTTGGTGATTACTGTCCATTTCTGACAGAAATTCACAAAACAGCAGAATTTGCATATACTGAATAAGTAAAAAGCTTCAAAAATTTTCTGGGATTTATTACGTTTCAACAAAAGGACTTAGCTGGTAATTTAGGACCCAGAATAATTCCTTATGTTGATAACTTTCAAAGTAGTAACTGTAATACGCAGAAATTTGACTCAGAGTTAAGTAGGATTTGTAAAAGTGCCTACCATGTAAGTGCTTTGACAAAGAGATTTCTCATTATCTCATTAATTTGACCTACATTTTATGTACAAATAATTTCACACTAAATTTTTATGACTGCACAGAGATACTTTCACTTTGTCTAAGCCTTCTATGTTGCAATTTTCATCAGGACATATTTTCACCTAATGAGGATTTCTCCGAAGCAATATTTGACTTTGAACAGGAGTTACTACCTCAACTATAACTCAGTCCAATATTGAGGTAACACTAAACAATGATTACAAGTACAGGATTGAGAGTGAAATGACTTAGGTTCCTTGCCATTTCTATTCCTTTCTGTACCTGAGTTTTCTCACTTTTAAGTGTAAATAGCTATCCTATTGACTGCACAGGGTTGGTGTGAAGATTTAGTATTAAATGCCTGGAAAGCACTTACAATGGTCTCTGGCAAATAAGTGCTCAATAAAAATTAGTATTCCAGACTCCTAATCTAAAAAGCAATGTATTAGTTAGCTTTTCATCATTATACAGTGTGTTTTTAAAAAGTTTATAAGGAGAAAAAAATTACTTAGCTCAGTTTTGAAGGTTCAAGTCCAAGATCAAGTGACTCCATTGGTTTCACCTCTGATGAAAACAGCATGGGTAGAAAGTGGAGCACACACAGAACCACATGCCAAGCCCAGTAGCCTAGAGAACTGGTCCCACTTAGTCTTTATCACCCACCCTTGCTGGAGAATGACTCCCAGGGCACATCTCCAGGGAGCCAAGGACCTCTTACTAACTAGACCCACCTCCTAAACAATGTAATTGGATAAAGTTTCCATCCTTTTAGTATTATTATCTTATACCATTGGGAATCAAATCTTGAGAATATAGCAAGTAGGAAGCACGTTTTACTCCAAAATATTTGTTATATAACTGATATAAATTATTAATATTAAAGTATATTTTAAGATACTTATTGGTCAGATTGTTTTCATAAAATCATATTTACCTTGTCAGGTAGCATCTTTTGAAAACAATCCTCAATATAATTTATCATGGGAATATAAAAATAAAACTAATATTATGTTTCTGTGTGGGAGCAAACTGTTGAAATCCTTACTTAATGTATACTAAGCTGATCTTCTGTATATTAAGATAATCGAAAATGAATCTTGATGTGAATGGAAGGGGAGAGGGAGTGGGAAAGGGGAGGGTTGTGGGTGGGAGGGACGGTATGGGGGGGAAGCCATTGTAATCCATAAATCGTACTTTGGAAATTTATATTCATTAAATAAAAGTTAAAAAAAATAAATAAAACTAATAATAATCTAATTATTTCTTAGACAACTGCTATATTTTACAGATCTCATCAACAGTTTTATCTCATTTAATCTTATGAGTCAAATATTTCCAATTTACAGATCAGAAAAACAAAAGATAGAGGACAATGTTGTGACATAGCAGATAAAGCCACCACCTGCAATGCCAACATATCATGTGTGTGCTGGTTCATGTTTCAGTCGCTCCACTTCTGACCCAGCTCCCTGCTAATGGTATGGGAAAAGCAGCAGGAGAGGGCGAAGTGTTTGGGCCCCTGCCACCTATGTGGGAATCCTGGCTTCAACCTAGTCCAGCTCTGGCCATTGTGGCCATCTGGGGAGTGAACCAGTAGATGGAAGATCTCTCTCCATGTTTCTCTCTGTAACTCTGACTTTCAAATAAATATTTAAAAAAAAAAAAGAAAAAGGAAAACCAACAGAAAAACATAATAATATAGTGACCTTCAGTACAGATGCACCAGCATGTTTTACAACATTAATCTACCAGGAAACTCTCAAGATTTTCTTCTAAATAGTCTCTATCTAGATAATTATTTTTATAAGAGGAGAAAGCATATTGGTTGTTTAACATAACTATTATCTACATGAGATCTGTGGTCCTTGACCTGACTGGCTACTCAATGTGTCTTAGATACATAATATACATCTTAATGTAGAACATCCAGCCCCTTGTATAAAATGTTCTCTACATTTTTCACAAGATAAAAAAATCTTGCATATTTCTGAATCTAGATTTATAATCAAATGACATTTTCAAGACATTACTTCACAGAGTAGGTAAAAGTGGTCTATTACAAAAGTCTTTGATTAAAATGTTTATTGTACCAAGAGAAGGTCACTTAGAATCAAATCTCAAGTTTACCATACTCACTCATTTACCTGGCCTTGAAAATAACATGCTCTTGAATAACATCAACAAGCACTGCATGGCACAGTAATATTTTATTTATAAGGCAGGAAAGTTACATCCTCTTTCCCCCTTTTCCTGTTTAGCACAGCTAGAAATTAGAACTTTAAAAAAATAGTCCCTTAGAACAAGCACTGACAAAAGCAGCCAGAGTAAGTAGATGTGCAGATCAAATACTCATGACTTGTTTGAAATCACTGCCATCCTTGAAGAAATCATGTTCCTACCGGATGGCAAACTCAAACCAAGAAGTGGAAGAGTATCGTAGAAAGGCAGTAAAAAGATTTAGACACCTGCCTTAATTTTTAAAAGAGAAGAGACCAAACTAGGGCTAAGTCCCTCAATAATGTGAGCAGCCAGGACACTTTTACACATGTCATGAGAGCAGTACAATGCAGACCTACTTGACATGACTCATAGAAATATCCAGAAAAGGAGAGAAAAGATGACAATTATAATCTATGAAACTAGATATCTTCAGTGAACCGACAAGGATTTCTCAGACTCCTTAATAACAACTCGGGGTCTATCTTCATTTAGTACTTTGTTGAAAATGTACAAATTCCTAACACGGCACAATGTACAAATTCCTACACAAAGCATTCAGGAAGTATTGGAATGGACTAACAGGAGGACCTCCCCTTTAATTTTGTTCCAGCATTAGCCAACTGCTTACCCTTTGGTCCTATGCTTAGTAACTATACAGAACAGTGAGACAGTGAAGGATTTCTCTTCATGGACAGCTTGGAATGCATTTATTCATTCCTTAAAATTTTTTTAAATATTTACTTGCTGAAGGTAATGGAAAAGACAAATGAGGATCATGTCATGAGGAAAAAAAACAAAACAGTATTTCCAAGGAATACTCACTCAAATACAGAGGCAACCCTAATACAAAAAAGTATTTCTGAAGAACAACGAGGAAAAAGTGGAAACAGATGGGTATACAGACATCTGTATTCTCATTCTTCCACCTGCACAATTAGATACACAGGCTATATCCATTAAATGTTTTGCTTTAAAAACTACATGGGTCAAATTTATGAATGTAAAGCTAGTTGGTAATCATAAGTAGACAAAGAGCATAAGCACTATTCTGAGGGTAAACTCCAAGACATGGAGTTTCTTAGCTTTTGTTGAATACTATTTCCTTTGTGCCTATCTTATGTAATTGCATCATTACTGCAATTTCAATATTGTAGTACAATGTAGCACAGGGATCATCATCTTTCTTCTGGATGACACATTTCAGCAATCCAATCCCACTTGCAGTTCCAAGGCAGCAGACAGGATGAAAGAAGTTCCCAGATTGCTCATTTCAAGATTAACCCACAGTCCAGTGGGCGCTGTGGTACAGCAGGTTAATACGCTGGCCTGAAGCGCCAGCATCCCATATGGGTGCCAGTTTTAGTCCCGGCTGCTCTTCTTCCAATCCAGCTCTCTGCTATGGCCTGGGAAAGCAGAAGATGGCCAAAGTCCTTGGGCCCCTGCACCCACATGGGAGACCTGGAAGAAGCTGACTTTCAAATAAATAAATTAAAAAAATTAACCTGGGAATTTTAAGCAAACCTCATTCTAAAAGCTAGATTTTTCATCCTTTATAATATTACATGTTTAAACAGGACACGGTATTTGTAAAGTATTTTTTATAAAATTTTTATAAAATTGGTACCTCATTGTACTATTTTTTTTAAAGACTTATTTATTTAAAAGTCAGAGTTACAGAGACAGAGAAGGAGAGGCAGAGAGACAGAGAGGTCTTCCATCCACTGATTCACTCCCCAAATGACCACAATGGCTAGAGCTGCGCAGATCTGAAGCCAAGAACCAAGAGTTTCTTCCCAGTCTCCCACACAAGTGCAGGGGCCCAAGGACTTGGGCAGTCTTCCACTGCTTTTCCCAGAATCGGGAGAGGAGTAACTGGGACCTGAACCGGCGACTATATGGGATGCTGGCACTGCAGGCGGTGGCTTTACCCACTACACCACAGCGCCGGCCCCATCAATACACTGTTTTGTAGGAGGATTTTATAAACTTGTCACACACACACACACAATTTCTAAAACAAAACTGAATATTTTGAAGCAATCCTGGTTTTAATTTTAATTCAGAAATACTAACACATAGGGCAGGATGCTTAATACATGCACACTCACACACACACACACACACACACTTTGCTTACTTGTTAGTTTCCAGAAACTTAGAATGAATATTTACAGATGCTTCCATGTATCACGGCTTGATTACCCTAAGTCAGAGTTGATAGACTGTTTCTGTAAAGGACCAATAAGCACTCTAGGCTTTGAATCCCATATAGTCTGTATCACAATTACTCAACTCTGCCAACACAAAAGCAGTCAGAGACAATTTGGAAATTACCATGGTTATAGTCCAGCAAAACTTAATTTATGAACACTGCAGCTGGAATTTCACATAATTTTTTACAAGCCACTGAATAGTACTCTTCCTGTAATTTTTTTAGCCATTTAAAAATATAGAAAACCATTCGTAGTCCAGGTGTTTTCACAAGAACATGAAGAGCAGGTGGTGAGCCAAATTGGCCCACTTGCCTACCCCTGTCCTAAGGCACAATAATCCTGATTCTAAGAGAACACATTATTGTGAATGAATATTTTTGTTTTCTTTAAATCTTTACATTTTAAATTTGTATGGTATTATCTGATGTTACAATACAGATACACTTACTGTAACGTACATTCTGGATAGACAAATCCATACCCTCAAACATTTACCATTTCTTTATAAGACGATTCAAAATTTATTTTCCTAGCTTTATCTTTTATTTAGAAAAACATACAGCACATTATCATTAGCTGTAGTCACCCTGCTTTGCAACTGAACCCCAGGCGTCTTACTCCTATATAACCATAACCTAGGATCCAATCGTTAACCTTTCTACATTCCTCATTCCTCCCTACTCCCTCAAGCTTCTGGAGATCACCATTCTACTCTCAACTTGTATGAAATAAGTTTTTTTTTTATTCCACATGAGATCATGCTTGGTTTATTTCACTTAACAATTACCTCCAGTTCTATCCATGCTGTTACAAAGGACACAATTTCATTCATTTCTATGGCTGAATTGCATGCCACTATGTATATGTACCACATTTCCTTCATCCGTTCATCAGCTGATGAAAAATTTTCTTTTAAAGTGTTTGTCTATTTTTCCATTCATGCTAATACAAGTTCTGGAGAACCTTGGCACTTTTAAAGTAACAAAATGTATTGTTTTTGGCAGCCTTTATCAGTGGTGCAGAGTTAGCCCTTTTAATTCTGTACTTAACCTGACTCTACATTCATTGACCACAATTTAGGCTTGGCAATCCCTCCAAAAAGGACTCAGATTTACTGATATTTTAAAAAAACCAAGGGACTAAATGGTGCCCAGAGATATTTTTGTTTTGTAAATATCTAAATAATTTTTCCCCAACTTACCCAGGAAATTTTTCTTGTCTTCTACCTTTTTAATAACACTTGTGACTGTAAACTCAGTACTTAGCTGGGGGAAATGGTCTGGCACACAAAATAATTTAGGTTTCAGTAGTATCTGTTCAGATTCCTCCCTATTGTGACCCTTCACTCCGTAACAATCACATAAAAGGTGCTCTGGAGCCTATACCTGGTTGCCTCTAGCTTTTGTTTTTACTGCTGAAAAAAGACTTGATCTGCTCACCAGCTGTTCTGAGACTTAATATCATATACAATACAGAGCCTTCAATTTTCCAAATCATACCCTTCACAAAACACTCACATCTATTGTTTTTCAAGCTCTAGTAATAATTTCTATTCTTGTCTATGACAAGGATAAAATGTGAGGGTCATTTTCATGCAAATGACCAATATGAATATAATTTATAATAATTCCATTTGTGCCAAGCAGTAGCACATTTCAGATATAAAAATATATATATTGAGGGTGTATGTATCTCTGCACATACACTCACATATATATGCCAGGGGAGACATGCATAGAGAGGCAGAGGATGATTCGAGTTTATAGAGTAGAGCTAGACTGCCTGGATTCAAATCCTAACTTTGCCTCTTAGCTCTGTAATCTTGAGCAAGTCATCTAGTCTTTCAACACCTCAGTTTCTTCACTGTAAAATATAGATAATAGCAAATGTAGTTCCTAAGATTGAGAACTAAATCCTCGAGGCATGAGCATTCTGCCTATTAGCACAGCATGCTTCCAGCAAGTGTTGGTAATCAGCATTCTCCAGTCTCTGCACTTCGCATACGACTCTGATGTACAAAGTGACCACATCTCGGTTCATACTAGCTCGAAGATTTGTTGCCCCAAGAAGGAAGTCACAAGCATTTGGATGATTCAGTCCTCGGGGGGTGCAATCAGTGGGGCCAAGGTCAGCAGTTGTCCTGGGGTTTCTGCCAGGCCCCCTCCCGGAGATAATAGGGTAGCTGCCAATCCCTTAAGATTTACCTGTGGAAAGTAACTATTTCCCCACTTCCTCTGGCAAAAAGTAGTGGAACCAATTGGACCAGTGAGGAGCATATGCCAACCCCTGCTAATTGAGGGCATGGGAGTGGAGATATGTTGGCCTCACCTAATGTATTCTCAGCATGGCAATGAGGAGCAGAAGAGATGGGGGCAGATGGGAATCACAGATGGGAACTCCTACAATTCCCTTGACAGAGATCACCCTTTGTGCTGCAGGGAATCATGTTGGCTTCCTGCCTCTATTGCCAATGCCATGGATCCTGAATCTCCTTTTAACTACCCAAGTTTTTATAACATAAATATAACTTTGTCTGCTATACTTGATCAGTATTTTATAATGAATGTACTTTTGACTAGGTGTGAAAGACACTCAGTGCTGTGTTCTTTGCACACCTTTACCCCTGAGGCTGTTTCAAACTAAGAAGACCAGCCTACCCCAGCAATGAAATGCCTTCAAGGCATGTGTGCCAACTCCATCCTGACAGGTGTACTCCTAACCTACACAGTGATGCCTAGCCATATATAGTGAACAAGAACTGGATGGGGATAGATACACATTTTCTTGTTGCAGCTCTTCTACTTATTCTAGCAACTAGATAAATCAGACACTAGGTTCCCATATTTCTAAAACAAAAATATTCACTTATACTATTACACAGAACTTCTGCAGAGACTCAAAGAAACACACAAGTGTGAGTACTTAGCAAATATGATGAAAAGAATTAGCAATGTTATCTTTACTAAGTTCTTTACTAAGTTCCTCTTGCTCACTAGTCCTTCTCAAACACAGAAAGTATGTCTTTCCTTAGCCTCAGACTTCTTTTCTGCTCTTGGAATAGCTGTCACTTGACACCTGTTGTCACTCTCTATACAGAGCATGTCACCTTCTCTTACCTTTTCTGACTCTGTCTCCACTCACTTTCTCTGTCATTTGTTCAATTCTGCGTTTCTCTCTCTGGCTTTCGTCTCTCCTTGCTCAGTTTTATTTTGTTAATTGGTCATTATCCCTCCACTAGCAAGTAAAGCCCACCAGGCCTTGTTGGTCTGCCAAAGAACCACTACAGCACGACATGCTGTCTGGAATGCTCAAATCTGGACTCCTCTTCAGCTACTTAACTTGATTCTATTTGGAATCACCACAGAGGAGCTTTCCATGTGTATCTCACTGCTGAAGCTGGCACCATTCTGAAGGTTTAACATTGTGGGAAGTCTCACTTTAGATAATTAAAAACGTTCAACTTCTCAGCAGCTCAAGTACTCCAGTAGCCTCTCATTTCCACTTAATTAATCCTCTGTGCTTCTTGAAAAATAAAGCAGTCACCCTACATGAAAAGCCCATGGTACTATGGTGCTTTCAGTACAATGAGTCAACATTTAAGAATGTTCCAGAAGATGTGTTGGCTCTGACCTTGGAACTGACTTTGCAGCTTAACACCTACGGAACACACAGCCTGGTAATCAGACAATGCTGTGTTTAAATTCTGACTCTATCACTTACCAGCAGGTTGACCTATAGCAAGTTATTCACATATTATTACAGGCAAATTACTCATGCATAAAATGCACATGTCAACATATTTCTCAAGGAATTTATGAAGAAAATGCAAGCAACAGAATCTATCATCCTCATGTTCGTATTTTATTGTAGAAGAACTCTGAAAAGTTTCTTGAAAATATCCATTAGTGCCTGAGTTCTTGAACAGATGCTTCCTGATCATCACTGCCCATCACATAAATGGCCTGTGCTGCGATGTGGATGACACTCACGAGACTGCCCTTATTAAATACAATCCTTAGATTCTTTCAGGTCACAATTCATGCAGTCCAGAACAAGCAATCAGGCTGGGAAAATGTGTCACTCCGGCAGCAGAGTATCTCAGGATGATAAAATCATTCATGGGTTCTAAAACTGGAAAGTGCCTAAGATGGTATGGCCACAAGGGAAAAGGTTACACAGTGGACCACACATAATTTCCTCAAACACACACACACACAAACAATAATTGAAACAGTTGATTGGCACATGCCAAAACTTTATTGTGTTTTCACCATCTGTTGGAATAATTCCTTCTGGGAAAAACAAAACAAAGGACTGGATCAGCCTATCTGCCTGTCTCAGTTTGTTTGCAATGAAAATATTCATTTGTAACAAATTTAGTATTTCATGAAAAAGAGCGGGCTTCATAGTTTTGTACAGTCCCATGTTTTTATTCTATATTCTAAAGCACCTTGGTCTCTTAGCTGTGCAAAAGGAACGGCAGGGTACTTATAACAGTATCAGTTATGCACATCTTGGACACTATTAAGACAGAATGCTAAGGTGAACCCTAGTGTTAGCAGATAATTAGAAAAAAAAAGCCACTTATAGAAGGAATTAACCACATCTTTCTGTCACAGAAATGTATCTTTGCAATCTGCCAACAAAACCATCTGGATGTCAGAGAAGAAACATCAAAATAAAACAATTATTGAAATTGTGCTTCATAAAATCTGATCAGAAGCAAAAACCAGCTGTGATCAGTATACACTCATATCATTCCAGCCCCCAAAATATCTATTGGAAATACTGATCACTTGTCTATCTTGCCGTGACACAGATTAATCAGTATCACACATGAAAGTACTTATTCAGAATGACAGCAATGTTTATACCAATGAATTTATAGCATAAATAAGATTATTTTTACAGTGTAAAAACTTAGGTATGAAAAATTTCAAGGAAACAGATAATCTTTTCATATTTATTATGCTTTGCAAGCAAACAGTTTTCAATTGATAGTTCTAAATCAATCATGTATTATCACATTTATGACCAATTATGCTTTGTGTGTATGCAGGGGTGTGTGTGTCCTAGGAGGCAGTGGGGGAAGAGTATAGCAAGACAAGTTTTCTTGTGCACTACACAAGTAAGACTTAAGCCTAGAGAAGATAAGAAACTTTGATCATTCCCTAATGACAAAGCTCACTGGTAGAAAAGTGGGTCTTGGGGCCGGCGCTGTGGTGCAATGAGTTAATGCCCTGGCCTGAAGCGACGGCATCCCATATGAGTGCCAGTTCGAGTCCCGGCTGCTCCTCTTCCGATCTCTCTGTTGTGGCCTGGGATAGCAGTGGAAGATGGCCCAAGGCCTTGGGTCCCTGTACCCAAGTGGGAGACCCAGAAGAAGCTCCTGGCTCCTGGCTTCGGATTGGCACAGCTCTGGCCGTTGCAGCCAATTGGGGAGTGAACCAGTGGATAGAAGATCTTTCTGCCTCCCCTCTCTCCGCGTTAACTCTTTCAAATAAATGAATCTTTAAAAAGAAAAGTGGGTCTCAAACTTACATACTCTGATTCCTAATTCACCTTACCCATACCACATGTAAAATGGTGAGAATAGTATATTCAGGAGACAGCAACTGGAACATTTTGAGACAGACAAAACCAAACCTCACCTATCTTCAAAACTGGAACTAAATTACGTTGAAGGCTTCTTAGAAATCCTTGCATTTGGCCGCTGTTTAGGATTTTAAAAATTGCACTGTCCTATCCAACAGTAAGACAGACTTGAACTCAGGCAGGGTACTCCTACCTCTGCAGTTGAGACACTAGGGAGAAGTATTAATTGATTACTAATCTGGGTGAGATATCACTCTTGCTGAAGGCCTCACTTACTTTATGATCTATTCATTGGCAAACTTTTAAAATAATATAAGATCATTTCATTTCAGCTGAATCTGGATTAAATGATCTTGAAACTAGAGCTGGACCCACTCCACTGAACTCATTGATTCCAAGATCAGACATGCTCTGGCCCTCCTGACTCGCAGTTCAAACACTACAAAGCCCTTCATTAATTGTACACCCAACATTTGCCCAAGATTCAAAACCGCCTGATATGCACGCATCAGCAAAGCAGATAAAATCCCCAGTCATCATTAAGCTGATAGCGTTACAAGGCAGACTAGCATAACCACACGTACATACACAATGTGTCCTCTGATAGCCTAGCTACGGTGAGGGGTAAGGGTTACAGAAGTTTAAAGGAAGAAAAACAACAAAGCAGAAATAAATCTGAAATGTGTTGATCTTGTTAGCTTCTGATCCTGCTCTAACAAGGAGAAGGGAGCCACAGCAATGAATTCAAGGAGGAAGGACAAGGGAGGAGGGGTTGCAAGTTACAATTGCACAGATAAGGAAATCAATCTCAGAGAAAGCTTCTTGAAAAGTCACACTCAGCGTTCAAACTCAGGCTCCTGTAATTTTAATGCCCAATGCTTCATCCCAAAATGAGAGGAGACCTTAAGGCAATCCCTCTATATTGAAGGATGCTAGTTTCAGGGAAAGGAATCACAAAAAATACCTACAGCCCCACTAGGAAACAGCTGTACTCGTATATACTATGAGACTAGTAGTAAAAAATTAATTACCATGTTGTATTATTTTGATTGTCAGATGGATGCATGGGTGATGGAGGGAAAACACTGACCAGTGTATCAAGATACCTGAATCCACAACTCAGTTCTTCCTTAATATATTTTTGCTTTACAGATACATTTCATGTTATATATTGTGCATGGTACCCCTCTTAGTATAAGGAGTCCAGAAATAAAAAAAAAAAACATGAGATAACATACTAAATGTGATGGTTTGTGTGTAAGTGTGTGTGAATGTGTGTTAATAGTCTTTTATACAGTGAGCAGCCTTTGGAAAACTCAGGCAGGGCAAGGCCCTGAGTTTCTATAATTTCACAAAAACTAGAACCACACATACATTTGGATAATTCTATCTGCCATGATAGCAGAATTTATTATAGCCCATGAGGTGGACTTATCTTTTCAAAGATTTCAACTTTAAGAAATACTTTTCTCAAGGAGTCAAAACTATACAATCAGCTAGTTGTTTTTCCACGATCAGCTAACAATCTACACAAAGCACTATTTGGAAAATAAAAGATTCTAGCTAAAAATTTATTTTTACTTAACAAAATTGTTCACAGCACCTGCAATGTGATAAGAATATTCCTTGATTTTAATGCTTTTAAAGAGTGGTATGGAAAAAAATTTTAACAACTAAAGTTTGATGAGTGATATAATAAAGATAGTGCTTGCTATTCTCTATATCATATTATTTACAGGGCATATATTTACGCATGGCATATCCATATTTATCTATATGCTACTTATACATTATACTCTAATATATTTATATGCAGTATGCAATGATGGTGCTTTATGCCCCAGTAAAAGCATGGAGCAATTTTAGTTAATAATCTAATCTTACCTTCATACGTTAAGGGAAAATGGCACCAGGAACTCATTCCTTAATGATTTATTTCAAAAAATGTTCACTAAGCATCACAAACCAAGGACTTAGAGACAATGAGGTTTCAAAACTAACAAAATAAAGTAAAAAATCTAAGAGGTCTCTGCTTTCCGGGAGATGGCTTTCTGGTAGAAAGGAGACAGGCAAACAATTCATTACAACCCAATAGTGTCACTGTCAAGGTACATGTGTGGAACTCTCCAGGGAAGACCCCAATCATGCTAAAGACGCCCAGGCAGTCTGCCACGGGAAGGCTTCCAGCGTTAACTCATTGGTTTATTCAGCCAGTGTTTCCTGGGTGCTTGTTAGAAACCTTGCCCTTGTCCATGTCCTGGAAATAAATATTGTGAAGAAAAGATGGCCCCTGCCTTCAATCAGGCAACTCTCAATCTCTATAAAGCCCCAGGGAACAGGCTGCTGAGCTACTATTTAGGAAAGATTTTGGAGGAACTGAGAATATTTACCTCAGCTCACTTCTCTCATTCACATTTAATTTAATTAGAAATAAACTAAATCGAACTTCAGCAGAGCAAAGCAACAAAACAACCTGTGAAACAGTATTGTTAATAGGGTAGATTTAGGTCGATGTTTTCTAGCAGAGTCAACATCAGCCTAAATGCTCCCTAATTAGAGAGGCTGTGAAGTCAGCAGAGAATACCAAGTTCCCCTTGAGCCCTGTGGGGCCAGTCCAGCTCTCAGAATGCACTGAGCAAATCCCATCAACAACTCAGCCTCATAACTGAAGCATCCAAGCCCACTCTATATGGAGCCCATTTGCAGATTTAACTTTTCTGCATTTTCCATTTATAACTTTAATTAGAATTCTGAAAGCTTTATCATATGCAAGTATTTTTGCTATAGCCCACTCAGTACATGACTCCAAAATTCTTCAGCTATTTCACCAAAATAACAAAGAACTACAATTCTTTCACTGTCACAATTTCCCATAACATCAAAAGTAAATCAGAATATTGTTTCTTAAAGGAAACATTTTATTGATACATACATACAATCACAAATCATGTCTTTTCTAAGGTTTTTTCTTTTTATTTGAAAGGCAGAGTGACAGAGGTAGAGACAGAGAGAAAACAATCATCAATATACTAGTTCACTCTCTGTAAATGGCCCCAACAGATGGGCAACAGCCAGGAGCCAAGGACTCCATCCAGGTGTCCCATATGGGTAGCAAGGACCCAAGAACGTGGGCTGTCATCCACTATCTTCTCAGGTGCATTAGCTGGGAGCTGGATGGGAAGTAAAGCAGGCAGCATTCAAGCTACCACTCAATATGGTTTGCAAGGGGTGACTTTACAGTTTTGCCACAACACCAGTACCAAAAACCATTGAAGAATTCTTTTGCTAACAGAGATTTACTTGACAGAACTAGAAAACAAAACATTCAAGGACAATGTTAACTAGGTTTGTGTTCTATATATTGAAGAAATTGAATCAATTCAGTCCAAGTCACTTAAATTCCAAGTCTTCATTGCCTAACATGTAGAACAGTTTGGCTGTCCTGCTTGCCTAATAAGGTTTTAGTAGGGAGTCCAGAATGTAACATAGGACTAAGAAATTGCAAGGAAAAATATAAATTATGTTATTTTCAATATTTAGGTCCCTAGTATTTTGCTGTAAGTTACCTTCAAAGAAGGGGGACATGGTACACAGGACATTGCTCTGGGAATGACAAATATAGAGAATTACATTGAATCCGGACTTATTACTAACCGGAGTACTAATCTTAGAAAAAGTCATGCAGGGGCCAGCGCTGTGGCATAGTAGGTAAAGCTGGCATCCCACATGGGTGCTAGTTCAAGTACCAGCTGTTCCACTTCCAATCCAGCTTCCTGCTAATGTGCCTGGGAAAGCAGCCAAAGATAGTCCAAGTCTTTTGGCCCCTGCACCCAAGTGGGAGACCCAGAAGAAGCTCCAAGCTCAGGGCTTCAGATCTGCCCAGTTCCAGTTGTTGCAGTCATCTGGGGATGGAAGACCTTTATTTCTCTCTGCCTGTCTTTGCCTAACTCTGCCTTTCAAATAAATAAATCTTTTTATAAAAAATGTCATGCAATATTTTCTGAACTTTTTTCTCTAAATTTTTAAGATAATCTGATCATATTATTTCTAAGACCCTTTTCATTAAGGATTAGCATTTTGGTAATCTCTTATTATCATTAATTATATTCAGTAACATGTGCTGGGCATTTAACCTGCCCAAAACAGTACAAGGGATCTCCAAAAAGTTCATGGAAAATATATCTTATATAAAAAAAAGCTACGCATGGGCCGGCGCCGTGACTCACTTGGCTAATCCTCCACCTGCGGCGCCAGCACCCTGGGATTCTAGTCCCAGTTGGGCCGCTGGGTACTAGTCCCAGTTGCTCCTCTTCCAGTCCAGCTCTCTGCTGTGGCCCGGGAGGGCAGTGGAGGATGGCCCAAGTGCTTGGGTCCCTGCACCTGCATGGGAGACTGGAAGGAAGTACCCAGTTCCCGGCTTCGGATTGGTGCAGTGCTCTTGCCGTAGTGGCCATTATGGGAGTGAACCAACCGAAGGAAGATCTTTCTCTCTGTCTCTCTCACTGTCTGTAACTCTCTAACTCTGCCTGATGGAAAAACAAAACTATGCATGGATTTTTAAAATTTTGTACCAAAATATCTTTTAAGTCCATTTTTCCAAACACTCTGAAATAGTCTTGTATTAATCACTGTGGATCATAATAGGAAAGGCTAGAAAAAGTTGTTTTAGTCACTCACATCACCATCACAAAACTCCATAGGATTGGCAGATTATAAACTACAGGAATTTATTCTTCCAGGTCTGGAGCCTGAAGTCTAAGATCAAGGTAATGGAAGATTTCAGCATCTGGTTACTTGAGATTCCTAGCTCACAGAAAATCCTGTTCATTCTTTTCTCACATGATAGAAGCAGCAAGGCAGCTCTTTTATTTAGTCTACTGGCCAAGTTAAGGCAGTTAAGAAACACATATCCAACTCAGAGTACCTGGGTTTGATGTCTGACTTCACTCCTGCTTCCTGCTAATGTAAACCCTAAGCCATGGCAGTTCTCAGCTCAGGCAGCTGGACTCCTGCCACCCAAGCTAGAGAGTTGGACTGACTAGCCAGATGGAAAACCATTTTTAGAAAATGGGCATACTAATCCAATTCAGTGAGGGTAGAGTACTCAGGAGCGATTCTTCTCACAAGGGCCACACGTTCCATTCTCACCACATTGGTAACTAGGTTTCAACATATGAATTGGGAGGTAGGATGGGGGTGACAAAAACATTCAAATCACAGTAAACCGCACATCAGAATTTGGTCAACTTATCAAGATAGCATTACTAATCAATCAGGCAATAAGCACAGGTAAATATTTGAAAAAAATACATCAGTCTGAGTTATCAGTAATAAAACCAGACTAGACATGAAGAGAAGGTATCTTAAGAACTAGCTATGCTGCCATAGGAAAGTGACTTAACCTCTCTGGGTCTCAATTCTTCATGTGAAGGGTTTGGGTTCATGTGATCTCCAAGGTCCTTTCTAGGGCATCAAATAAAGTCACCAAATGCTACTCTGTTCAAGGTACTGAGAAGACAGAAGAACCACATAACTCAGGACAGTAATTTCCATGACCACACACAGCGTTGTTTGCTCGAGGCAATCTCCATTTATTCCTAGTGTTCCTCAGTAATTATCAACAGCTCTAATAGCATGTCTTCTCCAAGTTCCACTCTCTAGACTGTCCCAGTTTGGATGACCACTTGTATCCATCATCCTAATCATCAAGAACATAGACTCAAGCTGGTATAAAGCAAATGATAAAACACTGTCTCAGCGGGGGTGGTGGAAACTGCTCTTGGGCCTCAGAAGTGAAGGAATTAACCATTTTTTCACAACTAGTTGAGGTTTCATGGAGGAATTTTTAAACCAGGAAGATGAGATAGCAAAGAGAGGGGACACAGTACAGCTTACATCAGTATGTTCAGTTCTTAGCTACTTCCCAGGCCATCCCATAATTTAATTACAGCCCTGTGTTTGCACCTCTTTTGCCATCAGCATCATATTGAGCTTTATCTTCCCAAAACATATATTGGTTTTCTCCTTTTTTGGGTATCTACAACCTCAGTTGCTTAACTGTCCTTCTCTCCCCTCAATGTGTAGATCATGAATAGCAAAGATACTGCCTATCCTGTATGTTTCAAATAAGTCCCTGCTTACAAGACTTTAAGAAACTTCTGGGCTCCAATTTGAGCATATCATTCTTTTTATGTTGTAAGTTTTCTTTTTGAATGGTCAACCATGTCTAACCTGTGCTAACTCCCAAGCTATATTCCGAACAATTTTGTTTCAGCCATGATATCACTTTTAGAAATCAGGTCCTCCTTTCCAACAAATGGACATTGATACTTGAGTATCTAATGCTCTTATGTGTTCTGCAGCTCAATCGCTCTGACAACCAGTCAATGTTTGTTCCATCTTATTGCTATTAGTTATTTAAATGTTCTTCTGCCTTGACATCTTAGACTGTTTCTTAATACTGGATCATCTAGACCTTATTTGGTATCTGATAGTGCCCAATAAATGCTGTTTACTTGAGGCGATTATTGCTTTCCTCTTCAAACATTTGCTCTGTGCCAACATTTTTTTATTTGGTCATCAAATATAGAAGATAGATAACCACAGGATTTCAATGCTAATTTTAACGTTGTATTTAAGCAATGGATATAATATTCACTCAACAGGGAACTCAATAGAGAATCACAGGCTGTCCAATTTTCAGTATCAGACTAACCCGGAATGGGGAGAAGCACAGCTGTGTCTCCTCTTTCTCATCCTTCTATCATCATGGTCCATATGATAGAGTTCAGTGCCTGACTTTGCCTCTCATTTGTCTCTCCTGCCTGTGCCAGTGGAATGACCTCCTCGATCTTTCCCCCATCTGTTTTACAAAATCACTCTGGAATTCTATTTTCATCTCTGTGCTCTAGCTTCCCAAATCACTGAAGCCGTGACCTTTCAAGCAAATGCAGCATTGGTATCAGCGCATCCTCTGATTGAAAAATCAAAACTGAGCCCATACATGGTATAATTATTCTGTACGCACAGGAGTGGTGCCTGCACTTGCGGAAGACAGATAATTGGATTTCAGATTACTGTTAAAAATATGCACATTCCACCTGAGCCCCAGCAGTTTCTTTTTCTTGAGTCCCCAGAGAAACTTTCACTTCTCCTGCAGGCTCTAATCTCACAATTGGCTCCTAGGTCCTGTTGTTCTAGCTCCTGAAACTCTCTACACTCCCTTTATTCTTTTTCCAATATTTTTGGACTAAATACTGCAACCATTACATTTCTTCTCACTGCTGAGTCCTTTAACTGTCTACTTCCAATCCTGCCCTTCTTCATTATCCACTTATCAGATTTACTGTAAAACTCCACATGAGCTTTCTTTTCAATTATTTCAAGTCAGATCTCCTACTCCAAAATAATTTCTTATAAAATTTAAATCATTGCAAATCTAGGGAAAATGAGGATGTTTTCTTTGTAATGAGATTTCTGATAAACAGATCTGGCAACGATATGCCACCATTCCCACACGGCCATATCCCCCTGGGGCGAGTAGCAGGTGCACCTCAAGTAAACCACAGGAGCTTCCAGCTTTGCCATCATCTTCTCCACTATCCATTATTCTCGGATCACCTTAGGTGAGGTCACTTGTCATGGTGCTGACACATTACTCAAAGAGCTCACTTGTTTGCAGCCTGGCTAATTCCTAGGGACCGTGTACATTTGTAACATCTGCACTAGGCATCTTAGGGGATGTAAAGATGCCAGAATTGTAAATTCTTACAGCTACCTTTGAATGGTAACCTCAAAGGGGGTTAACTTTGAGTGTTATTGTAGAAAGATGTAGTTATGAGTGGCTCTCTTCAGACATTTTAGTTAACATCAAATTTTGTCACAGCCTCCCTACTATAATTGGATATTTGGAGTGTAAAGGGAGAACAAAGAAGAAAAATGATGAAGAAAAGCTAAAGCTCTAATTTCTTGATAACTTTGAGGAGCACTTTTGTCATTTTCTGGACTGATTACTAGCACAAGAAAAAAACTGAAAGTGTCTTAGGTTTCTCTGAAATGGAATTTAACTTAAAACTCCAGTGGCCCAATTTCTGCCTCATTTTATTCTTTAACTGTCTGCAGAATTTGAGTAGAAACTAGTTGTACAATGATGGATTCAACATAAAAGGCTGATTGTATCATAATAAAAATTACTTTGGGAAGCACATTGGTATTTTTAATATAGTTTGTAATAAAGTGACATTAAAATTAAGCTTAAAGCAAGTTGCTATCATTACTAATTTTGTGTGTTACTAACATTATCTCTAACAAATTTTTAATTGAGCCTCAAAATGCCCTTCCTAAGTCAGAGTCTATTAATTTTCTCTTGTAATAGTGTTTGAAATATTCCACTGATGACAGTTTTAAAACAATATATTTGCCTAACGTCATTGTTAGGCAATGTTATTAACTGAAACCAAAGCATTCTTCTTGCACATGTTCATTTTTATTATTTATTTGAGTTAAAAGGTAGATTCACTCTCCAAATGCCTTCAACTACTACATTTAGGTTATACCAAAGCAAGGAGTCTAGGTCTCCCAAGTAGATGGCAGGTACCCAAGAACCTGCTACCTCCCAAGGTGTGCATTAGCAGAAAGCTGGAATTGGGGAAAAAAAGAGCCAGGATTTAAACTCAGGTACTCTGATATGGGATGTGGGCATACCAAGCAGCTTAACTGCCCCCAAATCAAAGTATTCTAGCAATTCTTTTATGTTGAAAATGGTTTTTTGAAAAAAAAAAAATCCTGTACCAGCATTGCTGCAAATATAATTTTGTGGAGTTCTTATACCTTTGTCAAACCAGTGGTTAAGAATGCTATACTACTGTAGTTTTAATGATCTGCAATTACTTGAAAATTTATCACATGAGTGAAATAGTCATTTTTTCATTCAATTATTCTTTATAGTCATTGTCTACATTCCCACTAAATTGGGGTCTTTTTGCTTTTCCTTTAACTTCTTATTTGGTGAAGTATTAATCTTTTTTAATGTAAGGTAATTTTAACACATGTTACCTCAAAAACTAAAAAAGGGAAAAGGAAGAGGGTAAGGAAAATGGGAAAGAAAGAAATATCATTATGTTCTTAAAATTGTATCTAATAAATCAAATTGAGTCTGTTAAAAGCTATTAAAATTTAAAAAATCTGGGTTCAGATAAAAAGGAAATGGTTGTACTTAATAAATATAACTATTATAAATGAATTTTTAGAAAATCAAGGATGCTGTAATAAAACTGTACAGCAGTTGAGGAGGAAACAAATAATTTTATCCAATTTCTTATAAACAACATTCAAAGCAAGATCAGATACAAGGATACTTCTGGAAATTACTTCTCTTGGATAAAGCAATCTTATCACATACATAAGGGAAAAAAAGTATGTATAAGAAACTTGAACCAAACATAATTATCTTGTAAAAAATGCTACTAAAATATTCATCCACATGTACACTTGGCAAAGGTCAGTGTCAGTCTGTTCTCTGTTGCTGTAACAAAATACCTGAGACTGAGTAATTTTAGAGATATATTTGGCTCTTGATTCTGGGGCCTGGGAACTACAAGAGTATGGCACTGGCATCAGCTTGGCCTCTGGTGAGGGCCTTTTTGCTATCCTCAAACATGGTGGACAGTGTCATGCGTTAAGACCTAGGACAGGTCTCCTCCTTGTCTGACTGTGATCACCATCACAGAGGCTCTGTCAAGATCTCATCTAATTCTTATTTCCTCCCCAAACCCCTATCTCCAAAGATATCTTCATTTGAATTTAGGGATTGAGCTGCCAACACATGAGCTTTTGGGGGACACATTGAAAATATGACAGGAAATGATCAAGTTTTTGTGCCAGCATGCAGTATGATGGAAGGAGATATCTGACTCACCTTCACAACAGCCTGCTGTTCCTGTGAGGACCATTCCCACTTAATTGGCTTTTAAAATGCTGTTAGACCAACAACCTGCTAAGAATAGTTTCCTCATTTACCTGAGGAATCATTTCAAGCTTTTTCTTCTGCTACTACAGAGCAAAGCTACCAACTTGTATCTGAAGGAAGCTTAGGCAACTGATTCAAAAGAGTATTACATAAAACATCATCAAAAGGAAAATCATGTATTTAAGATCAAGGGATATAAAGAATTAAGAGAAGCTAAAATTTTTTTTTCTTATTTGAAATAAGTATGGTTTTAAATAACATTGCTTTTTCCTATTTGCTTAAAAATTAGTTGTTCTATCTCACCTAAATATGCTTAATGAGCAGTTTGGAACAATGAAATCTGAATTCTACCAGGATATCTTGGCCTCAAGTAAGAAAACTTGGTTACTACAACCAACTTCTACAACAATAAACAGTTTCTAAGGATTTCTACAAACAATAATGTAAGTCAAAATAAATATTTTGTTCTTAATGGAAATTTAGAATCCAAATTTTTTTTTTAATTTTTTATTTGACAGAGTTATAGACAGTGAGAGAGACAGAAAGGTCTTCCTTCTGTTGGTTCACTCCCCAAATGGCCTCCACAGCTGGCACTGCGACGATCCAAGCCCGGAGCCAGGTGTTTCCTCCTGGTCTCCCAGGCAGGTGCAGGGGCCATCCTCCACCGCCTTTCCGGGCCACAGCAGAGAGCTGGACTGGAAGAGGAGCAACCGGGACTAGAACCTGGCACCCATATGGGATGCTAGCGCTGCAGGCAGAGGATTAACCAAGTGAGCCAAGGCGCTAGCCCCTAGAATCCAAACCTTAACAATGCTTCCATGCACAACTGAAGTCACACACACACACACACATACACACCACCATGTAGTGTGTAGATACAAAAATACAGACATGCACAGATATGCAGCTCTGATAATCTGCTAAAGTTGCTCTCTATTTTAAGTATTGAAACTGATTAATTTCTTCCCTAAACAAATTAATAATCTTTCATACCTTCAAAGCTGTCTGTTCCTCATCCCAAATCACTACCACATCAACTGACAACTCTCAGGGCTACAAATAACTATGTTCCCAAGCACAAACTATTCAAGAATATCAAAACTGAGGGGTAGGCATTGTGGTATAGCAAGATTAACAACCTTTTGGGACACTTGCCTCCTATACCAGAATGTGTGAGATTGAGTATTGCCTCTTTTGCTTCCAACCAGTTTTCTACCAATGTGCCTGGGAGGTGCAGATGATGGCTCAAGCACTTGGGTTCCTACCACCTAGTTGGTAGACTTAGATAGTTACTGACCTAGCCTTAGCTAGTGTGGTCATTTGGGGAGGGAAGCAATAGATGAAAGATCTCTTCTCCCTCTCTCACTCAGCCTTTCAAATAAATGAATAAAGCAATCTAGGAAAAAAATGTTAAAAGTAGAGTCAGCATCAGCCTAATGTTAAGACATCTGCATTATATATCCGAATGCCTGGGTTCAACACCCAACTCTAGCTCCTGATACCATTTTACCCTGAGAGTTAGTGATCATGTCTGAAGTAATTGGTCTCCTGCCACCCATGTGAGAGATCTGAATCAAGTACCTGGCTCCTTGTTTTGGTCCCAGCCATTGCAGTCCTTTGTGGAGTGACCAAACAGATGGGAGCAATCTTTCTCTCCCTCCCTCCCTCCCATCTCTTTCTCTTCTTCCTCCCTTTTCTCCTCCTCTCTCAAATAAGTAAAATTCTAAAAAAGTTATGGCAGATTTGAGACACTCAGATATTAATAACAGTCTTCTGTTCTCAGTTACACAGGTGGTGAAATCCTAGAATCTATGTTGTCTCCTCACTACTTACACATGCTCATTTTAGTGATGCATTTCATTTCAAATATTACAAAGTATAATTTATTTCCCTGAAAATTTTTCAAGTACAACTATAAAATGAATTTAAACATAGCAAATGAAATTCTCCAGTTTCAGGAGACTTCATGTTTTCTGGCTAACTTACACACTAATTCAAGTTCGAAAGTCAAATTAAACCTTGGAGTTATATTTGATTCTTTTTGTTACTTCACATCCAAATGATTCACAAGTTTCTTTGACCCAGAATCTTTGACCACCTGCATTGCTACTGTCCGGTCCAAAGCTTCTATTGCCCACCTATATTTACACCTTTGCCTCCAAATTGTGTTTCTTCTCCCATTCTTAACAATCAAGTCACGTAATAATCTGTTTTAAAATACAGATCAGATCACATCATATCACCTTTCTGTTCAATAATCCTTCCATGGAGATGCAGCCTAATAATGAAGATACCCATGTGCCAGGGCCAGCATTGTAGCACAGCAGGTAAAGCCACCACCTATGACAACAGCACCCCACATGGGCACTGCTTCAAGTTCCAGCTCCTACGTTTCCTATCCAGCTTCCTGCTAATACGCCCAAGAAAGCAGCAGAGGATGGTGCTTGGGCTCTTGCACCCATGTGGGAGGTCCGGAAGAAGCTCCTGACTCTCAATTTTGGCCTAGCCCCCCAACCCTAGGCCATTGCAGTCATTTGGGGAGTGAACCAGCAGATACAAGATCGATGGATCGATTGATCAATCTCTCTCTCACCCCCCCTTCCTCTGTGTAACTCTGACATTCAAATAAAATAAACCTAAAAAAAAAAAAAATGCCAATGTCCCATATCAGAGTTCCTAAGCTTGATTCCAACTCTAGCTCCTAATTCCAGCTTCATGTCAATGACGGCCCTGGGACTCCATGATGATGGCTTAAGTAATTGCATTCGTTCCACCCACATGGGAGACCTGTATCACCTTCCTGGCTCCCAGCTCCATCCTTGATGGTGCAGGCATCAGGAGAGGGAATAAGTAAAAAGGAACTGTCTCTCACACATCCTCACTCCTTTTGTCTCTCAAATTAAAATTAAATAGAGTTCTCATATCATTTCTAATCTGCCTCAGAACAAAATTCTGTCTGAATCTTGACATACCTGGTCTGGCCACCAGTCCATCTCTTTCCTCCTCTCATTTCTACCCATCTTCCATACACCTCATGAACACTTTGCTACTACCGATGTCCGTCGGACTCAATCCCACTCTCAGATTTCTCATCTGTTCTTCCCTCCACTGTGAAGTCTCCTCCCCCAGAAGCAGTCAGAATGTATCCTCCCATTATTTAGGTTCAAAGGTGACATCATCTGCAAGGCCAGTGTTACAATTTAATGCAAATTAGCACCTCTACTCTCACCCTCTGTGATATTCTGCAAATTTTTTTGGCTTCTTCGGAAGTGTTCAGCATCTGTACTAATTAGCTTGCTCGGTGTCTGTGTATACAGGACAGGGACAGGGGAGACTAAAACCAGTATTTCACCAATTCATCCAACAGCTCTTCCCTGAGCTGTTCTGTGCCAGTTCTGGTGACTGTCACAGCTAGTGGTAAAATGAAATCAAAATCTCTGTATCAAGAGAACTTAAATTCTTATCAAGACAGATAAGAATAAACAGCAACAAATAACCAAATGCTGGCAACTTCTACAAAGAATGGCAGGAATTGAGGGTTGGTATTGTGGCACAGAGGGTTAAGCTGCCACTTAAAATGCAGGCATCGCACAAGTTAGAGTCCTGCCTGCTCTGCCTCCAATTTGGCTTCCTGCTATGGTACCTTGGAAAGCAGAGGATTGTCTTAATCACTGGCGATTTAAATTTAACAAACATAAAATACTGAAGTAATGGAAAGTAAAATTAAGGCAGAATTCCCATACCACTTCAGCGATCTTCCCCCACTGTGTTGTCACCAATACCACCACCAGCACCAATAACAACATGGCAACACAGTGGTGTTCACACTTCTACTTCTGGAAGTATCAGTAGGAAACTGTTACCTGTTGACATTAATATGGAATAACAAAGACAATCCAGATTCATTTATTTTATTTTGCTTTAAATACAAAAGCAATTAGTTTGATTTTGCTAATGAAATTTCAAGTAATTTTTCCAGAGCTAAAAATGAAATAATCCATGAAACTATGATTAACAATGATCTCTTTCCCTTATTCACATAAGGTTAGTATTTATATGCTTCCATAAACTCACACTGTCAGCACGTAATAATCCAAAGATGGGTGACAGTCTTCACATTCTCCCTTACTGTGATGTATGGGTAAACTACTTGAATTCCATTTGTGCTTCTTCTTAGTTAACTTTCATGAATAATATTGCAATCTGTTCTCCACAAAACCAAAATGTTCTCATACATTTTTAAGAAACACACAATATGTAATAAAATTATTTTATTTATTATCAAGGTTATTCAATAAAAATCACTCCATTTTGGTTTTGGCTCATAGTGATGCAAACATGTTACTTCGTAACAACCAGGTTTCCTAGGACAATTTTTATACATGTGCTTTAAGATGACTATCATAGTCTTGACCATGCCACATAGGATCAAACAATGAGAAAATGACCTTTCAATGTTTACATCAATATTGCCAAGTTGGAAATCCCAGGGTTTCTCCAGATATTAAGTGTATGACACGTTTGCACACGGCTAGGACTCTGGAAAAGGGACATATTAAAACCAGCTATATGCTTTTAAAGCAATGAAGGACAAGGACTACTTCTTTCCCTCTCTCATACATCTGCTTTTATCCATATCGCTGATGTTGGGGAAAGGATGCTATAGTGGAATTAGGATTTATCAAAAAGAACGCACTCCTAGAATTCTTCAGGCTGAACACCAATGTCTTTCAGCAAGGATCCAAAGTCCCAAGAAGAGAGGTTGGCAAAGGCAAGCCTAATAACCTAAGAGAGGGAAAAGAGAAGGCTAACTTAGCAGACATAAACCCAGGAAGCTGCATTCGCTACTGCGTGTCTGCATGGGTAATGAGCCCACCTGGACCCCCACATTCCACAGGCTCAGCACTGGGATACTCTCAAAATGATGCTGAAAGAAAAACTGGATGACTGAAACAAAGTTAGCATGAAAACCCACCACTTAGTGATTGAATCCCCTGTTATCCCGAAGAATGCACCGCATTAAAAAGTACTGTTTTTCCTTATTGTAAGAACAATTCTGTCAGTATTCTACTGCACAGTAGGGTAATAATAGTTAACAATAACATATTGTACTTTTCTAAATCGATAGATAGAAAAAAGACTTCTGAATGTTCACAGTATAAAGAAATCTTAAATATATGAAGCAATGGGTGCCAATTATCCTAACTTGATCATTAAAATGTATGCATGTATCAGAATATTACACTGTACCCCATAATCATGTACAATTGTGATTTGTCAATAGAAATAATGTAAAAAATGATTGACATTCTTCTTCCTGCAGTCTCATATTTCAAGTATTTAAGTCATATTTAAAAGAAGCACTCATTCATGACAAGAAAAAAAAATCATAACTAACACCTTTCATTTCAGGATGATGATTCGTCTTGTCTGACTGCTGAAAGGTGATTCCTCCAAGAAACAGTGAGTGATTAAATCATTAACCTATTAACCTATTGAGACACACTCGCTCACTGTTCAAGATCACTTCTACAACCAACAAAAACAAAGGAGGGCCAGCGCCATGGCTCACTTGGTTAATCCTCCCCTGCAGTGCCGGCATCCCATACGGGCACGGGGTTCTAGTCCCAGCTGCTCCTCTTCCAGTCCAGCTCTCTCCTGTGGCCCGGGAGTGCAGTGGAGGATGGCCCAAGTGCTTGGGCCCTGCACCCGCATAGGAGACCAGGAAGAAGCATCTGGCTCCTGGCTTCGGATCGGCACAGTGCTGGCTATGGCGGCCATTTGGGGAGTGAACCAATGGAAGGAAGACCTTTCTCTCTCTGTCTCTTTCACTGTCTATAACTCTGTCAAAAAAAAAAAAAGAAAGAAAGAAAGAAAGAAGCAACAGAGACAGGAAGGAAGGGAAAAAAAAAAAAATGAAAGGGAAGTCAAGTCCAAAGTGGGGGAGGGGGGAGATTAATATCAAACTAATAGCCATAAGTTGATTTCTGAATTTCATATTAAAATCACAAATGACATTGTTTTAAAAACAAGAAAGATTTCCTCGTTCACCAAAATCATTAATATCTGTTTATAAAGTGGTGACTGACAAAAAAATAAAACTTAATAGAAAAATAAATGCCATGGGAGAAGAGTCATTTCTGAAATGATTGCCACAGCTGCATTATGGCTTTAACAGAGCAGAGATAGATTCTTGAGGCTCAGTAATCGAGCTACTTTGTTTTTACACACAGAAATTAACAGTTACTCATAGTACTAATACCACGAACTGAGACTTTGTTTGCAAATCATCTCTGGATTCAGGCAATTCACAGCAAGTCATCTCCATTAGCACAACTAATTGAAGTCAGTTATATAAAATTACCTTCTCCCTAAATCCCTGAAGGGGAACAGTGTCAAGCCCCGCGAGTTTATTCAGAGAAAGAAGCAGGGAGTAGCACCACTACCATAAATATGCCTGACGTCCCTCATCACAACACCCTCGGGGAGCTGCTCTCCTGTGCACAGCACAGATGCCCCCACATGAGGCATGGCTGGCCACAGAAATGGGAGGGACTAGGAAAGTCGTTCTTCTCTGTTTTAGGAATGCAGCACTTAAAGAATAAGAATGGCCATGTACACAATGCATACAGTATGTAGAAAGAGGTGTGGGTCAGACAAATGGAAAAGAATGAGATAGAGGGCATGCCAACCCTACCAAAGCAATCATAGTAGAAAACACTGTTCAGAAATACAAACTGTGTTTCAGACTCTCAATCTAATTCCACACCTTTTCAAAATGAATTCCACAGCTCAACCTGGAATTCTTTATTACGGTGCTTTCAACTTTATGACAGTGTGAACTTGGATGAAAATTATTTAAGTATGTTCTTTTCCTCCACACTACATTACATTAAACCTGCAATCTAAACTACCGTCTGCCGTGACATATTGCAAATCAGAGAGGCACAATAAGTTGCTGAATTAAATGTATTCAGTGCTGAAAATTGGAAACCTGAGCCATTTAAATAATCTACCCACTGCAGAACTAGTCGTGAATCTCCTCTTTCAGTAAAAAAAATTTACTGTGTGAGCTATGAAGATTTTTCATAAATTCTTGATACAAATCACTAGAATCACTTAGTTTGTAAATTCCCAACCACTACCTTCTTTGTTCCTAGCATCCAAATAGTGCATTGCCCTACAACAGACATACTTTTTCCAGTCGTTCACACTCGATCATGCCCCTTGATAGATCAGGACTGGCCACTCCAGGGACGGCTAATGGAGCTGGAAGCTGAGCTTGCACAAGACAGAGGAAGTTGGGGCACTAGAGTACCCCACAGCTCCAGTAACAATCAGGCCAAAATCTCCATGGACATATGGCTCTACGTAAGTCATTTGAGGTGGCGACAATCCCTTACACAACAGAAACTATAGTTATAGGAATTCAAGTTGCTCAATCATGCTAAAATTAATCTTCTCACACAAGTCAATCTTTTTAATTTTATAGAGCCATGTTTCCTTGTCAGTGCATCAGGAAAAGCACATGTACTTTCTAATTTAGAGATATTCTACATTTTTAGTAAATATTTTTAAAAGATTCATTTGTTTGAAAGAAAGATTGACAAAAAGATCTTCCATCCACTTTCATTTACTTCCCAAATGCCTGCAACAGCCAGGGCTGGGCCAGGCAGAAGCCAGAAGGCTGGAACTCCATCCAGGTCATCCATATAGGTGGCCAGGACCCAAGCTCTTTTGCCATCTTCCACCTCTTTTCTCAGGTGCATTAGGAGGGAGTAGGATAGGAAGCAGAACAGCTGAGACTCAAATGCCAGTGTCACAAGAGGCGGTTTAACCAGCTGAACCACAATGCCAGTCATTCAAACATTATTATTTTTTTATTCATTCTCGCTAATCAGCTCACCCTCTAGTTTTTCAGGTACCTTAGCTTTTGTTTTTGTTTTAACTCTTTAATTCTCACAGAAAGATATGTGTAAGAATCCTGTATCTAGGGGGAACAAAAAGTTCTCCTATCTAGAAATCTTACATTGCTGCCAGAGCAATCAGGAGGGAAGGCAGAGTAGTGTTGGTCTCAGACTTCCTGAGGTTAGCTTTTCCATGTGTACTGGGCACGTTAAACACTCAAAGGCCAAAATCAGAGCACATTATTCCTTGAAAAGACACCAGAGATCCAATCTTAACAGTGAAGGGGTGAGGCTCTTGTGGCACAGCAGATTAAGTACCCACTTGTGATGCTGGCATCCCACATCAGAGTGCCTGTTCAAATCGAAGCCACTACACTTCCAATCCAGCTCCCTGTTCACACACATGAGAAAGCAGTACACGATGGCCCACGTACCTCAGTCCCTGCCAACCATGCGTGAAACCCAAATGAAGTTTCTGGTTCCTAACTTCAGCTTAGCCAATCCCACCTGCTATTTGGAGAATGAGCCAGCATACAGAAGATCTTTCCCTCGCCTCTCTCACTCTGCCTTTCAAATAAATAAATACAGAAATCTTCCAAGATGTGTAAAGCTTGAAAACAATCAAGTGGGGTTACAAAAATTATACTGTTTCCAATGGGCAAAGTTAATCTAGAGCAGAGGCATAGAAGGACACCTGATACCCGAGTTTATGTCCCACGCTTCTGATAACTGCTGTGTCAGCTTGGCCAAAGACCACACTTCTACACTCTTCAGTTTCCTCATCAGCAAAATGGAACAGTAGCATCTCAGAGGGCTACTGTGAAGATCTCACAATTAATAAACATGTATAGCAAACAGTGGCTCAAAGGCACCCAGTCACTGCTCATCATCCTTATGAATTGGTTTCCTAAAGGAAACAAATACACAGATTTTTAACAAGGGGCAACTGACAATTGAACTGGAGATAATGAGATGCATCCAGAGATACTTTCCAGGTAGTCTTATCTTGGAAATATCTACAAAGAAGTTGTGCTTTATACAGGGCACAAGATGACCTCACGCACACTCCAGAACACAGTGCCATCAAGAAATGTGATCAATTGAGACCGAGTGTTCTTTGCCTATGTATTTATACAACAGGCAGACAGCAGACACCGTTTCTAAGTCAACAGCAATGTTAGTGAAAATCCCGCTGCTCAGAGAACAAGTAGGAGTCTCCAAATCAATCTGAAGAAAGGCTACTCTTTGGTTTCAGAAAGCACGGAACTTGCTTGTGCCCTATGTGTTCACACACCCCAATCTTCTGGGGCACCAGTTTTCTAAGTTATATGATTCAGTCCAATCCCTGTTTGGGGGTGTCCAGCACCATGGCTCTTATTTCTGAGCATCCCCTGGGGAGGGGTGATTATATTTTCTTGTCATTTCTACTCCTGGCTTCCATTCCCACCAAGACCCTCATGGACCCTGTAGAACATTCCTGTGTGCTTGGTACAACTCCAGCAAATCAACTCTTTTCACTTCCCTGTGTAGAGCAAAATCCCCACCCACTGATCTGCAGAAGGCTAGAAACAACAGGGGTACAACCTGGTAATATAAAATAATCTCAATTCTTTAAAAAAAAATTTAGTTATTTGAAAGGCAGAGATACAGGGAGAGAGGGAGAGACAGTGAGAGCTTCCATCCATTGGCACATTCCCAAAATTGTTGCAACAGTCGGCCAGAGCTGGGCCATAGTAGCCAAAATTCTAAAACTCCTCTGGGTCTCCCACGTCAGGGTGCAAGGGCCCAAGTACTTGGGCCATCTTCCACTGTTTACTCTGACCCATTAGGAGAGAGCTGGATTGGAAGTGGAGCACCTGGGATCCCAAAGGAACTGGTGCACAAATAGGATGCTGGCCTCATAGGCAGCAGCTTAATGCAGGGAGCCAGAACACTGGCTCCCAAATTTCACTCTTTGAAACACTGAGGTTGCTGGAATTCCTCCTTCCAAGATGTTTTTCCAACAATACCTTCTCATAGGTCTCTCTGTGCCTTCTGCATAGGGTCATCATCCTTTTAAAAACCTTTCTAGTACAATAAATCCTCCCAAATTCCAGAGTTCAGAACTTTTCAACTACTGGGGTTACAATAAATCTCCCATCACTTTATTATGCAAGACCATTCAGCTTTTTCCCTTCTCTTCCTTTTAGATTAGCCCTTGGGACTTACTCTTGTAAAGCGCTTTAGAGTGTTTTCACTAATAAAACAGTTCTCTCTATGTGCAAATTATGTTACTTTTTTAGGGCAAAAACTGCAAATTCCAATGCCCACAAGGCCTATGAGGAGATTCTGGATGCATAGTCAGGCATATAGATACATATATATTTTTATATTATAATTATATATTATATATCGTATATTATAGACATACAACACAAGACTACCCTCAAAAAGTTCATGGAAAATAGAATTAAAAGTTGAGTTCATTTGTATGCAAAATTTTTAAAATTAATGCTTTTTATAATATACATTTTTCATGAATTTATAAAGATTCTCCATATGCAAAAACAATTTTTGGAATAAGATAAACTTGTTTGAAATCTTTTGAACTATCATTGAATATTTATCTCTATATATAGATAACACACACACATAACATGGAACTATGATACCTGGAAGTACAAGGGGTTTCAAAAAGTTCTTGGGAAAATATAATAAAAACATAATGCAAATTTGCTACAAGCTCTTTGAAGCTGCCTCATATTTGAGAAAGAACAAGATAATCTAAAGACATTTAGACTACAAAGATAAAATGCCTAGGTATACTGTTACACTGAACATGTGGACTTTTTTGCACACCTGGTGTGAGTTTCTAAGTCTTTCTGAAATTCAGTTCCTCATCTGTGAGAAAGGACCACATTTCAAATTTCTTGGCAGGATTACTCGAGATGGTGCATTGAAAGCAACTGTATACTCCATGGATCGGAGTAAGTATTAAAAAATAATAGATGGATGGCGCTGCGGCTCTCTTGGCTAATCCTCCACCTGCAGCACCAGCACCCCGAGTTCTAGTCCCAGTTGCTCCTCTTCCAGTCCAGCTCTCTGCTGTGGCCCGGGAAGGCAATTGAGGATGGCCCAAGTGCTTGGGCCCTGCACCTGCATGGGAGACCAGGAGGAAACACCTGGCTCCTGGCTTCGGATCAGCACAGCACGCTGGCTGTAGTGGCCATTTGGGGGGTGAACCAACAGAAGGAAGACCTTTCTCTCTCTGTCTAACTCTGTCAAAAAAAAAAAATAGTAATAGCTAACCACAACACAAATAGAAAAGAGTAAGATACCAAATACAAGGAAAGATTAAAAAAAAAAAGACAGCAAAACAGAAGGGTGACAAAAATTTTCTCCTTCACCAACCTCAAGTCAGGCTCCTCTAAGTCTGGTTGAGGCCCTGCCTACCAAGGGCTCATTTTAGCATAATTTCTGTCAAGTTGGCTGGGCCAGAATTCCCCAAACTTAAATCCACATTATCCTGGAAAATGATCAAATGTCTTATCTTCTACCATCCCTCAAGTTATGTCTGAATGTCCTATTGGGGTCAATTTATCTACTCCCTCACCCCTAACTCAAACCTTTCTACCCCTCAATCCTCCTCCTCAGCACACCCCCACCCACCATGAGGTTTCCTCCACTCTCTTGGCTTTACTTTCACTTTTTCTGGCGATAGTCAAAGTTGAACCCGATCTCTGGTCTGTTGCAAAACCTCATGGCCATAGTTCTTGGGTCTATTGTGGGGGGCCTAAATAAATGCTACCTTACCACCACAGGAAGCACCTAATTCATCATTTACTACAGTGAAGAAGACACAAGAAAGACTGGTGTTTAGCCCAGTACTTAAGACACTGGTTAAGACACGCACACCCTCCATCACTGTGCCTTAGTTCAGTGCCTGGCTCCAGCTTACTATTTTTTTTTTTTTTAAAGAAAATCAATGAGAACTAGTGATACCTTGTCCTCTTGTGGACCTGAAGGCTCATGTCTCAGGTTCCCTGACAATTTCAATTCCCTTCACTGGGAATCTCTGCAGCCGTCCGAGACAGCCCAGCAGATGCTGAGTTGATACTCAGTATCTTTACCATAGTATCAGAAATTAAAATATTTCCCACTGCTTCATAGGCTCTGTCTCAGCCCCAAAGAGCAGAATCCCTGACCATCTACCTACTTTATTCTCTTCCCTGGGACAACTGAGACCATACCATCATGTGTTGGCAATCAAAGTTTGTCATAAACATTCAGGGTTTCCAGATCCCTACTCCAGAGCTGTGGGCCAGCTTTGGGCCAGCATGCATTTGATCAAGTTGCTGCTGATGCCCTGAGTGTTGCTCGATATTTGGATTATCCTTTCTGAATGAAGAATGACCCACAGGTTACCAAGAAGCAGTGAGCATCTTGACAGATATGAATATGCTCTTGCTTCATTCGAGGGTATGCTCCAGAAGAATGAAACAAAGGAAAATGATCCAAAAATGAGATATTTCATGCCTTGAAACACCTAAAAGAGCAGGGACAGGAGGGAATGGAGAAGTTGTCTGATGGAAGGCATCTCAAAGTGATCGATGAAGAATTTGATGACCATGAATTCATCCACCCCTTCTGCATCTTGAAGAATATACACACAATTTTTATGCCCAATTAATTCCACCAAGTTGAGTGTTCCTGCAGAAATGTTATGCCAGGGAACATCTTACAAGAATTGTTCTAGTTGTTCCTGAGGTTTAGAGTTCCATTATTTCTAAATTAAGGACAAACATATTCTCAACTTTTCCCATGAAGCTAGTATAGAACACACAATCTGTCACACACAGAAAACATGACCTTATTCTTCACTATATAATTGTTTCTTGCATTCTTACAGCTAAAAACTCAGCCATTTTTTATTTCAGAAATGTTCCATTAGTTTTCATGTTAAAATGTATTTGGAGATATCATTAGTGAACAATCTTTAGACATGTGAAACACATAAAGGCACCTATCATTTTAAATTTAAATACTCACTACCACTTTTCAAAATAAATTCAACAAAAACTTCCTTTGAGGTATTTATTTTGAAGCAGAAAGACAGATAGGTACATATACACACACAAGCACATGCACACACAGAAAAGAGAACAAATGTGCTTCCAACTCCTGGCTCATTTCCCAAATACCTACAATGGCCAAGGTTGGCCAAGTCCAGCAGCCAGGAATCCCATACGGGTCTCCCACATGGGTGGCAGGAACCTAATTATATCAGTTATCACTCTGTCTCCCAGGGCATTCTCTAGAAGCAGGAGTCAGGAGCCAGGAGCCAGAACCTGGGCTCTAGCACATGTCCTCCAATACATGATGTAGGTATACATTAAACCAAAGGCTAAGCTCCCATCCCTCCGCTAGTGTTTCAAGCCTTTAATTCATTCAACAAACATTTTGGGAGCCTTATGAGTATAACTTAATATGTAATTGATATGAACTCTGTTCTACAAAGTTTTCATATCATGGAAAAAATGCAATACTAAACCTTAAGATGCAATGCATTATGCACACCAACCAGGTGAGCATACACAAAGCTCAAAGCACTACTTAGCCATGTTCATGCACATCACAGAATTTGCTCATCATTTACAGAACTCCTTCCTGAGCCCACGGTCGGTCTGACCATCTCCAGAGAACAATTCAAAGACAGAATCATTAGTCCATTAAAATGAAAAGAAGTTGAAGTAGTTTGATGTCTCTGAGCTAGCTAAGGAATCCCTACAATGACAACAGTGCCTGGCACCAAATAGTGAGAAAAAGTTGGTGAATGAATGATTCCTGAATTTACTGTTCAAAAGACTGAATTGCTACTATTGCACAAAATGCTAAGATCAAGCATCTGCCACCATCTATTTGAACTTACAAACAACCATGCCAACCACAACAAAATTATAAGACAGACCCAAAGGCATCTCTTGTTGAAAGCATCCATGTCACAAAATAAATTCTGAAACGAATTCTGTAAACAGATCAATAGAAAGTTTCAAATGAATAGATCTTGCAGGGGTAATCAATGGGAACTCAGGGAAGAATTCAGCAGGCTCCAGGACAACAGAGAACGTTTATCTCTGAACAGATTACTTGGCCACATAAGGACAGGGAAGAAAAAAAAAAAAAAAACAACGGTGAGACTTATAGACAGGTTAGCTGAAATTTCTACCTCTGTATGAATTACATGAGGTCATTCGCTTGCTAAGAGCTCTCTACACTTCCTGATGACTTACAAGGCAACATTCCCTGGTTCTTGCTGAGCTATGTTACAATCACTATGATCAACTGAGCACGGCCACAGCAAAGACCAATTGCAGAGGAGAGGGTCCTAACCAAGTCATTTGTTGGAATTGTCATAGCTGCATTATGTCACGTTAGAATGGACACATGTGTGTCTAAGGCAGGCCTCATTCTCAGGACACTGCTTCCATTCTGAGACCCGTGTCTCTGATTCTAGTCCTTTCGAGTCCTTAGGGATTCAAAGAAGTTCCCTCCTTTTGTGAATTCCTAAATGTATCATAATATTTTGCTAAACTTTGCTGGCTTCTTTACCCTCTGCCCCTCTGCACTGAGCTCCATTACAGATTGCTTCCCCTGGTTTCGTGGACTCTCTGGCTTCCAGCTGGCTAGGGAGTTGACAGCAGACACGTCCTCCAGGGCTCCCTCCCACAGGAGGGTTCAGAGTGGCCATCCTTGTCTAGACAAGGCTTCGACTCCCATCAGCAAGGGAGATGCTGATCAGGCTCTGGAGATGCTCTGCAGCTCGGTTCTGTGTTGGCTCCTTTACCTCACCCACCTATTTGTAAACTGTCCTTTGTTTCAACTCTCTTCGCTTACTCTGCTTCATGCCGGGTTTCCAACTGATGTAAAGTATCCCAACATTCAATGTTCATTCTTCCTGCCTCTTGGTGATGGATATATAAACATACCTTTAATTTCTAATTAATTATGTACACTTAATCTCTAACTTTGTTTCCCTGAGGCAATGAATGTGCGATAGCCTCGGGATTCATAGGCAATCTGAAGTTCAAGTTAATTTTTTTAAATGCTTATTAATTACTTTCATCTACTTTAAAGAGGAACAGATTGATTTACTTCCCAAATCTCCACAATACAAGGGCTGGGCCAGGTCAAAGCCAGGAACCCAAAACCCCATCTGGGTCTCTCAAACTAGTGGCAGGGTACAGAGCAAGCAAGTCATTACCTACTGGCTCCCAGGATGCATTAGCAGGAAGCTGGATCAGAAGCAGCGTAGCCAGGACTCTTACCAGCTCTATGGTTTGGATGCAGATGTCCCAAGTGGCAGCTTAACTGACTGAACCACAGCTGCCACCCTGCAGATGTGATTCAAACAAGGTCAAACGACGGGGAAGCAGCAGAACCAGGATGCACACTGGTTCCTCGATTCCAGGCTCTTTGCCCCAGTTTGACATCAGTCACAAAGGAAGTGGCCACAATGCTCTGATGACCCAATCATTGCAAATGCACATGCCTTTTCATTACATAGTCACCAGGAGTCAATAGAGACTGGGAATTCAATTATGGAATTTGATTCAAATATAAAAAATTAAATGCTTTGTGATTTTTTTTCTCCAATTGCTGATTATGATTTTCAACTAAAACTTTCTGTGATAATTTTGTCATGCTACACTTATACTCTGTGTCTATGTTGAATTAATCATTCCAATATGATGAAAAACAAATATTTGTAAAATGTTCTGACCACCTAATAAATAAGCACTCAAATATATTTTAATCAGTCTTATGATAGGAAAGCAATGCGTGTATTCAGCACTTGGAGGAAGACCGTTTTGTCATTCTGAGCCGAACAAGGATTTTGATTATTTGATACTGAAAAGGGAAACAGCAAAATCTTCAGATGAGTGTAACTGCACTGTTGTAATTACACAGGTCTGATTTCATTATAGTAAATGCTAATTTAATGCTTGACTCATTTTTCTAACTTGCACTAAAAATGTTTTTACTTTATGTGAAACATGAAAACATATTAAGTCACAAGACTTTAGAATAAAAGTCTATTGATATAGATATGTTTCAGGACAAGTTAAGGACATCCAAAGTATGATTTACATAGAGAAAGGAGACTTCAATAAAATCAATTTAAGTTCTCAAAAGTTTTCAACCAAGGCCCCCAGCCACTGTTTTCTGAAGCGTATAGATCCCTCTTCAGATCAATGCTTTCAAATGAATACATGAAAATACAGAGCATTATAAAGGAATCATTAGGAAAAGCTCTTAAAATATTTTAAGGACACTTATGTGATACACTGATATATATCACTACAAAATATTATCAATATGTGAAAGTATGTCTACTGACTATAATTTTAACTTTATAGCAATGGCAATATATTATCATTAAATCTATGATTTCAATGGTGACAGAGCTGTCCATAATTTCTGTGTTTCATTCCTTACATCCATAATTAAAGGACTTGCTAAATTTCACTTAGCTAGAAGTCACCAAAGTAAAAATGGAGTTTTCCCATGCACTGTCATCAACCTCCTGAAATCTGGTGATGGTTTCTAGTTAAAGAAGTATTGCAGATAAAGTTTTTTTTATTTCTAAAAAAAAAAAAAGATTTATTCGAGAGGCATATTTACAGAGGAGAGACAGAGGTCTTCCATCTACTGGTTCACTCCCCAAATGGCTGCAATGATTGGAGACGGGCTAATCTGAAGCCAGGAGCTTCTTCCAGGTCTCCCATGTGGGTACAGGGTCATTTTCTACTGCTTTCCTAGGCCACAAGCAGAGAGCTGGATCAGAAAAGGTCAGGACATGAACCACTACCTATATGGGATGCCATCCTATGTCACAGCACTGGGCCCTCAGAGTATTAGGAAAGAAACACACCATAGTGGAGGCGGAACGCCTTTCTTCACCACTCTCATGCAATTAATTTTAGAGCCAAATTTACTCATGCTGCATACAACAAAGTAAACTTCTATGTAAAAAATAGCACTTAAAATACAGTTCAAGCGACAGACTGCTCATCAAAGTCTTTGAAAATAGGAACGCACTGAATCTTTAAGTGAATGACAAGGATAAATCCTCTTTAAAAATTTCTCATGTATATTTTATCGTGAAAAGTGAGCGAAAGTTCAAAGGAAAAAAATGGTAGGCCTATTCATTTATTTGATACACATGATAAAAGCAGATGTGTGCTATCTACTGGGAACTTAAATCTCCATTATTTATACTAGCAGGTTCCAAATTCATAGTCATATAGTAGGCCATGTCCATGCCAGCCCATCTATTAGTGTCCAATCTCAAGCAGGCACTAATCAATTGTCTGGATTTGAATAAAAAAGAAAGATAAGGAAAAAAACATTGACTAAGATCGGTATCGACCAATATTTTTAAATGGTCTATTAAAATCAAGCACTGAGTTACCATTCTCACTTAGTGGCTAACACAATGCCAAGATTCATCATACAGGGTCACCCCAGAATTCACAGATTTACAGGGAACACAGAAGACATTTCCAAATAGGTGCAGATGGTTACCTTAGTAACCAGCTAATTGCTCCATGTCTTAGTCTATTCTCCGAATTCCCTCTTTCAAATGTCACATTGAATTTTCAAGTTCTTGATTTTTCCTGCCACTCACTCTTCCCACGTTCTGCCAGTGAGCGACTTTCCTCTTACCCACCTGACTTTTAACCACTACTTACTCTGATATAAAGCACTCAGTGCAATTCTTATGCAGAGTACTAACTGCATTGCTGATGCTCCACTCCTCAGTTACCTGAGGTTCTCTAGGCCTGTGCTGACTCTGGCCCTTCTTTTATAGGTAGTAAATCCTGGTCTAGCAAAGACATGGAAGTCCAAGTCTCTCAGTCTCATACTAGACACTGAAGAAGGTCTTGGGAGAGTAGGCCAAGAACCAGAACCCCCTTGGCACAATTCATACAAGCTGGGAGAGCACAGAGACACCTTCCGAGGATGGGAAGGGGAGAGCCTCATGGGACAAGATGCCAATCAAAGTCTCTGCTTGCAACATCACTGGGTCCTCTGCTTAACTCTTTCTACATACAGAAGTTATTGCACCTCCTACCTGTGTGGATTAAGCTTGTATCATTTCCCCACACTGGTCTGCATCATTTCATCTCTCACCATCACCTTTTAAGAAGCAATTCATGTTACTGATTCTTTCTAGCTAGATCTAAGACAACAATGAACAATACTTTTCACAATTTACCAATTTTATTATTTTAAACCATATGTCACTCAAGGCAATTTCCATATTTAAATCATTTAAACACACTTTTTTAATCTGTACATCATGAACACAAACATGAAGACATAAAAATACCAAAAATCTGGTACCTCCTATAGGAGACGTGGGCCTCAGTGGCCCCCATTTGTAGACAAAAGGAAAGTCATTATCGCTAGAATGAAGTGAGGTAAATATAAACAAGTAACAACTAGTATTCAGCTCACATAAGTAGGAATTCCTGGACCAAGGCTGTCCATGGTAATGTTTTCACATATCAATGATAAAATTAAAAGAAAAAACACTGCTTTTATTTTCAGATTATGGTGTGCCTACCATTTCTGGGTAGAGCTCTTTCATAAAAAATCAAATTACAGATGGAGTTGGTTTTTTCCCCCTAATGTTTTTATATTGCAAAATGAAAATGAAAACCCTGTGCCATGTTGTGACACTGTACATTAAATACACATATTTGTGATATATACTTATTGTGCTGTAATAAATACTTATCTAGATATATACATGTAGCGTAACTTCAAAAGTAGAGAAGGCTGAAAACTCCCAGTCTTAGTCATGAGGCAGAACAGTCAGTCTGGAAGCCCAGAGACATCACACTGACACCAAGCTGAGCCCACACACTGGGAATGTTTTGGTAGCTCTGTTCTTCCTTAACCCTCAGAAGTCTCCTCTCGTCACTGCCTGTGAGTTGCCTCTCAAGGATCAGAAGCTGACTGAACAGCATGTCTTTCCCCTTCAGGCAAGCCTGGCTGTAGGTTGAAGAGCACACTCAGTTTTCTTTCTTTTTTCTATTTGAGAAGCAGAATGAGACAGAGCTTCCATTTGTTGGTTTACTCAAACATGCAGTAGCTGCAGCCAGGAACTCCATCCAGGTCTCCGATGTGAGAAGCAGCAACCTCACTACTTGAGCCATAACCTGCCACCTCCTAAGGTCTGCATTAGCAAGATGCTGAAGTCAAAAGTTGGAGCTGGGCATTGAGTCAGGGTGCTCTGATGTGGCATGCAGGCATCTGAACCAGAATCTCAACTGCTAGGTCAGAGGCAGCCCCACATCTGGGCTTTTTCTTTAATTCAAGTTATCAATCTCATCTTTTTTCTTCTGAATATAAAATTAAGACAAACACATTGTAAAGATTTAGAAAAAACAGAAGAGTCTAAACAGAGTTCATCTATAAGGCCATTTAAAGACAACCAGTGTTTTTTTGAGTCGTAAACTTTTTTTTTTTTTAACAGGCAGAGTGGACAGTGAGAGAGAGAGACAGAGAGGTCTTCCCTTGCCATTGGTTCACCCTCCAATGGCCACTCCAGTGGCGCACTGCGCTGATCTGAAGCCAGGAGCCAGGTGCCGCCTCCTGCTGGTCTCCCATGGGGTGCAGGGCCCAAGCATTTGGGCCATCCTCCACTGCACTCCCTGGCCACAGCAGAGAGCTGGCCTGGAAGAGGGGCAACTGGGACAGAATCCAGCGCCCCGACCAGGACTAGACCCCCGTGTGCTGGCGCCACAAGGCGGGGGATTAGCCTAGTGAGCCGCGGCGGGCCAAGCTTCTGCTTTTAATCATGTATTTGTTTTTTGCATAATTTGGATCATATTCTATATATGATTGTCTTTTTTTTTTTAAGAAAAAAAATACTCATATGTATTTGAAAGCCAGAGAGAAATACTGACAGACAGGCAGTGATCTATCTGCTGGTTCATTTCCCAACCAGCCAGCAGATGGGTCAGGCTGAAAGCTGGGGGCCTAAAATTCACTCTCTGTCTCTTTCCTGGGTGGCAGGGACACAAGTACTCAAGCCACCACGACTGCCTCCTGGGGTGTGCATTAATAGGAACCTAGAATCAGAAGCCCATCCAGGATCTGAACCAGGCACTCCATCCTGTGACGCAAGTGTTCCGAGTAGGTATCCTAACTGCTGTCTGAAAGGGTGCCTGACACTGTCTTGCTGTTTTAAAGATTATGCTCTAGAGATACCTAGCTCTTTTGATTAAGCAGTTTCTGAAATCATGTGTCTAATGATCACTAAAGGCTATCATCACATGGTATTTTCTATTATTTCAGCCTAATAGAAATCTTTGTAAGAAAGTACAATTATTTCTGTAAATTAGAATTAAGTGTAAAGGAATGGATTTTAACATGTTCCATATAGCTGAATTACTTGTTTTCCTAATTTCAGTCTACCACCAATATCAGAATACCTGAATTTACCATCTTGATAACTATTCTTAACTATAGTTAATTTGAAAATTGAAAAGTCATAATCTAGTTATTTTTATTTCTCCTGATGTTGAACATTTTTATAGTTATACTAATGTAGCTCTATCTTGCACCTTGGTCATTATTCCGAGTTGACTTAACTTATCTCAAAATAATGTCATGTTTTCTCTCTATTTCTAAGGAAAAAAGGAAAAACAGGTAAGTCTAATTATAAACTTACCACATATTACAGCTAAAACTTTAGCCTAATCTCATAGCAGCACTTGTAATTACTTTCTTGGACAACGATATAAGTGACTATGTAAACAGAAATCCAATTCAAACCCATTTGTGCCTGTATCCAAAGCTTGAATTTTCTAATACGGTACAGTACCCGTCAAGCTGTCAATATGTGCAATTTGACAATGACTTTATAGTTTTAACAGCTTATTCCTTACATGGATTCACCAAGAAAAACAGCCAGAAGTGGTAGAAACATGAAATCCTTACTAAGTTTTTTTCCACTTCCTCCTTTCCTAAGAATACCTATTTCTTTGCATGGAAAGAGTTTTCTGATGTTACATTTTTAAGAGATGTGGTGACATTTTAACTCCTATTATAGTGGATTATCATACTGGAATTCTCAAAGCCATTCATTTCTTAACATTCTCCTAAAATAGACTTGTTTTACTCTATAGAAAACTTGCTGCCCTCTTTTGACTGACATTTTTCTTGCAAATATACTGGTCATTTATTTTTCAGTAGAAATTACTCAGAGAAATTAACTTTACATAAAGATAGTGCAAAATAAAAATGCTATTATAACTAGGTAAATAAAGGGAAGCCACCTTTCTTAATGTTAATATGCTTCTTTGTATCCAAAGTTTGGGAACTGAATACTAAAGTGATGAAAGAAAATAATGTCTCATTATTTTCAATTAATAAAATAATGAGGAGCATTTAAAGTATTCATCTCCAATTCACTCAGGAAAACATTCTGCTATAACTAGGTCACCACTGTTGGGTCTGCAAAGGTCTTTAACCTAATCTAATGGTTTTGATGTCAGAAATACTACTCAAATTCCTGATATTTCAACTCTAGTAACAATGCTAAGTTGCAGATATTGATATGTGTGTACTTATATACAGAAATAACAAGTATAGTATCTAGGTTTGTGGAAACTGCCAGAGAAGTAAAAATGTAAACTCATGAATATATCCATACTTTTCTAACTATGCTTTTGCATGAGTTGCCAGTATACCATTAATAATGGCTCTCCAAAAGCATCATCATTCAATCTTAACTCTTTATATAGGCTGTTACCTTGGCCCCAGCATAGTTCAACATTTTTCTGCTATTCCTTATAAAACCAAACAATAGAACCTGCCAATCTCATTTACTACACATCCATCTCCCAACGAACATACTAAGGAGTGTGCAAACATCATTTCCACACCAATTCAGAAGGCCTGAGGTTGACTACCATCAAAAGAAATTTCAATCTACTAATACATCAAAATTCATTATGTAGAAATTGCAACTCCTACTTATATAGCTGTGTCCTTGTTCATATGATAATGGGTGCTGTAAATTCTAGTTCATACCTGAGACATTGTTTTCTCTTTCCTCAATTACTGCATAATTTTTTAGACATTCAGGGTAAGATGCATAAGAAAGGAAGCACTGCGTTATGAATTGTACATCACTGGTTTATCCAATGCCCAACTTGCCTCATGAGTTGGGAATTACTGTCTCACAACCAGGGAATGAAGGAACTGAAGCTCAGACAGAATAAGTAACGTGCTTAAGGTAGTACGACATTCAAATCCAGCAGGCAAGAGGTTGAACAGCCACTGAAGAAGATACAGAAAAGCAGAAGACAGGGAAAGGAGTGGTTTCACAAAGACACAGAGTGCTGTAAATACTTGTGTGTTGAGACAATGTTGCCCTTTAATGTGTCAGAGATAAAATTTGAAGCTAAGGCAAGTGTGCATTTCAAGGAGGAGAGAGAGGGGAGCTTTGGGAAGCAGGATGGAGATATAAGTAGATGGGCAGAGCAAGAAAGGGAAGTGTGTAGGAGAGCAGGCAAGATTAAAATAGAAACTAAGTGGCTGCGCCAAAAGGCAGCCCACAGCATTACCTTTCAAATGGCTGAATCCCTGACTTCTGAAGGGAAAGAGCAGAGGGAGCTTGAACTATCACGGACTTTGGGAAGCTTTAACTTTTATTTAAATGAAGAAAGAGGTCATGAGCAAAAACATAGGGAGAAGTTTCACCCATGACTGGTTTTCCCTGTGGAAAATCCCAAGACTCCTTACCAAGAATAACCAGATGCTACCCATCTGGGTTTCTGAGGTGCCACACTGTGCAGACACAGTAAAAATGAGTATTAAAGAGCTTCACAAAACTTTTTAATGCTTGATTTTCTTCCTCTTGAAATTCATTTAAATTCAATAGTTATTTAGGATCTCACAATCAATACAAATATGCTCCATAGCTCTAAAAACTAATAATTTAAGACCAATAAACAGGAATCAGATAAATTAGCTTCACAAAAGGAATATAAATAGACAATGCTAGAAGCCATTTTTAAAGGAAGGAAGAGTATGAACTGATAAAATATTTTAAGAGTTAAAGTCAAACAATAGGTACACAAAGCCACAGGTAATAACCATTTTTCTTGTGCTCTCTTTGACCTAAAAGTAAAGAACTTAACTTTTTCTGACCACTACTCTGGAAGACAAATTATCCCAGTTAACCTTGTACATATTTCCATCACAGCAAATGTCATTCCACAATGACACTGTCTACATTCTGTATAATTTTCAGACTAGAGCTTACTGGAACTAGGATGCAAGTCTCTTCACAGTGGTTTTATCTTTACATTTATGGCTAACAAAATTCCTGGAAATCAGTAAATATTCAGCTTCTGATTGACTAAATAACCTTCCAATGAATGGATAAATGGATACACCTTTTCTGGAATAAGCTAGACAGAGATTAAATATTTCTATTTCTATTGTTACAGATCAAGAGTAGGTAACATTTATTCGGGAAACAGAAGCAAGAACTCAGAGTGTTAGATACAGCTTGCTGTTATTATATCTGATTATATCAAAGAAGATGAGGGTATACAGAGTTTTATCTAACACCCCATGTTTGAATTCTTGCTACTGTCATCCTATTTAGTATTTACAGTATGAAAGGATATAGCCTATCTGTGAGAGATGTCAGAAGGTCTATTTTCAGATAACCATAAAACTTAAAGCAGTAACACATTTTACACTAAGCCTCAGTACTTATATTTGCTGACGGCATGCTGGACAGTTCTTGATGACCAGCTACTGTGCAACATAATACTCCATTTCAGAAAGCAAGTAATGCTCAATGGCAGGTGGAGAAAGGATGCACTTCCAAGGGCTGCTCAGTTCTGAATGCAATGTCCATTAGCCTAGAAGGAGCACTTATGAAGACAGCACAGTGGATCTGCGCTCATGAGACAAACCACCCTTGTCTCCCAGCTCCATTCACAAGGCATAAAGTAGGACAGACAACAGAGAGGGAACCATCCCAGCAGGCAAGCCAAAGTGATAAAGGCTTAAGTCATTGTGTTCAGGACATGTTTCTAGGAACAGAGAAAGAAATACCAGTGTTCCCCTTTCTCACTACTTTCTAGCCCTATGACCTCTCTTCCAGGTTCTGAAAGGTACTGAGGTCATGATCCCAGTCACGTCCTTCTCTCTTCCTGGAACTTCCGACTAGACAGAAAAGGGATCAACTCCTGTTTACTGGTCAAACTGTCCTGAACTACCATTACTTTTTTTTCCTCCCCCCTTTTAAATTTTTATTTAATGAATGCATTTTCACATAGATACAACTCTAGGAATACAGTGGTTCTTTCTTCCATACCCCTCCCCCTGCTCCCATCCCACCCGTTATTCCCTCTCCCATCTCCTTCTTCATTAAGGATCATTTTTAGTATGACTTTATATACAGAGGACCAATTCTATGTTAATCATTGACTTCAACAATTTGCCCACACACAACATATAGAGTACAGTTTGCGGAGAGAATTTGCAGTCAATTCTCATATTACAATTCAATAGGGACAGAGGTCCTACGTGGGGAGCAAGTGCACAGTGTCAAAAAAAAAAAAAAGTGTTAATTGTTAAAGGAACAATAGTAGTCACTGTGCACTCGCTCACCATTGCTTTCTAACTTGGTTCTTAAATTGGGTCCTTCACAGTACTTGCCACAATTTGGACTGATTAAATTGGTTCAGTTGTTTGTTTTACTTTGCCCTTTAGAGTATCAACTCTGAGAGCAGACATGGTTTTCTGTTGCTCACGATTACATCCTTGACACCTTTACAACTCCTGAGGCATAGCTAGAATTGGATAAACAAATCCAGGAGGAAGAGCTAAGAAAAGGAAGGAGAGGCAGGAGAAATACTTGCATCATCTACCTTATAATAGTGGTCCATACTTTCATTTTTGAGTGACTACTAGTAACTTTGGGAGGTTACGGCGTTCTCTAGAACTAAGCACCGTTCTATGAAGAGTCTCAAGAATGAAGATACCCTATTTATTACATGGAGCAGCACTGCTTCATTGTCATTGCAATGTCCTAGAAATGGATTCACTTGGTTTCTCAACCCTGAACCACACTTCTTGGTCCTACAGCCAAAGAGCCACTAACTTCTTTTTCCGATTTTCTTGCCACTGGCTTTATTCACCCACTTCCAGGGTATTAAATCAAACTTTTATAGTCAAATCTCCTTAAATTCAAAACCCACTTCCCACCAAAAGGCCCTAATTTAGCACAAACTTTAAATTTCAAAGATAATTTGAAAGTGCTTTGCTAGAAATGTCAGAACTAGATATTCAGACAAAATAATGAAAGGGGACAAGACATTCCTTTCCAATAAAAAAAAGTTACTTTGTGCAAAATACTAATAATAAGTTATAAGGGTGACTGCCTCCATTCACTATTGAAGGGCATCCTACAAAGCATATAAAAGCATGTCTCTTGGTCTGCCAGCCAGGAAGATGAGCATTTTTGCATTGAAATGCAAGGGGCTGAGAGTACCTCCTAAAAGGCAAATCTAGAGATGACACAGGGGTAAAGCCAGTGACTAGGAACCTGCAAACCAAGGTAGAGTGCTGGTTCAAGTCCTAGCTACTCTGCTTCCCATCTAGCTCCCTGCTGTTCTTGGAAAGCAGGAAACAATGTCTCAAGTATTTGAGTTCTGGTCACCCACATGGCATGTCCAGGAGCCTGACTAGCTCCTGGCTTCAGCTGGACCCAGCCCTGTCTACTGTGGCCGTTTAAGGAATGAACCAAGAGATGGAACCAAAGGATCTCCTCCATACCCTGTTCCCAAATATTTAAAGAAGGCAGATCTATGGGACTTGTGCCTCCTAACATGCCTGCCATTTTGATTCCTCATTTTCACAATCATCTAAATCACTGTCCTGAGTGTATGAGGCCAGTGGATTTTTTCCTACTACTACACAATAATGCTATCTCCTTATAGACAGTGTTTAAGCATGCATAATTTCACTCAGTTTTATAAACAACTTGGAAATTCCTTTGAAACCTAATTTCCCAAGTTTAATATTGAGAATCTGGTAATTGTGACTAAAAAGCTATGTTACCTGCTAATGTATACAATATAATTTTCCATTTCACTTGGGGCGACATTAAGCTGTGAAGATGCCAAAAGCTTTCAAGATGCCAGAAAAGACAGAAAGTAGACATTTAGAAATTTTTTTCCCCAACACAGTAATTTTCACACTATGCTCTATTTTATCTCTAATACTGTTTTCTAAAAATCCTTCAATTTCTCTTAATATATCAGGAAAGGCTTCTCAGTTATGAAGCCCTACAGTCTCTCTTCAATACTTGTTAGTAAGCTATGGGATTTTTGCCAGCACCATCAAGAGATAACCAACTCCTGCAGGGATAAGACACAGTGTCTAACTAAAGCTTAGATCAAAACCCTGAATCCTGAATCTGAATTCAAAGGTTTTCCATACTGAAAAGTGTTATTACACGGTGTTTGTTAACAGAAGTGGCAATATTAACTTCAAATGTCAAAGATTTACTGAAAGATGAGGATTTTCAGCTGACGTCAGTATACCCAGTACCCATACAATTAATCAATTAGGGCAAAAAAGAAAAATTACACCTAGCTACTTCTTACCTTTTTCATCTTTTCATTTTTATTCATTTTTATAATACCATTTTGGAGACTAAGACATAATAATCACATTTTTAGGATATGAGTGCCCAAATAATTACAGCTTGGAGATGCATAATCCAAAAAATATGAAGAACACAAAGAGGGGCTGAGCGCTGTGGCACTGGCATCCCATATGGTCACCAGGTTCTAGTCCCAGTTGCTCCTCTTCCAGTCCAGCTCTCTGCTGTGGCCCAGGAGGGCAGTGGAGGATGGCCCAAGTGCTTGGGCCCTGCACCCACATGGGAGACCAGGAGGAATCACCTGGCTCCTGGCTCCTGGCTTCGGATTGGCACAGCGCCAGCCATGGCGGCCATTTGGGGAGTGAACCAATGGAAGGAAGACCTTTCTGTCTATAACTCTGTCAAAAAAAAAAAAAAAAAAAACACAAAAGACAAGAAGTCATACAAGGAAGACATGCTGAAATCCCTGGCCTTAACTGCAATGCACTAAATATTGAGTCATTGATGTAATTGTCAGCTTCAGGATAAAGCATAAATAAAACACATTTTACAAAGAGAAAACACTATTCTGTGTAAAATATGGCCTGCACTGTGTATATATAAAATTCTAGTTTTAAAAAGATAGATCAAAATTACCTGGTATATTTGTCAGGTTAAGCTGCTTGTAACAAAAATACTATATAGATTAGGGGACTTTAACAGCAGAAATTTCTGAGCTCTGGAGGCTGGAAGTGTGAAATCAAGGCAGTAGTACTGTCAGGTTATGGTGAGAGCCTTCCGCCCATGACCATCTTCTCATTGTATACTGACATGGTGGACCAGAGACAGAGCAAGTTCTCTGGGCTCTTGTTTCATGTGCATTAATTCTACTCTCAAGTTTTCCCCCTTAAGACCTAAATGCCTCCCAAAGGCCCTACCTCCAAAAACCATCACACTAGCAGTTAAATTTCAACATGAGTTTGAGGGGACACAATTATTCAGTTCCTGTCCCCTGAGGGCAGAGGACTATACAGGAATGCCCCAAAAGTATTTTAAATGGGAAATTGCCCTTCTCCCATTGCCTTCCTAATGGTTTAAGACATGTAGATTCATGACAGAAAATGAATATTCTCTTTGGTGATTACCATACTTAAACAAATTGTGCTAAACTCATTTGCATGTAGATGATTCAGCCCTTTGAAAAATGATTTTAACACAGCAATTATTATAGATGAGATTATATAATAGAACAGCTTCAAAGAGGTTGTAACCACCAATGATACATCCTAACATGGAAAGAAAATACTGTTGACTACCGAAACCAGGCGATTTTTGCAACTGCTTGGTCTACACAAGAGTCTTAACAATTACCTTGCAAATCCCAAATATAATTTTGTACAATTATGGGGGAAGGGAACCAAAATCTCCTATTAAAACTCTTTACTTATACTTAATTGCTTAGTTACAATAGTTCATATTTATATAGCACACACTATGTTGCATGTAGTATTATAATTATTGCTCATTATCTTATTTTATTACCATAGCAGCTTTACAGCTTATATATTATCAGGTTTGATTATTATCACCACTTTATAGAGAATAAAATTTAACTTAGTGGAGAGCAGTTAAGTAACTTATCCCAAGGTCTCACAGATAATAAATCACGGGGCTGGAATTCAAACACAAATGCTTGAGCTCCATAATCTTTGCTCTTAACTACTTTACCCTACACCAATGTTGAATAGTGAGAATACATAAGAAAAGTTTAACATTCTCACACACAGAATAAAACAAAAAAACAAACTAATGGGTATTGGTCAGGATATTTGCTCATGGTTATCCTCTGTAAAATCTACGCAAAGTGCATTGGGTATCTTTTAATAGCAGCAACTCACCAAAAAATGTTGCACTGTTGACTCAATACCTACTCCTCCTTTCTAGACTTACAGGAATTACTTCTTGTCCATATTTCCATAATTTGGTATCCAGAGCCCAGTGAGCACAAAGAGAAGGAAATAAAACAAAGGATACACATGTCTTTCTGAAAGGGCCATGGCACATAATGGTGATTAAAAGACACTCTCCGTGTTCTTTCATCCTCAGGGACAACATGCTCCAAGAACTTAATTATACTCCCTCCCCTTTGCTATTTTCATAATTTTTATGCTGTTTCAATGCCCTAACCATAGTAATTACACAGCATCTTCTACAGGGTCCTCACACCCACTTACAAGTAACCTTCAATTGCTCTTCCTGTGGCTAAATAACTCTGCTGCACGTTTTGCTTCCCACTCTATCTTCTGTGTGAGTCCTTCTAGTCTTTGGTTTCCTATCCAGTCAGCTTCTTTCTGTCCAAATAGAATGCTATTCAGTCTTACTTTTATTACATTACTCCTAACAGCTATTAAAAGGTACTGTGCTCAGTTCGACACTCATTTACTGCCAATGTTGTTCAACCACATAGGGCGAGAACTGTTATCTGTATTATTCCTAATGTTCACAGAAGGCTAGAGAAGGTTTCCAAAGGAAGTGATACTGGAGCTGAGAGCTTCAGCAGGAAGAGTGGTTCCATGTGTGAATACTAGAGACAAAACTAGCCAGGCAGAGCATTCAGAATATGCAAAGATTTCAAGGAGCACAAAGAGTGGTACTGATGACAACTTAGTGTGGCTGGAGAAAGAGTAGCAGATGGCTTGAGATGGGGCCACAGAGGCCAGGCAGGACCCAACAATGCTGACTTAATGATCTAGCTCCTCCATTAAATTAGGTACACAGGTTCCTGCCCTTCCACAGTTTCAAAGTCTGTGGTTTCTGTTACCTAAATCAACCATGGTCTGAAAATATTAAACATAAAATTGCAGGTATAAACAATTCATGAGCTTTAAATTGCATGCTGTTCTGAGTGGCAAGGTGAAATCTTGTGCCATCCTAAGACAGGCCTCACCCCTTGTCCAGTGTATCCACACTTTATATGTCACTCACCAATTAGACACTTGGTAGTCTCTATCAGATAATCTCTCTTGTGCTAGTGTTCAAGTAACCTTTATTTTACTTAATAATGCCAAAGAGAAGTGGGTTAGTGCTTCCTTTATGTGAAAAAGTGGAAGTTTAACATAGGAATGCATAGTATAAGGAAAAAACATATCATATATAGTGGTGGTAACCATATTTTCAGGCATCCACTGGAGGTCAAGCCTAATGGGTGACTAGTATACTCAGGAATGTTATGAGCTTTTTACACGTTTTATTCATGTCAGCTCCTAGCCTAGCATGTTTGTTGATACTTAGTGTTAATTTGAATATTGATTTTGGAACTGCTGGCGGTATTGTTGATGTAATTGTTAATGGTATCAGAACTGCTGATAGAATGGCTGGTGATATTCTGATGGTATTAATATTCCTCATATTAAAAGCACACTGATTTTTCTATTAATGATAACTTCCTGAAGGCCTGAATCCATGTGCAGCCATATGTTATAATCCAAATTAATAGCTAACACTGAAGCCTAGATTAGGAGATGAAAAGCAATTAAAACAGTTCTTCTGCTTTGATAGGCATGCTTGACCAGAGGTAGACCTGAGGCTGCAGAAAAAGTTGAATTATTTATACTTACTAATGACTATATCCATAATTCTTTCTGTACCTACAAAATATGTTCTAGCTCTTATGAAAATAGTTTAATGACTGATTTTATTGTTATTTTCAGTATTCATCCAGAAGGGTAAAGTGGCCAAGAAACTTCCTGTTTCATGAGAATGTTTTCCACTAACCAGCATGCCTTAGATAAAGCAGAACTTTTCCTACAAGTAGCTTCATATCAGATACTATTACAGGGATGAATAAGACTTAGTCCGTGACCTTTAACAGCTAATGATATCATTTGTTCAGCATCACATACTTGCATTAGGCTCCTAATATCTATTATATTATATGTTCTAATGGAAATGTTACTATTCTAATTTTATACTTGAGGAAAATGAGATCTTAAGAAATAATTGCCTTTCCTCTTGGGAAACTCATGCACTTACCATTAATCAATGTTACCTCCCTTTTTGTTACTTGGGTATGGTCACAGGAAATATTTAATCATGACAGTGGCATCAATGAACTAAAAGCTAAGGATCTAGAGCCTGTCGGAGAAAAATCCACTGAAAAGAGCCATAGGATACAAAGAACTCACAGGATAGTGAGACACCTGCCAGATACCCACTGGCAATGCCTGACATACCGTGACCAGCACAGAGTAGAGGCATGCCTTGTAGGGTGGCAGACATGCTCAACCACACGGGGTCAAACAATGACCAATTAACTTCAAAAAGTGCCCAATTAGTCATTTGGTTTTCTCTTCAAGATATTTGTTCAAATTAAAGCAAAACAAAGTTGAAATAGCAAAAGAAAGTCATTTTCTTAACTCTACCAATAATTTTTACGTCCATATCACTGATTTAAAATCCTGCAGTCAGAAACTTGTCTCTTTAAATCAAGGCACTATCCTTTGAGATAAACTGGGAACTGTTGACATGGTATATCTTAAACTCATTTTATTTTCCTTTTTCTCAGAGTGGTTTTGACTCAAAGTTGGAAGGCACGGTAAGAATTGTAATAAAGAGAGAAGATTTAGAATAGAAGGCTAGAGGGCTTTCCACCAATTTACAACTATCACATGTTGATAATCTCTGAATTTACCTATGTATAATAGAAGTATGTAAATCTGTATTAGAATGTTCACAAAGTGCTACTGTAAAAGCTAAAAACTGGACTTGCCAAAATTTCCACCAATACTGGAATGGATAAAATACATTGAGTAGTCACACAAAGGAACAGTGTAAGTACTAATAGTAATTTTTTTGGTTAAGATTTATTTATTTGAGAGGCAGAGTTACAGGCAGAGGGAGAGACAGAGGTCTTCCATCTGCTGGTTCACTCCCTGAATGACAACAGCCAAAGCTGGGCTGATCTGAAGCCAGGAGCATCTTCCAGGACTCCTATGTGGGAACAGGGGCGCAAGCACTTGGGCCATCTTCCACTGCTTTCCCAGGCCATTAGCATACAGCTGGATTTAAAGAGGAGCATCCCGGACACATACTGGCACCCATTATGGGATGTCAGCACCACAGTGGAGGATTAACCTACTACACCTCAATGCCAGCCCCTCACTTACAGAAATAACATGGAAAATCCTCTCAGAGATGCAATGATTGGTGACAAAAGCTATTCACAAAGAGTTCTACTTATCTAAATACAAAAAATCAACACCACCACCACCACCACCACCTTAGGTGAAACCTAAGATATGCTGGCTGGAAGTCATAATGATTAGTTTATCTCATGGACTCAGGACAGTAACTGGAAGACAATATGGGGTTTGTGGTGATGTTTATACACTGTGCATTCCATTCATAATCATTCATGATGTGGCAATTTTTCTGAAAGCATAATAAGACTTTGGGAAAAAAAACAGCAAAATAAAATTTTTAAAAAGCCAATGACTTTGCATCAGAACTCTACATTGAAGTTAGATCCCTAATTGGATATAGAATGCAGGTGATTTAACCTCCATAAGTCTTAAGTTATTTTTCAATAAAGTCAAAGGGATGCCTATTATATCAAATTAAGTGGCATTATAAGTTGTGCTTTATACAGTTCTGTTCAATTGTTCATTATTTACACAGGTAATTTATAGCCCTAGCTATGGAAACAAAGGCACTGAAGAAGATAAACCAAGACAATAGAGGAGATACTCAAATCTCAGCACCCTAGAGAGTTTTTAATTCATTAGATGTGGGAAGGGGCCAGTGTGTCAAAAGTTCCTCAGGTGACACAGAAAGTCTTGAACCACTGATTTTAAAATATCTCCTTATTTCAGAAGGTAACAAGTCATTTTAGGCTTAGGACTAGGATACACAGAATTCATTTACACTTTGCCAACCACAGTTACAGACACACAGTGAAGTGTAAAGGAGTTAGAAAAACAAATACCTGAAGATTGAGCAACGGCTTTGATGAGCAATAAGGTATTCCATATTAAACCCGCCCTCCAAAACAGAACGCTTATTATGAAAAAGTCACAAACGAATTCTAAGAGCAGAGCGTCTTCATGGCAGTGTCAAGTGTGACCATATGCCACTGTGTATCTATGCCAGCAAGCACGATCCAACTGATGCTTTGGATGTTGTTCTTCCTTCACTCACAAGATGAATACCAGATACTGGGGCAGTTTTCCTACCATCTCTTCTGACATCTTCTGTGTTTTTATTGTTATGTTGTTTCAACAACAGGATTGTTTAGACTTTAATAACTGCTTGGCTTCAAGAAGTTTAATTCCTACCAATGAATAAAATGCCTAAAGTCAGAATGATTTGAAGTTTTTCTTTGAATCCCTATGATATTCAATGGCTATACTTCTTTTCCTCTGACTTCTAATTTGACAAATTTATTACACACAAGAAAGGATTCACAGGAAAATACAATATTTATATGGTACTTGTGTTTATGTTGCTTCAACAGTAGGGACTGAATAATTGTATTTTATCATTTTGAGACTAGACAATTTTTCTACAGCTAAAGATTAAGATCCTTGGTTTTGTTTAGCTGTTAAAACGCATTTATAACCAACAACTCTTCCTTGAATCTATAAAGCTATATTTGTATAAGATTTTTATAAGCCAAAATATAGTGTTGTAGTGGATTATATCTGATTTGATTTTTTTTTTTTTTGACAGGCAGAGTGGACAGTGAGAGAGAGAAAGGTCCTCCTTTGCCGTTGGTTCACCCTCCAATGGCCGCCGCGGCTGGTGCGCTGCGGTCAGCGCACCTCATTGATCCGAAGGCAGGAGCCAGGTACTTCTGGTCTCCCATGGGGTGCAGGGCCCAAGCACTTGGGCCATCCTCCAACTGCACTCCCTGGCCACAGCAGAGAGCTGGCCTGGAAGAGGGGCAACAGGGACAGAACCCGGTGTGCCGGCGCCGCAAGGCGGAAGATTAGCCTAGTGAGCCCTGGCGCTGGCTGAATTGAATTTTTAGTGCTGCTTTGTATATATTAAGTGTTGCCTTATTTCTTGTTTTAGGATCCTGGTTATCACTATTCACAGCATAGCAAACAATCTATTCGAGTAGCATTCTATACTTTCATCACATATATGTAAGAATTTGTCCCTTAGTTAACAATTAGAATTTTTAAATAAGGGAAACCAGGTATTAAAATGTATTCAAATTTTTCTTACAAATCTTCCCAAGTTTAATTAAGTACAGTTCATCATTTTCAGTCATCTTAATAAACTGAGCACATTAAAAACATGTATCATTTATGGCTAAGACACTCTGAAGGAAAAGAAATTTCAAACAAGAAATGGATTAGTAATAACAGGATAATTTTCCATTTTGAGCAAATATTATCAAAGTTCAGAGAATTATAGAATATTCAACAGCAAACATTAAAAATTCATATTTTCAGTAAATTATTTATAAATGATAAAACAACATCAAATAAAATTTTGGTACTGCCCTGTACTTGACACTGCTAGTGTGAGTTCTTTCAACCAAGATTTATTTCATTCCCAAATAAAATATTAACTTTATCCCCTTACACACTGTATGAATAAAATCCTTCCACAACTTAATACAGAGATATGTTGCCCTTACATTTCCTGATTGCTTGGCAATCCACCTCTTTTCTTTCTGTCACTCCTTGAAGCCATCTTAGGTCAACTCCCACATCTGCACAGCTGTTCTCCAATCCTCCAAAGCTTATTTCTGCAGCTTTCTATCACCATCCTGTCCCCTTAATCCATATTTTTTTTTCCTCCTCTTCATCCTCCCCTGACGGTTTCTCCTCCCTTCCTACTGATTTGAAGGGATTCCCATCCAACACAGGCCATCGCCTTTTCCCTCCATTCTGTGTTAGAATACAAGTATGTTAGATAATTTCCTGGAATATGTTTGATTGAATATTTGTAGGGTTTTCCTTTGCTTTGGTGATAGGATAATCATGATCGGGCAGAGATCAAGAAAGATGAGGTTACTTTGGCCATCATTGAACAGACAATTGATTTCAACCTGTCTTTTTATCTAGGCATGTGATAAAAAAAAAAATTCCTTCAAAAGGCAGGTGGAATACAGATTTAACACTGCTATGAACAACAGAGCTGCCTTTAGAGCCATTTCATTAGCACAGTGCAGTGGCTGAAAGCCTGAGCCACTCCAAGTAACACTATCTAAATTCAAGCCTTAGCTCCACCACTTATTAGCTGTGTAACCAGGGCAACCTCTCCATATCTCACTATTAGGAATGATAATACATCCTATTTCACAGGGTCACTATAAGAATTAAATAAGTTTGTACATTTAAGGCACTTAGAATAGAGCTGGCAGAACATAAGTGCTCAAATATTAAATTATTATTAATGTATTTTGGACTTGATTGGGCTTGTGAGAATCATGGTAAGTAACTACAGTCTGGTAGTGAAATCAGGATGAAGGCAAGTAACCATGCTGCATTTCTCAAGAACAAACTGGGGCTAGTAAAGATGCTCATAAATTGCCCTCAGATCAGGAATGGAAAATAACCTCCTCTCCCTCCCCATCTGGTGCCCTCCAACAACATTCAATAAACTCATTTTTTATATCCCTTCTTTATATCAAGATGCCTTAACTTTGCTTAGTGCCAGTAACTCCTAGGATGCCCTCTGTGAGCCATTGAGGCACCTGTAAAGCAACTGACAAAGAGAGGTAGAAGGCAGAGGTTGTCCAGTGTGTACATACAAAGCTTCACCCATACCACCAATGACCCAGTGCTTCAAGTGTCTTAAATAAGGCTATTTGTTCTAATCTAAGCTCAGCCCTTTCCACACATTGTCTAATTTCCTCCTTACAATTCCTTCATGCAACAGAGTTTATCATTTCTCCACAGTACACAGGAGAGTTTAGTATTTGCCAGCCACTTCAAAAGCAGAAGTACTTATTACCTAAACACACATAATCACCACCTGGTTAATGTCACATTCTCAAAAAGAGATACCCATAATCCTTTATGGCAAACTTACTTACTTAAAATTGTGACACAGTGATACATACTTGAAGCTGTATTGTAAGGCACCATCAGCCTCTATCTCATGGGGTCCTGGTTCCAGGGAGCCAAAAAAAGAAAAACAATTTTATCACAAGGTGGAGACTAGTGAGGGTCCAGGGAAAAAGGCCTTGTATTTGTAACAAATGGGGGCTGGGAGTAGAATATATAGTGGCCCTGTATGAAAGAAGGTGCAACTTGTTGGAAGTCATAGAGAACAGAAAAGTAGAGGAAACTTTGGGTGAGATCAGTTGGGCCTGAGTCTCGCAGGGTCTCAGGATCATGTCAAATATTTGGGGCTTGATTCAGAGAATAATGGATATCCATCTAAATAACAATCACAGACGTGGCACACCCATGTTTAATGTTATCCCGACTATACTGTACACATTGCATCCTGCCTCTCATTTTAAAACTTTTTTGGTGATATTTATGTATTTTTATATAACAGATTTCAAATCTGTGCATGACTTTTAAAATAATGGAACATATCCCTTTCATTGACATTTTTCAAAGGATGTTCATGACACTTAAGAAAAGACACTTAAAGTATTGACTAAAGGAATGTGGATTTAGGAACAAGAAGAAATTTCTTCTTTTGTCAACATTCTAGTATTTTGGGATTTTTGAAAAGAAAGCAAAAAGGTGTATTTTTAGGAAGGTTCTAATTTACTTTCCAACTTAATTGGCCACAATATCTTCACCATCACTTTAACTCAAGTGTCAAATACTTTTCCCTTTCCCTTCTGCTAGGTTTGCTGAAAGACTCAACAGAATGATACAACACAAGTAAGTTTTTCAAACTGTACCCCAGTCAGAAGTCAGTGCTATTTTTAACTCATTTATAAAGTGCTGAGCAACATACTGCAGTCTGAAATACGAAGGTGAAAGAACCCATTTTCTATCTCAGAGTTTGGAGGGCAAGAAAACTTAAAATACAAAAGGGGAAATAAATTGTCAAAGAGCCTTACAACAAAAAATGTGAACTTCCAACAAAGACAAAACACTCAGATTTCTTTTGCCTTCATGGATATAGCTTTCAGGTTTTTTTTTAAAAGCTTTATTTTTATTTTATTTGAAAGAAAGAGTTAGAGAGGTAGAGACAGAGAGGTCTTCCATCTGCTAGTTCACTCCCTAGATGGCTGCAACGGCCAGAGCTGCGCCAATCTGAAGGCAGGAGCCAGGAGCTTCTTCTGGGTCTCCCTCATGGGTGCAGGAGCCCAAGACTTGGGCCATCTTCTACTGCTTTCCCAGGCCATAACAGAGAGCTGGATCGGAAGAGGAGCATCCAGGACTAGAACTGGTGTCCACATGGGATGCCTGCGCTTCAGGCCAGGGCTTTAATCTGCTGTGCCACGGCACCGGTTCCTCATAGTTATTTTGTCTCATAAACTACAACACAATCATTTAATTAGCACTTGATTATTTATCTTTGATAATTTCTATAACAGTAGTTGTTCTTTAAAATGGTAGAATAAGCTCAGATATTTTATATGAAAACAAATCAATGTTTTTTTATCCCTGCCCATCAAGTTGAATAGCTAAGCAAAATGGCAAAATGTGAGTACCAAGTTTACCAAAAGGATATTTCTTCACTCAGGTCCTACTCTATCAAGTAGCACTGATGCTGAAAATTAGTACCTTTTAGCAAAGAAAGCAGTAAAATAATGTATCTCTAATCTCTCACTGAGAGAAATTTTTAAGTTGAAATTTGATAGAACTATGGAAAAATGGATTATTCCTTCATTCCTTCCAAAGTCATGTGCCTCACAACCTAACAGAGGCTAGTTTTAATACAGGTAATGTATCACGGAAGGAACATATCTTTTTCCCTCAGATCAGCTAGGCCTAAGGATAATAAAATCATAAATGCTGAAATGAAGAACATCTCCAGAAAAAAAAAAAAAAACAATAAGAGTATTAACCATATGGGAAAACCATTTATTGCTATACTAATTCTGCCGTCAATAATATTAGTACTGAAAGAACTGAATGTTGCCACTTCAATATTAATTGGTCTTTGAAAGCTTAAACAGAAATGGCTATTTAGAATCCGTTTAGGGAGACTCCAGGCACTGTTTTGTTTGTTTTGTTTTTTGTTTGTTTTTTAAATAGTTCCATGAAAAGGAAAGAGTAAGTGCTAAGAGGCTTAAGGACATTAACTCATTCATTATTATTTTTTAATATGGAGTAAATTATAGAAACTTTACAAAATCAACAGAGGAAAAGATAATAGGCCATAATGAAATATGCAATTTAGTTTTCAAATAGGCAAAAAACTATGAAATCATAAATGGCACACCCATTAGAAAGTTATATAAATGTTTCTCCGAGTAATATAAATTCCATATCACCCTAATGTCTATGCCCCAATAGTTTTATTACCATAAATTTCAGAAGTCTTTCACTTTACATTTCAAAGTAGACCATTTTATTTTCATTTTAACAACTTTATAGTCCAATCTCTTCAAAAATTTATTCTGCAGTTTGTTAAAATAAATGTGACTTGACTAGTCGTTAAAAAATAAAGAATGAATTTACTCCAGATTTTGCTTTACTGTCATTGCTGTCTTGCATCTTAGGAAATAACTTGTGAGGCTGCATATAGAAGGCCATGCACAGTCCACATTTGCGGACGCTGGCAGACTCCTTGAAATAACTCTAGCACATGGACCTAGCATTAGGAAAAAAAAAATTCTCTCATCTGTTCTCTACCTTCAACTCTTACCAAGTAAACACTCTTCTGCTTTCACAAGCAAACAGGCTCTGGAAACAGACGTAACAACTCAAATTCATTTTCATCCACTGGCGACAACTATACACTTAAGTTATAAAGCTACTTCTTGACCTTGGCTTCCTACTTGGAGAACATAAACCATAATACACCACAGGACTCGCTTCTCATAAATGCGACAGTACTTAACACAGTGCTCAGTACAAGTGAGATGCTCCATAAATATTCATTTGGCTTTCCTTAGAAGTCAGAATACCTTTCACAATGTGGCTCACTGAACCTGCATCTCACCCAGCACCTTTTCAGATTCTAAACAGTGCACTATTAACGTCAAGGGCAACACAGGAGACTAAGATTGGACCATCCTGCATGCAGAACAAACCTTCTAAGCCTGTTTCCTCATAAATAAGAAAACGCAACTATCTCAATTGTTTTCACTGGGTTAGAAAAGGGTGTCTTAGCCTAAGCATCACAGATGTTTTACATTGTTTGTTATTTCAGGAGGATGTCCAGAAACTCTTGGATTTTTAGAAGCATGATCAGACTTTACCCAGTAGACACTGCAAGTAGCTCCTCCCCAGGGTAGGCCAACCCCAAAATGTCTCCAAATATTGCCATAAGTCTCCTGGGTAACAAACACGACCTGAGAACACTGAGTTAGGATAAATGCTTTAAACATCATAATGCTCCACACAAACAGCTTATTTTTTTACTTGAAAATAAAATTCAGGATTGTTTTCCTGATCATCTCTCTTCAATACTATGTATAAACACTGACCACAATGAAGAACCACACAAAGAAAAGCCAGATTTTTACACGGCCCCAAAGTTGCCAAAAATTTAATGACTGCATAGGATTCCTTTCATACAAGTATTCAGATGGAACTTGGGTGTCCTAAGTAAATGCTGGCATCCCATACCACCTGAACTTCCAGGGATCATCCAGTCTGTGGTTGGCACAATGCTGCAAAAGCAGGTCTCTGCACAAGTCAGCTAAGGATCTTAGGATGAGACTTTCGGTTCTGGTTTGTCCCAATGGGCCTTAAATGACATTATACAGCTCTAACATGAGGGAAACAGAGTGACATTAAGTACAAAAAAAGAAGGTAATTTGAAGAGGGAGGCAGAAATTAGAATGATGCAGCCACAGCCAAGGAATGCCAAGACATGTGGGCAAGAATCAGCACTGACCCAAGGAAGAATTCTTCCCAGAGTCTTTGGGGGGAGCATGGTCCTGCAACACCATGATTCTGGACTTCAGCTTCGAAAACTGTGAAAGAAATTTATGTTTGAAATCAGCAAGTTTGCAGTAATTTATTATAGTGGTTACAGGAAACTAGCACATGGCTTTTTACATAAAATGTTTGCTGGCACAGGTATTTGGTGCAGCTGTTAAGATTCTGCTTAAGATACCTATATTCATGGGGCCGGCACAGGAGCACAGAGGTTAAAGCCCTGGCCTGAAGCACAGGCATCCCAAATGGATGTCAGTTCTAGTCCTGGCTGCTCCTCTTCTGATCCAGCTCTCTGCTATGGCCTGGGAAGGCAGTAGAAGATGGCCCAAGTCCTTGGGCCCCTGTACCCACGTGGGAAACCTGGAAGAAGCTCCTGGCTTCGGATCAGCACAGCTCTGGCTGTTTTGGTCACCTGGGGAGTGAACCAGCTGATGGAAGACCTCTCTCTCTAACTCTTTCAAATAAAACCTTTAAAAAAAGATACTTATGTTCTGTATCAGCGTACCAGTGTTTACGTCTCAGCTCAGGCTCCAACTCCAGCTCCCTGCTTATGCACCCTCTAGGAAGCAGCAGAGGTGACTCCAGTCATTGGGACTCTGCCACCCATGTGGACTATCTAGATTGAGTTTCAGACTTCTGGCTTTGGCCTGTCCCATCACAGGCTGCTGCGGGGAGTGAACCAGCTGAAGGTAGAACTCTGTCTATCCCACTCTCCATGCCTTTAGTAAGTAAATGAATGAGTGTTTGCCGACTGCTAGCAGTCTCTGATGTAACCAGAACCTTCTAGATTTGTACATTTTAGAACTGTACCTCTAAGCTAAAACACTGAAAACCACAGTGGTTGTAGCCATGTCCTGCTGTGGTCTAATTACTTGAGAACTTAAAAGAAAGAGGCGCCAGGGGACAGATTTGTGACGTAGCACGTAAAGCCACCACCTGTGACACTGGCATCCCATAAACACTGGTTTCATGTCCCCGTAGCCCCATATCCAATCCAGTTCCCTGCTATTGGTTTGGGAAAAGCAGAAGTTGGGCCCCTATCATTGATGTGGGAGACCTGAAAGAAGCTCCTGGCTTTGGCCTGGCTCAGCCCTCCTTAGCCACTGCAGCCATCTAAGGAATGGACCAACCTCTAACTCTCTCAAATAACTAACTTAAAAAAGAGCCAAGTGTTTAGCCTGCCAGTAAATGAATGTAAATTCCACATCACAGCACCAAGGTTTGATTCCTGGTTCTGGCTCCTGATTCCAGCTTTCTGCTAATTCAAGCCCTGGGAAACATTAGATGATAGCTCAAGTAAGTGAGCTCCTGTCACCCATGTGAGAAACCTCAGCTTAGTCTCAGCCACCACAGCCATTTGGGAAGGCAGTCAGTGGATGGGGGAACTTGGTTGTGTTCTCTCTCTCCCTCTCTGCTTCTCAATTTACTTCTAAAGTTAAAAATCCACTGCATAAATGTTGTGGCAATGTCTTATTTTTTAGTTATTTTTTATTAGATACATAAAATAGTATGCACACATGTATTAGACACACATAACCCACAGATACCAAGGATTTATAGGCAACTACCTCTCAATTTAAGGAACAAGATCCTTACACATATCATTAAAGTCATCTGCGAATCCTTCCTTATTATCATCTAAATGTGTTCTCCAAGCCTGCGCTGCTTCTCACCTTTATCAATAATGTGTATATCTAAAACCAACAGCACAGCATTGCTTGGCATAGGTTATACTTTCTGTGAAAGGATGCTTTTACGTATCCTTGCATCCTTCCAAAATTTGCTTTGTATTTCAACTAGTATTTTTAAGATCGACTTTGATATGTGAAGTCTGGTTTTTATGTCTTAATACACCATAATTACTTTACTACTCTGAGGGACACCTGTTTCTCAATTTTCATCATGATAAACAGTCCCATTATGAGCATTTTCATTGTATCTTAGAATTCCAAAGGAGCTCCAGGTTTCCTTTATTAGAAATAGGCTTTTTGTTTATGGGGCATGTGTATCTTCAGTTTTCCTCTATGATACAAATTGATTTTGAAAGGGATTCAATAATTTACACTATAAGCAGTTGTTTATATGTTTCCCCAATCTTCATCATCCCAACACAAACTTTTAAGTATTTACTAGTTCTATGTATATGAAGTGAGTGTTTTCAGTATAAAGCACTCCCTAATAAACAGTTTTAAATTTTTATTTATTTATTTATTTATTTTCACTTACTGAAAGAGTACAAGTGAGATCAAGAAGGAGAGATTTTGAAATGCCTGCAGTAGCCAGGGCAGAACCAGGACAAAGTCAGGAGCCTGGAACTCCATTCAGGTCTCCCATTTATGTGGCAAAGGTTTCAAGCACTTGAGCCTTCATCTTCTGCCTCCCAAGCATTAGCAGGAAGCTGGATTGGAACTAGAGTAGCCTGGACTTGACCCAGCAACCTGATATTGTAAGATTGGCACCCCCAACTATGGCTTGACCCACTGTGCCACAATGCTCATCACTGTGATTTTAATTTTGTATCTCTTCAACTTCTCAGTGGAAATAAAGGAATTCATTTATCATGAGAACAAAGACAAAGATAAAGGTGAAAGAGACCTTCCAGAAATATAAACTTGATTTAAACTGTATCTACTACTCTGCAGTATTGGCAATAAACACTAGTACCAGCTATGTATAACTTCAAGTCAAACATTTCAACCCTCGTGCACAGGGTTTCTTGCCCATTAAACAGGAGGTTAAATGACTCTCCCTGTGGCTCCTTCCCACTCCCTCCAGTCTGTTGTAAGAAATAAGCAGAATCCCAGTCTGGAGATTCCTCAGAAACCTGAAGATAACCCTACCGTTCGACCCAGCCATCCCACTCCTTGGAATTTACCCAAAGGAATTTAAATTGGCAAACAAAAAAGAGGTCTGCACCCTAATGTTTATTGCAGCTCAATTCACAATAGCTAAGACCTGGAACCAACCTAAATGCCCATCAAGGATAGACTGGATAAAGAAATTATGGGATATGTACTCTTTAGAATACTATACCGCAGTAAGAAACAACGAAATCCAGTCATTTGCAACAAAATGGAGGAATCTGGAAGACATCATGCTGAGTGAAATAAGCCAGTCCCAAAGGGACAAATACCATATGTTCTCCCTGATTGGTGACGACTGACTGAACACCAAGAGGGAAACCTGTTGGAGTGAGGTGGACACTATGGGAAATGGTGGCTTGATCAGCATAGCCCTGACTGCTAATGAACAACTTAATACATTATCCCTCTTAGTAGTTTTTTTATCTGTTCTACTTAATATGACTGGTTTAGATCTGTAATTGATGCACAGTTATTCTTAAGTGTTGAAAATTAACTGAAATGTGATCCCTGTTGAACATGGTGGTGGGAATGGGAGAGGGAAGAGATGTATAATTTGGGACATGCTCAGGCTGACTTGCCCCAAGTGGTGGAGTTGGAAGCATACCAGGGGATTCCAATTCAATCCCATCAAGGTGGCATGTACCAATGCCATCTCACTGTTCCAGGTGATCAGTTTCAGTTCACAGTTGGTCATGGTGAAGGGACTAAGAGTCAAAGGGAGCACATAGACAAGTCTAGTACCTGCTAATGCTAACTGATGGAGTAAATAAAGGGGAGAGTGATCCAACATGGGAAGTGAGATACTCAGCAGACTCGTAGAATGGCAGATGTCCTAAATAGCACTCTGGCCTCAGAATCAGCCCTAAAGGCATTCGGAGCTGGCTGAAAAGCTCATGAGAGTATTTCAGGCATGGAAAGCCAAGACACTCTGGCAAAAGATCTCTGCGAGTGAGATCCCAGTGGAAAGAACAGGTCATCAAAGAAGGAGGTACCTTTCTCTGAAGGGAGGAGAGAACCTCCACTTTGACTGTGACCTTGTCTAAACAAGATAAGAGTTGGAGAACTCAGAGGGCTTCCATAGCCTTGGAAACTCATGACTGGAGCATAGGGAGATTACTGATGCCATAGACAGGAGTGTCAATTGGTAAAGCCAACAACAGGAGTCACTGTGCACTTACTCCTCATGTAGGATCTCGATCCTTAATGTGCTGTGCATTGAGATTTAATGCTATAACGAGTACTCAAACAATATATTTCACTTTGTGTTTCTATGGGGGTGCAAACTGTTGAAATCCTTACTTAATGCATACTAAACTGATCCTCTGTAAAGAAAAAAAAAAGAAATTATCAATTCCCAACTTGACTCTCACTGGGATTAAACATGACAATAGGTCTGCTCTGATTTCATCATCATTTAAAAAAATCATCTATTATTTTTCACTTTATGTTTCTGTGTGGGAGCAAACTGTTGAAATCCATACTTAATGTATACTAAGCTGATCTTCTGTATATTAAGATAATCGAAAATGAATCTTGATGTGAATGGAAGGGGAGAGGGAGTGGGAAAGGGGAGGGTTGTGGGTGGGAGGGACGGTATGGGGGGGAAGCCATTGTAATCCATAAGTCATACTTTGGAAATTTATATGCATTAAATAAAAGTTTAAAAAAAAAAAAAAAGAAATAAGCAGAATCCCAACAGGAATGGCAATTGTATTACTTTAACACTGCTTTTCTTCAAGATGTGTGAACACTTACACCAAACAGTCAAAAAAGAGTCTCTTGGGTGGCTTTCTGCTTGCTCTGCCTGTGAGGTTTCTACAATGTGGGCACCATTTCACTGCTCCCCGCATCCCCCAAGCTGCAGATACACCAGCCGCCTTTCACATCCTTTAGCTTCAGGCAGTAAAAACCCTTCCCCTCCCACTTGGCTTAGCAAATGCTTACTGGTCTTTCGGTGTTGGCTCAGATGTCACCTTTTTAAGGAAGAGTCCTGACCACAATTCGCCACCAAGGTCAAATCCCCCTGACATGGCTTCTACTGCCACACCCCTATGCTTTTGTGCAGTCCATCATCACACGATCAATAAAGGTCAACATTCATCACTTTAAATATGGAGGTCAGGTTACTATGTCAGTGACTCAACAATACTTCTGTTTTTCTCCACTGTCACAGAACATAGAAAAATGAACACAATCAAAGATATTTCATTTCCAATGGGCTGAACTGAGAATCCAACACAATTCTCAAGTGGTTGCTTCCTAATGAGATTCTCCAAGACATTAAGAATTGAGAATGGAGTCATTCTTTTGCCTGGACGAAGACCAGGCAAAGCACAAAGTCAAGTGTAACTGACCCATGTTACTTCCAAGTTGGTATATTGCGGGTGTATCTTCTTCAGATTTTACTCCAGTAAAGCCCTGTTCTTGTTTTCCTAGGCTGGTGTCTATCACCCGACCTGGACTTTACACTTCATGAGGGAGCATGGTGTGCCAACCAGGATCATTATTCAATAATTATTGGTTGAAAGGAAGTGAAAAGCAAGAAGGACTTCATGAATACTTTATGCCTATAAAAGGAAAAGGAAAATAAGACACTATGGATATTAAATGGTTGCTCATTAAAATTAAAGCAAGTTCAAAAGGCTTCCATTACCCTATAAGGGATGGAATGACTCCTCATTCCTCTCCAATCTGCCTGTTCCACACTCATGATGCCCAGCCATATAAATCTTTCCATGTTCCTCAGTTACCCTCAGTTTTTTCCTGCCTATAATTTTCTTCCTCCTTGTCTCTACTTGTCCACTTCCCCATTTTTCTCACTGTGGCTTACTTATCACCACCTCAGAGAAACCCTATCTGACCAGTTTACCTAAAGCCAACACCAGGCCCCAGATGCAGTGACTTTATGGTACGGTTTCAGTTTTCATCCTAGGCTGGAGACAATAAAACATGGCGCTTCTTCACTTGCCTTATGTTTAACTCACCTAGTGACCCTTTTCTCCGTCAGCTGAATGAAGCCTTATTTCTTAGTCTGAAGTCTGCTCCAGGAAGGGACTTGTTAAGATGACTCCACCCTGAAAGCACAGTAACCTGAGCCAGGGGAGGGCACAGAGCCTAAGGAAGAGCTCAAGGCAGCCAGACCATCTCCCTCCAACTGGAAGAGCTCAAGGGAACCAGATCTTCTCCCTCAAACGCTCAGAGGAAAGAGGAGGTGAGGGTGGCTTGGCAGATACGTTGTCCATAATACCCAAATCACATCCATTTATTATCTAAGTAAAATTCCAAACATAACTTTAAAAAGAAAATATTCAAGAAACACACTTGAAAGCATTTTACTTCCAAGAGGTTAAATGATTGATCATGAAAATCTGAGTCTAAGATCATCCAAAAATGAAGCCAAAGCAGATGGGGTGCTATTAGATCAAGCCTCCTGGTCACAGGGCTGGTGGTGTTAAGCTGCCATGTGCAACATCAGAATCCCCTGTGAGTGTCAGTTCAAGTCTTGGCTGCTTCACTTTGGATCCAGCTCCCAGCAAATGTGGCTGGGAAAGCAAAAGATGGCCTGAGTGCTTGGGCCTCTGCCACCCAAGTGCGAGACCTGGATGAAGTTCCAGGCTCCTGGCCTGGCCTGACCTAGCCTCAGCCATTGCAACCATTTGGGGAATGAACCAGAAGATTTTCAAAAAATATTTATTTGAAAGAATTAAAAAGTACCTCCTGGTTTAAATATAGAATCAAGAATCAAGTACTGGGTCTGTCCGAGGAGGAGCTGTGCGGCCCCACATACCTCCCCCAAATTCATCCTGAAATTACCGATTTTAGTTCTAAAAACAACCATGATTAAGCATGACATCTACAGATGCCTGCTCTTCTGAAAAGCTGCAATTTGGGAGAAATCAAAGCCATAAGGAACTAAATTATGTAAGGGAGAATTTTCATTACTCTCTAATCTAGCTCACTCTGAGCTAAGAGGCAAATTAATTCTGTTGATTCGGCCAGTGACTTTACAGCTTCTGTGTTTAATTTATTTTTCCTCAGAAGATTAAAAAAGTCATATGAACTATTATTATACCTAGATTGGAACTGGAGTTTGTTTTTATAAGCTCATGTGTTAAGTGATTAGTATTTCTAAAGATCAGAGGCCCTTCATTTGACATGATTTACCCTAACCTGATCATAAAGATGCTTTAATTAGAAATTGCATGAAATATGCTATCTATTTTTAAGCTATTATTCCAAATAAACATGAAAAGCTTTTTGTTCATAGTGTTTTTTGTTTATTTTCAATGCACATAGTGAACTGACCATTTCAACTAACCAAAGATTTGATTAAATAAATCAACTGTGGTGCTTTGGGTGTCTTCAAATTGATTAAAATAGGAATTCAAAATAGTTTTAAAGCACAGTAGGTTAATCCTCCGCCTGAGGTGCCGGCATCCCATATGGGTGCCGGTTCTAGTCCCAGCTGCCCCTCTTCCACTCCAGCTCTCTGCTATGGCCTGGGGAAGCAGTAGAGGATGGCCCAAGTGCTTGGGCCCCTGCACCTGTGTGGGAGACTGGGAAGAAGCACCTGGCTCCTGGCTTCGGATCAGCTCAGCTCTGGCCGTTGCAGCCATTTGGGGAGTGAAGCAACAGAGGACCTTTCTCTGTTTCTCCCTCTCACTGTCTGTAACTCTACCTCTCAAATAAATAGAAAATAAAGAATAGTTTTAAAATCAAGAACAATTTAGCAAAGACTCTAAGATTTAAGAAAGACTGATAAAGAGATCACACCTAGCATCTACTGCAAATGCTCCTCTGTCAATCAGCCAAGCACAAGTTTTCTACACATGGGGTGGGAGCTATTTATACAGTCTATAATAAATTGCAATAGCTTACAGGAAAAAAAAGAGCTGATTATCAGATCCTCCCATTTTATCTGACTAGTTCTTTCTGACATTTATACTCATACAATGAAATCACCTGAGGCTTGAAACAAAGAGAAAGGAGTATTTTTATAGATCCCATCATGAGATGTAGCATCCCCTTTGTGAGATGGGCTTTCTGAACATTTCCTTAAGTCCTGGAAGCTGGGAGTTTATGTTCTCACACACACACACACACACACACACACACACACACACCTGGGATTTCTGACACACTTGTAGCTCCCACACCCCTGCCTGATAGCATAAACACCATTGAGGGGAGGGGAGAGCCCATCTCTTCTTCCAATCATGAGTAATGTCACAGTCCCCAACACAGCCACAGAGCTCCAGTCCTTCTCAGGGCAGGGCAGGATTCACTGCCATCATTGTCTGCTTGGCCTGATCCACTCTTTGCAGCTCTTACTCTTTCAACACAGAGATTCTTCTGTCTGCAGAGGCATAGTTTTTCTCTAAGATTTATTTAAAGTCAGAGATACAAATAGAGAGAGGGAGTAACAGAGACAGACAGGTCTTCCACCTGCTGGTTCACTCCTCAAGTGGCCACCACGGTGGCCAGAGGTGAGCCAGGCCACAGTCAGGAGCTTCATTCAGGCTTCCCATGTGGGTGATTAAGGGCTCAATACTCTGCTGCTTTTCCCAGGCCATTTAGCAGGGAGCTGGATTGGAAGTAGAGCAGCCAGGACATGAACTGGCACCCATATGAAATGCCAACATCAAAAGCAGAGACCTTACCTGCTATGCCACAATCACTCCCTCACTGCAAACCACCAATTTATTCCTAAGGATCTCAGACTGCCTAAAAATGAGGTACTAACATTTCCTTATAACTTTCCATCAAAATATTGATTTGTGCTATAACCACAATTGCAACATTACTTCTGGTCTATTAATTATATAGTATTAGTACATCACAGTATAATACAAATTCTCTTCATTACAGTAAGAAATCACTGATCTCGTTTAAGCTGTGTACGGTTTCTACAGCCTAAATGTACTTCCTCCTGAGGATGCAGTGACAAGGCACCTGCTTGGAAGCATGAAACAGCCTTCACAGACCCTTTAATTTGGACTTCAGGCTCCGGAACTGTGAGAAATACATTTCTGCTTTTTATAAATTACAGTTTCATATATTTTGTTAAAGCTGGCACACATAGACCAAGACAGGTACTTACTGTACCAAACATTGTACCAGAGATTCAGCACCAAACAAAGTGAAGTCCTTCCTATTAGAGCCATCTTTCTAGTAAAGACACACACACACACACACACACACACAGTAATCAGATAAACTTTCTATACTGGGTGTCCCAAAGCAGCAGGGAGGAGGAAAGGGTAAAAGATAGGATTATAGGGGTCATGAGTGTTGATGGAGTTATGCTCAGAGTGGTACAGATAGGCCTGCTGGGTGAGTGAAGGATTTCCTGAAGGAAAAAACAGATGCATTATATCTGAACATATGATAAGCCAAAGAATAGCCAGATGGGGAGACGGGTGGGCGGATGTTAGAAAACGAATGTGGGGGAAGGCTGAAGGAACTCACTGCTCAGCACATGAATGAAGGGTTCAATGTGGAGAGCCAAGGGAAAGGAAGAGCAGCATCAGAATCTATTATGTGCCCAACTTTGTGCGAGACAGTTGTACGTACTTATCACTTAATACTTTTAAGAACTCCAGGAGTTAAGCATCAATACACTGATTTCGAAAGAACTGAGAATTCAAAGAGGACAAATAACTGCCCAGGTCATGTAATTTTAATCTCAGGATGCCCTTGTAAAAATTCCAAATATCCTTGATCATTTATCTTTTTATTTATTCTCTCAAAGCCACAAACAATACTTTTTTTGGGGGGGAGAGGAAAAACATTTGTGCACATGACAAATACACTGAAATGAATTCTGCAGACACCAATACATACTGTTAGGCATTCTGAAAGGCACTGGGGATTCAAACCTCACAATGCAACTCTCGGATTTGTCTGAATTGTACGTTGTTCAGATCAGATAGCAAATTTCAAAGCCTACCATGTGGCACTCATAGATGATGCCCTTTTTTCAATTTGTTAGCATTGCTAATGGTGCCGGCCACCATATTAATGATGTCTCTTCCATGGTCCTGTCTGCTTTTCGTAAACAACCACAGGTGTGGATTTGTTTTGTCTGTGCACAAAACCTGCTGCCGTCTGTCTCCCTGCCGAGAAGTTTCCCCATTAGACTGCTGCCCACAGTCCAGGCTGTTGCTACAAGCCGCTGATTTCCAGCCCACAGCTTCCCACTACCTGCGGCTTCAGATGGTATAATTCACTGTGTCCTTGAAGCATCACTTCCATATGTTTGGGTCAAAATACCCTCCTATCCTCATAGGACGAAGAAAATAACCAGAGTGTTATTTGTGTGTGTATACATAGATCTCTAAGTCCATTTTAAAAAATATTTGCCTCTTTCAGGCATTGTTTTATGGGATTTCCATTTAACAAAAACATGTCCAATATTTATTAGCTAGTTATTAAAATGGCATCCTGGTAAAAAAGATCATGTTTTTCCCCAGTTACTCACTAGCATCAGTACTGGAGAAAAATGTTTGAGGCAAAGATAAAAGTCCTGAACAATCTTGAATTTCTGTTCCCATTAATCCGTTTCTCTATTCACCCAGAGGACTGTACCTATCCAGTTAGGGCATGGGTTCATTTAGCAAAGATTCTCCATGATGACAGTCACTAACTCATAGCAGTTTTAACAAATGCAAGCAACATTTCACGTCATCAGCATACTGTCCTACCAATGTCCAATTCCAGCTATTTAGAAAGTCACATAAGGAATATTTCATCTCCTATTTTCAAAGAACTACCACCTTTCTGTATTTAGTGTGGATCACAGAGTTGGAAATCAAAGTGAAATGACATTCTGGGGAAAAGCTGCACTTTGAGGATCCCCAAATAACCACCAAAATGGCATTTTGTTTCTCGGTTTCTCTCAAGCAGAATTGGAACCAACCAGCAGTCGGGATTTTCTCTGATCTTATCTGTATTAAAGCTTCTCCCTCTGTGCCATCCTCTGAGTCAAAGTCGTCAACTCAATACTGGGAATTTCTTTTCATATCCTAAATTGTTCTTGCATCCTCTCCTCCACCATCTCCCTCAGCTACCAACTGAGTTCTTTGATAATTCTCTACTACATCTATGAAAGATACCAGACTCTTCATGTGGCTTCCTGTCTCCAGGTTTGTTGCCCTGTGGCCTATCTTCAATCTGCCTACTAGAAAGATAATACAATTAATGATAATAGTAATTATCATTTACAGGTACATTTTATGCCTTACTCATTTAATTCAAAGACACACATACACATATTCACCCCAAACTCATGTCATCAACTTTAATACAAAAACTAACACTTAGAAAAAATAAGAACTTGACCAAGTCAAAATAGCTCCTAAGGCATTGAATGAGGATGTAAACCAGGCTCTCTAACACATATATTCGAAATTCCTCTCCTATGCATGAAATGTCAGACTAATACAGCTAAGTAAGATTCTTCCTTTTTCCATGCAGGGTAAAGTGGTTTTAAGAACAGTTTTTTAACACCATATCCCATAAGAGATGGGTAAACAAATAAAAGAAGGTTGCAGTTACAATGAAAATGAATGAGTACTTGACTGGCAAAACAAGCAGTCCATGATAGTTTCTCCTAATCATTTTTTAAACTCTCTACCCAAAAATTATCTTTAATTCTGCTATTGGAAGGTATATATAGCAAAGAACATTCACTGTACAAGAAGATGTCACAAAATGATAAAGAATTTGTGCATCCACTACAGACCCTAAAAAAAGAGAATAACTGAATGCAGTCCATTGGTTCAAGAACAGGGTAGACCAGATGGTCAAAGCTATGACTGACACGTTCATCAGGCACTACAGCAAAATATTTAGTGCAATAGTCACCTGGTTTACCTTGGTTTACATGCCTTATGCCCACCAATGTGGTAGTGTTAAAGAAAGTCAATATGGTGGCTACATCTTAGTCTTAAGCAATGCCCCTTAAGAAAAATGAACCTTCAAAAACTAAAGTAAAAATAAAGCTATGAAAAAATGGGCACTTTGGATTCTGTGAATCCCATAAACTGTAGTGTTGCTAGATGGGGAAAGTATATTTTTGTATCCAACTAAGTGGAAGATTTAGGGAAATTAACTCAGCAGAAGATAGTATGAATAAAGTTGTTAATAAGTACATAGGAAAGAACTAGTTGCTCAATCACTGCCAGGAAAGATAGAATCATGATGTTTTTCATTTAAAACAAGTTTCACATTTTCTTAGGGAGAGGCTAGGAAGCTAAAAGATAACCAACCTTTGGCTTTAAAATTATGTGCAGGCATCATCTTTTTCTGTGTAATTTGGGCATGGGATAACTTGCAGAGTTTTCATGAAAAAAAGACTGGAAGTTTAAAGAGATACCCAAAAAACTAGCCATCCAACCCTTATCCAATCTTTCTTTCTTGCAACTCAATTTCCAAGGACCTGTACTTCGGCCTCTGTAGTACCTAGAGGGGCATCACTGAACGTAAGGGATACATTTGGGCATGGAGAAATTAAAAAAATATATATATCCTATAAGAACCAGAAGTCAAAAGGGAAAAGACACCTCCAGGAAGCAGACTGTCTAGGCTGCCCAATAGTTAACTCAACAGCTTCTTGCACTGACACAGCCGAGTTTTATTCCCACAGTTGCATCCCTGTCTAGAAACACGCAGATGCTATAGACTAGTCAACAGTGTGTGTTTTTTAAGTGGCAATCACAATGGCAGCTTACAACTGTAAATTCAGAATATGGGTGACTTTTTAAGTAGGCTGGCCAATTATGAAATCCATATCCAGTTATGATTGAGATGACAATCAAAAACTAGAGACCTTGATTTAAAAGCTGAACGAACAACAGGATGAAACTTCTGGTGGTCACTTTCAAGGGGATTGCCAGTATATTCCAAGTAGCTTGAGCAATGTTAAATATACATTTGGGATGAAGCTTTGATAGGGATGTGGGACAGCCAAATGGATGAATTTTGGCATTCAGCATCAGTAGCCTTCCCACAGCCATTTCCCTTTTATTCCTTGCTGATGGAAATATGCTTATATATAAGGTGGCAATATGCCCAGATCTAGGGATGAATTATGAGCGGTCTATCTAGATAAATCACGGCACACCCATAGCCTTTCACAAAATACTCACTTCACCAATCATCCTTTTGCAGCCTCGGATAGCCAAAATGAGAGAACACAGGATGGGAATAATTTTATACTGATTAAAGGAAACATTTTAATTCTTTTCTCCTTGGAAAATTGTGGAAGTCATTTTGTGACCATGAAGCTATGCATACAAGGGTAAGATATTTAAAACAAAGATAAGACTAAGTTCCTTAGGGCCGGCACCGCGGCTCAATAGGCTAATCCTCCGCCTTGCAGTGCCGGCACAATGGATTCTAGTCCTGGTCGGGGCACCGGGTTCTGTCCCGGTTGCCCCTCTTCCAGGCCAGCTTTCTGCTATGGCCCGGGAGTGCAGTGGAGGATGGCCCAAGTCCTTGGGCCCTTCACCTCATGGGAGACCAGGAGAAGTACCTGGCTCCTGCCTTTGGATCAGCATGATGTGCTGGCCGCAGCGGCCATTGGAGGGTGAACCAACGGCAAAGGAAGACCTTTCTCTCTGTCTCTCTCTCACTATCCACTCTGCCTGTTAAAAAAATAAAAATAAAAAAAAGACTAAGTTCCTTAAATAAGTAAATCAACACTACAATTAAGGTCATAATTTAGATTTCTGTTACAATTAAAAACAGGTCTATTTCATACAATAATGAGTAAGACAGGAGAAAAGTAAAAATATTTGGAAAAAGAAATGAAAATGATTAAATCTCATTGAATCCTGACTTTAAGATTGTTATTTATACATTTCTTAAAATATGATTTTCACAAAGTATTATACTTCCCTTCTGTTAGTTCTGAATTTACATAGTAGGTAGAATATTCATGAATAGACAAATAGCCACAAACACAAAAGGCACTTTAGTGCTCAATGTAACTGAATAATTGCTGGACAGTTATCCGAGGACTACCTATACGCAGATGCCAGTAGAAACTCAGTCGAAAGCCTTTCAAGAAATGTGCTTATTCCTTTTATTTGCTTAACAGCAGCTCCCAACTTTCTAATTCCACTTAATTCTGTCTAATTCTAACTTAATCTCACATCCCACAGAGTTGTACAGATGTCAATCACTTCATTTTCTTTCCCATCAGCGAACTTCTCATCTTAAGGCCAATGTCAGAGGCTATTTTCTTAAAGTGCTTTTGTTTCCCATGTTTAGCATCTTTTTCTTCAATTTCACTTCATTTACCCTGTTTAGTGCTTTACTCCTTCAGTCTTATTCAACAGATTATTTCCTACTTTAATTCAAACTATTTTGATAGTTATCTCAAAATTGGACATGGTTATCAGTCCCTCCTTCTTGATCTCCAGCACAGCATACATGACCAATTTTTCTCCTGAATCTCTGATCTTTTAATGTGGATTCTTCTCCCTTGCTTGCTCTATTTTTAAATGTTAAGGAGCCTCACAACATAAACCTCACCTCCCTCCGTTTTCTGTGTATAACTTTGCTATGAGTGATCTCTGTGGGGAGCAACTTGGACTAGACTAAGTTACTGGAATTAAGACTTATTCTATGCATCTGCTCTCCCACAATATGGCGCTGGGAGAGGAGAAAACAGCTTCTACGCAGCTGCCTCTTGCCAACTTGAGTGATGACCTCCAGGAGCTGATCCTGCTCCTGATTGGAGGAAAGCAGCATACTCAGCGTGTGGGCAGCCGAGTTGGGATTGGCGGAGGAGGACTATAAAGGAGGAGAGAGACGGCATGCACCAGGAACATCTAAGAGGAACATCTAAGAAGAACACCTGTGCAGCCCCCGAGAGCGCCGGCCGGCGGTGTGCCGCTCCCCCGCGGAAGTGGGGAAGGTGGCAGGGGGAACCTCCCTTCCACGGAGGTGGAAGGGTCGGTAGCCAACCCGGGAAGAACCAGCAGCAAACCCGGGGAGGGCCGAGCAGACAAAAGAGCAGCGCAGGGTCCTGTGTCGTTCCTTCCTCCACGAAGAGGGGGAGCGACATAATGGTGCCGTGACTCGGATAGGAAGCCTAGGCAGGGCTTAGTGTCGTTCCTCCATGAAGAGGGGGAGCGACAATCTCAGTCTGGACAGTTTTAAGTAAAGGATGTAAAACTTGATTATGTGCATATCAATCCCCATCTCTACCCTAAAATTTATTATCAACCAATGGCCAATCTGAAATCTATACTCAATGTCTATAATATACCTTAACTGCAACACATCTAAAACTGGACTGTTGGTTTCTCAGCTCTTTTACAATTTTCTTTCATTTCTTCCGCATCAGGTACTACCATAGATATCCATGTTTTAGCCCAGGCAACAGCCTAAAAGTCATATTTGCTTCTTTGACTCCCCACACCCAACTCAAAGGCTAGTCTGGTTGTTCTACATGCACAAGAGATCTTGAATGCATCCACTTCTTTTCATGGATATTCTAAACCCAGCTACCAATACCTCCTGCCTCAGAGACCATCATAAACTCCTAACTCCTCTACCTCTACTCTTTGTACCTCTTCATCCATTTCCAAGAAACCAGGCAGTGTGGTCTTTTTAAAAATGTGAAATATATCCCCATCACTTCTCTTTATAAAATCCTTGTAGTAGTGTCCTATCGCATTTAGATCAAGCCCACTTGTCATCTTCTAAACTCCAGATCCCCACTGCAGGACCTGTGCCACTGTCCCTGTGACTCATCCAATCCTTCTGCCTCACATCACTCTGACTCCTCTCTCCTCCTTTTTGACCCTAGGGCAATCCCCACTTATTGAGCTTTAGGATCTTTCCTAAACTGTGCCATCTATCTGGAGAACCTTTCCACTAAATAGCCAAATAGAGGGCTTTTCCTTATAATTCAAGTCTTTGTTCAAGGTCACCTCTTCAGAGAGGCCTCCTCTGACCAATAAGCCTCAAACACTTTATTACTCTGCCCTTCAAGCACTTTTCCTCCCTTGAAAACAAGTGTTGTTCTACGAGATGTTGCTACCTACTTATTTTTCTTCCTCCAAAACAATCTACAGGCCTTGACATCAGGGCCCTTGTTTCTCTTACTGCAAAGACTGTCATAAACACTTCAAAGTTGCTCAATACATTTCTGGGGAATTACTGGATACATTTATTGGGCCCCAAGGCTCCAGAAAAAACTCTTAAGTTCCATTAGCTCCTCTGCCTTAGAAACGGTGCCGTCTTCTATGTTTTTCATAATATTAATCAGCAAACACATTTTGGAGCCAATTCTCCATTCAATCAAGAAATATTTACTGTGTCAAGCATTTTGCTACAACAAAGGAAAATGAGACAGCAGATTCATTATTAGATGGTAGAGAAGAGCATGGAAATGAGTATCATAGAAATTGAGATCATTCTAACTACTAAGGCCTACTAAGGCTGCTTAGTGCAAAAAGGGCCAAAAGTGGAGAAAAATAAAATGGTGACTAAAGTAGTATGATGACATTTTCTTTGTACCAGTGTGTCAGAAGTTGTACTCTATTAACTAAAAATGAAATTACTTTTGCTCAGTTTTTCAGTTCCATACATAATGATTCTCAAACATGACAATGACACCAAGAGGTTTTTTCTTTCCTGTATGTCACAGTGTAAAAGTTTTACTAATTTCAAGGCCATGAATTTCAAGTATTTTGTCAGAGTCAATCCTATGCAATTCTATATTGTCACCATGCAAAGTGACAGATTAAGAACTGCAATGGGCCGGCGCAGTGGCTCACTAGGCTAATCCTCCCCCTGCATTGCCAGCACTCTGGGTTCTAGTCCCAGCTGGGGTACGGGATTCTGTCCTGGTTGCTCCTCTTCCAGGCTACAGCAGAGAGCTGGACTGGGAGTGCAGTGGAGGATGGCCCAAGTGCTTGGGCCCTGCACCCTCATGGGAGACCAGGAGGAAGCACCTGGCTCCTGGCTTCGGATCAGTGCAGTGCCAGCTGTGACGGCCATTTGGGGAGTGAACTAAAGGAAGGAAGACCTTTCTCTCTGTCTCTGTCTCTAACTCTACCTGTCAAATAGAAAAAGAACTGCAATGAAATCGATGTTCTCCCGATGTCCCCTCCCTGTCACGGCTGCCACAATTACTCTCTCCAGTCTCCACTGCACCCCCCCTTCACCTGTTGTATGTGTGTATGTGGCCCCTGGGTTCCAAATGCTCTTTGATTTGTAATACAAAGGAAATCCTAGGAACGCTCTACCAACATACTTGACCCTCAGATTACCATACCCAGCCTCACTTGCTCATTCTGACTCCCACTTTAAATACGTCCCCTTCTTTCTCTGGTATCCAAATGCTGCTGATTCTTTAAGATCAGAAGGCCCATCTCTTCCATAAAACTCTTCACCCAAGTCACTCCAGCTCACTGTGAGCCCACATTTTTTTAAAAGAGATTTATTTGTACTTATTTGAAAGAGTTACAGAGACAGGTCTTCCATCTGCTGGTTCATTCCCCAGATAGCTGCAACAGCTGGAGCTGTGCCAATCTGAAGCCAGGAGTTTCTTCCCACGTGGGTGCAGGGGCCCAAGAAATCCATGTTTCTTATCAAATAAACTTCCTACTGAAGTTATACAACTGCAAATAATTTTTGTAAACATTGAGGACAACTTCTACTCATTGGCAAATATCTGTACAATTCAGCCACATGATCTTTGCACAAGATCTCTCATCTCTGGGAATTATTCTGCCATCATCACCACCACTGTTATAAGGGTCAGTGCTGATTCCACAAATGGAGATCTGAGGTCTATCAGCTGTACTTTCAAGTGATTTTACTAAATATCATGAAAAAAGCTCTAAAGGATTCCACCCTAGGGTTGCTTTTCAATCCCTTACACTCATCACTTCTTTCCTTCCAGATCACCCTTCTATAAATTAATCTCCTGATTTGGTTCAATTTCTCAGTGTAATCCTGATCATTCTACTCCACTGGTAGCTTCTGCTGCTGTTAAATATTCAAGTCTTCAAGATGGTGGTCAGTGACTGCATTTTTCTAATGTCTCTTGCATCGCCACTCACACCTCTCTTCTTTACTCACTCAGCCACACTGCAAGAGTTTCAACTCCTCAAAGAGAACATTTCACTTCCTTCCAACTTTCAAGCTATCAGCCTTGAGACCCTTAGTGCATTGCATTCCTTTCCTCCCAGCCTTTATAGCTGCCTAACCCTCACTTTTCTTTCCAAGTAAATTTTACTTCCTCAGGAAAGTCTCTGAAAAGGTTTAAGTTTCCTCCAGTATAGTTTCTAATAACAATCATAGAATCTCTTTGGTAATACTAATGGAAAAAAATTAACATCTGGAAGTCCACTCTACTTAAGGCTCCATGGAAAGAGATGCAATGTCTCAGTTGTTACTCCATCCCAGCACATTGCAGAATGTCTGACACAGTTCATGCTCAAGAAATTTGCTAAAGTGATAAAAGATAATGGGGCATCAGATCAAGAAGAACTCGATTAGAATCCCATTTTGTTTACTGTGACCTGGACAAATCAATTTCTCTGAGCCTCAGTTTCCTCATTTTTTAAATATTTATTTGAACGTTAACATTACACAGGAAGTGAGGTCTTCCATCTGCTGGTTCACTCCAATTCTTCTATTCTTCTGGGTCTCCCACGTGAGTGCAGGGGTCCAAGGACGTGGGTCATCTTCTACTGCTTTCCCAGGTCATAGCAGAGAGCTGGATTGGATATGGAGCAGCCGGGACTTGACCCAGCAAACATATGGGATGCTGGCACTGCAGGCAGCAGCTTTACCTGCTGAGCCACAGGACCAGCCCCAAGATTTCCTAATCTGTAGAAAGGAGATTACCACCATGTATTTTTAGGATGTTAAAAGTACCAAATTATGAGGATGTGGGGGGAAAAAAGTCACATTAATCTACTGTTGGTGGGAATGCAAACTGGTAAAGCCACTATGGAAGACAGTCTGGAGATTCCTCAGAAACCTGAATATAACCCTACCATTCAACCCAGCCATCCCACTCCTTGGAATTTACCCAAAGGAAATTAAATTGGCAAACAAAAAAGCTGTCTGCACTTCAATGTTTATTGCAGCTCAATTCACAATAGCTAAGACAGAAGACTGGATAAAGAAATCATGGGATATGTACTCTATAGAATACTATACAGCAGTCAAAAACAATGAAATCCGGTCATTTGCAACAAAATGGAGGAATCTGGAAGACATCATGCTGAGTGAGTTAAGCCAGTCCCAAAGGGACAAATATCCTATGTTCTCCCTGATCGGCGACAACCAAGCACCTAAAAGTGAATCTGTTGAAGTGAAATGGACACTATGAGAAACAATGACTTGATCAGCCTTTGTCCTGACTGTCGAAGAACAACTTACTACTTCACTCTTTTTAGTATTTTTTCTACTTAATACCATTGGTTGAACTCTTTAATTAACACACAATTATTCTTAGGTGTTAAAATTTAACTGAAAAGTGATCCCCGTTAAATATAAGAGTGGGAATAAGACAGGGAGGAGATGTACAGTTCGGCACATGTTCACTCGGACTTACTCCTAATGGTAGAGCTAGAAATGTGCCAGGGGATTCCAATTCAATCCGATCAAGGTGGCCAGTACCAATGCCATCTCACTAGTCCAAGTGATCAGTTTCAGTTCAGAATTGATCATAATGATAGGATTAAATGACAAAGGGACCACATAAACAAAACTAGTGTCTGCTAATACTAACTGATAAAATTAAAAAGAAGAGAATGATCCCACATGGGAAGTGGGATACAGGATACATAGCAGACTCATAGAATGGCAGATGTCCTTAACAGCACTCTGGCCTCAGAATCAGTCCTTAAGGCATGCGGATCTAGCTAAAAAGCCCCTGAGAGTATTTCAGGCATGGAAAGCCAAGGCATTCTGGCAAAAAAAGAAAAAAAAATAACTTAAATGAAAGATCTGAGTGAGATCCCAGTGGAAAGAATGGGCCATCAAAGAAGGAGGTACCTTTCTCTGAAAGGAGGAGAGAACTTCCACTTTGACTATGGCCTAGTCTAAATAAGATTGGAGTCTGAACTCAAGAGGCTCCCATAGCCTTGGCAGCTCATGACAAGAGCCTCAGGTGACTACTGACGTCATAAATAAGAGTGTCAATTGTTAAATCAACAACAGGAATCACTGTGCACTTTCTCCCTATGTAGGATCTCTGTCCTAATGTGTTGTACTATGCAAATTAATGGTAAAACTGCTACTCAAACAGTACTATATACTTTGTGTGTCTGTGTGGGTGCAAACTGTTGAAATCTTTATATTAAGTTGATCTTCTGTATATAAGGATAGTTAAAAATGAATCTTAATAATGGGATGGGAGAGGGAGCAGGAGATGGGATGGTTGTGGGTGGGCTAGAGGTTATGGTGGGGGGAAGCTTCTATAAGCCAGAAGTTGTACTTTGGAAATTTACATTTATTAAATAAAAGTTGAAAAAAAAAGCACCAAATTATCTCTGGTCAGAAGAGTAATGTGCAAGCTATAAAAAATATATATACAGATTATATATTTTGGATGGATAAAATGGCCATAAGATTCCTTGAGCTCTAGGGAGTCAATATTTATCAGGTACTGTTGCATATACACTATCTCCCATAATTTTAACTATTACAATACTCCTAAGGCAGTATTATTAATTGCCCATTTACAAGTGAGGACAATCAAGTGAGGACAAAGTGAGTAAGTGGGATTCAGATACTAACAAACAAGGTGGCCTTGCTACATAAAAAAGAGATGAATCTAACACTTCAGAACATCTTCACAATCACCATATTTATTAAGCAACCACTGTGCATGAGACATGAGGATAAGCATTTTACAGTTACCAATCCATACTTGTCAATGACTGTCACTTCCACAATGCGCAACGATGAATAGATCAAACAATCTTCTTCAAAGTCAAGGTTGAACTCTAACTCCAAAACTATACAGTTTAAACTACTAAGTCCAAGGACTACCTTTAAGAGCCTATGCCAAGCAGTACTATAGAAGATATTTGAAAGTCTTCATCAAGAATATATATCCAATATAAAACATATCCTTTTTAACTATGTTTATATTATTTCAATAATATCCTATAATAAGTATATGACAATATACAAGGGAACTTTAACATTTGTAAAGCGAAATAAAATAGATGTTGGTACAGAAATTTTTAAAGTGAAAGTATCATGCAGCAGGTTAAGCCACTGCTTGTTATGCCTGCATCCCATATCAGAGCACTGGTTCCAGTCCCAGTTACTCTGCTTCTGATCCAGGTCTCTGTTAATGTGCCTGGGAAGCAGCAGATGATGTCTCACGTGCTTGAGTTCCTGACACCTACACGAGAGACCCAAATGGAGTTCCTGGCTCCTAGCTTCCTGTGGCCCAGCCCCAACTCTTTCAGCCATTTGATGAGTCAATCAACAGATGGAAAATCTCTCCTAGCCAGCCTGTCTCTCTCCCACTGCCACTCTGCCTTTCAAGTAAATCAATCTTTAAAAGTTTACATGTATGCAGTTTTCTCATCTGCCTTTTTCATGAGTTTTTGAAGTACCTCATTTATTTGTTCTGTTGCTAATAAGGAATGAACTAATCACAACAAATTTACTGGCTGAAGACAACACAAATGTATTGTCTTACAGATTGAGAGTTCAGATGTCAAACACTGGATTAAGATCAAGGTATTTGCAGGGCTGGAATCTTTTCTGGAGGCTCTACAAAAGGACTTCTTTATGTTTCCCAGCTCTAAGGCAACTCACAACCCTTGTCCTGTAGCCTCCAATCTTTCAAGATAATAGCTTGGCATCTAACCATTCTTCCGTTGTGACATCTGTCTCTTATCAGAGCAGAGAAGAGATCTACCTTTGAAGACCCAATGTTCAGTTTGGGTCCATCCCATCCAAGCATCCAAGATCACTTTCCCATTCTAAGGTCCTTGACTTCTGTGAAGTCTTTTAACCACATAAGGCTATATATGCACATGTTTCAGGGATAAAGGATGTAGACATCTCTGGATGTCATTTACTCTGCATATCACACAAAACGGCAGATGCACAAGTGGTGCATCCCAACTTACCTCCAAAAACTTTGTGAAAAGCAGCAAAACTCAGTAACTTTGGAGGGGCAGTGACTACATGGAGCCACCCATCTAGAGTAGAGGCAGCCTAGGAATTAGGAGGACAGAAAAAGTTTGGGGGCCTGGGAACTAACAGCCCACGTCCCAACAAATGGTTATTACCCAGTTTACAGCTGGACCATCTGAATGTATTTCTAGAACAGGTGTTTAACAAGACCATAGATAAATCATGAGCCATAATCTTTATTGCTACATTTAATATGCAATTCAAATAACCTTGCTTTTTAAAATTTTTTTAAAATTTATTTGGAAGGCCAAGTGGCACAAAAAGACAAGACAGAGACAGAAATCTTCCATCTTCTAGTTCACTCCTCAAACAGCTGCCAATGGCCAGGTGGAAGCCAAGAGCCAAGAATTCCATCTAGGTTTCCACATTCATGATGGAGACCCAAGTATTTGGGCCATCACCCTACCTTCTCGGACACATTAGCAGAGAGCTTTATCAGAAGCACAGTAGCCAGAACTTGAACCAGTGCTCTAATATGGGATGCCAGCACTGGAAGCAAAGGCTTAACCTGCTGTGCCACAATATCAGCTACCGCATTACCCGATTTCTAACCAATCTGAGGGGAATACACATATTAGTCTCTTACACAAATTTCGAAGATACCTTTGAACAATAGAAAGGCTTCAGATTCAGGCAGATATGGATTCCATCTTTGTAGTCTGGTACTTGCTGTGTGATCTGAAGCAGGCTGTCTAGCCTCTCTGAGTCACAGTCCTTATTTCTGTGGAAGGATAATTTTTTACCTGCACTGTGAAGATCTAACACATTATAAGTGTGTACTCTAAAACAAATCCTGGAACTTCTGGTGGCAATATAAACATTCATCCTTCTCTAACCAGTCTGCTTATAAAGGTTTTAAGTATAATGAAAATAAAAAAAGTGAAGGTCTTACTTTAGCTAAAGATTTATTTATTTATTTTACTTGAAAAGTTACACAGAGAGAGAAGGAGGAAGAAAAAAGCACAGAGGGCTTCTATCCACTGGCTCACTCCCCAATTGGTTGCAACAGCCAGAGCCACACCAATCCAAAGCCAGGAGCTTCTTCCGGGTCTCCCACGCGGGTACATGGGCCCAAGGGCTTGGGCCATCTTCTACTGCTTTCCCAGGCTATAGTAGAGAGCTGGATCAGAAGTGGAGTAGCCAGGACTCCAACTGGCGTCCACATGAGTTGCCTGCACTGCACGCGGCAGCTTTACCCCTATGCCATAGCGCTGGCCCCAAGACCTTCACTTTGCGATCCATTTTCCCCTCACCCCCACAGTATCTGGAGGTGAACCTTTTCCCTTTGGACCGGAACAGTAAGCCTTTGGTTTGGATTGGTGATAATACACAGTCAGCCTCAGCCAGAAAGATTCATTCCCCGAAATGGCCTCTAGAACCCCTGGGCACTGCTTGATGACATCACAGTATTTACAGGTGGACAGCAGAACTTCAACATGGTCTTGCACACAGACCATGGTGAGGTAGTAACATTCAAAATAGGCTAAGCTACAAAACCAGGCCAATTCATCACATCCAGCCTGAAAAATCTCATTAATAGAAGTCCAAGTGACACCTAGATGGATGCTTTCCAGAAGCCTTAAGACTGAAATTAACTAAAGAAATCATCATTTCCCCCAGTGCTAAAGGAACATATAGACTAGGGAAGAAAGGGTGTGTGGCAAGCAAATCAATATTATAGGAGTTGTTATTTTCTAGTCTTGATCATTCTCAAACCCAAAATGACAGACTGCAGTGTATGGTCCTTGAAGTAGTAATTATTTGGGATAATCTTCCCCCTATTAAACTAAAGGTTGTAAATCCATAAACTTCTTAGTCCATAATATGCAGGCCAAGGGGATATAAACATGAACAAACCATCCCTAACCCAGAACAATTCAATCTGTTGGAGGAGATATACAGAGTAATAAAATAACAGTCACTTAGGAAGAGAACATTGTATCCAACAATGCATCCAGATCTCCAAAAACAATGCTGTGGGAAGAAGTCCTAAAATACACCATTTACATGAATTTTAATATACACACATGAAAGTATCACACACCATTCACGCATATCAACATATGTAAGTCAAAGAATATTGAGATTAATTGAGAAAAGTTATTTCTTTTAGGCAAAAATGCATAGATGTGAATATTCTCAAAAAATCATTAACCAGCAATTTAGGGTAGGGGATCCCCAGGTATTTATTACTTTCTATAATATTCTGCATTTAAGTAGTTAAACTTTAAATGCATAATCAGTTGCATTGTTGCATTGAATATGCTCTCTATAGTATCTGCCAGGTACAATGTGTTAGAAAAGATTTTCTGTTGCCCAGCCACTCCTCTAACAAGGCAAATGCATATAAACATGCCAAGTTTCTGAATGATAAAATGAATCCACCAGCAGTACTTCCTTAGGAATGGCTTCTATTGCTCCCATTCCTTCACAGGGCAGTTTCCTTAGGCAAGTTGTCTATCTTGTCCTTCTCCCTTTCCTCTCTCACACCCAAGCCCACTGCAAGCTGGCTCTGCTCCACCTACAGTGCTTCATGTGCCTAACTGCCCAATGCTTAGTTCTCATTTTACTCAACCATGCACAGCACTTAAGGTAATTGACCAAGTATTGGAAAAGTTTCCTTCTCTTGGCATGCACAGTACGCCTCCTGGCTGTCATCCCTGTTACCTCTGATACATTCCATCTCTGACTCCTGCGCTGCTGCCTTCTTGGCACAGTGCTTATTTTTAGTCCCTCCTTCTCTAACAGTGCATTCAGCCTCATTCTTAACCTAAGTGACTTCTGTTTTCATGGCTTTACTTGAAATCCACTGTTGCCTACCTCAACACTTCGAGCCTCTTCTGAGATCAAGATATGTATTTGAACTGCCTGCTGGCTATCTCTTATCTTCTCTGCCAAAATCTTGACCTCAATATATTCTAAATAAACTGTAAACCCAATGATTTATATTAAAGATTAAAGCTAGACTTGTGGAAATCTTTTCTATTCCTACATGTCTTCCTCTTACACCCACACCTAATATCTACTGGTTTGACCTGCTTATACCACTCTGGTTAAAGCTAACAAGACTATTCTACAGATCACACTGTCTTTTTTTGACAGGCAGAGTGGACAGTGAGATAGAGAGACAGAGAGAGAAAGGTCTTCCTTTTGCCGTTGGTTCACCCTCCAATGGCCGCCGCTGCAGCCGGCGCACCGCGCTGATCCGATGGCAGGAGCCAGGATCCAGGTGCTTTTCCTGGTCTCCCATGGGGTGCAGGGCCCAAGCACCTGGGCCATCCTCCACTGCACTCCCTGGCCATAGCAGAGAGCTGGCCTGGAAGAGGGGCAACCGGGACAGAATCCGGCGCCCCGACCGGGACTAGAACCCGGTGTGCCGGCGCCGCAAGGTGGAGGATTAGCCTATTGAGCCACGGCGCCGGCCCAGATCACACTGTCTTAATTCAGATCTTCCACCCTACAGTATGTATGTAGACTTTTCCAACTAGTATCCTTGACTTCTTTGGAACTACAACCTTAATTTTCTTCTAACAGAAGTTATTGTCATTGCCTGGCTTCACAATATTAGATAGCATAAGCATTTTAGTTCAAACTCCATAACCACAAAAGCAAGGGTCTGAATCTGTCTCTCACCATCTATACTTTCATCGTTGGTTTTGGATACAACCTCCTCACTGATTCAGGACACATGGACAATCTCCCCACCCACTGAATGATGTCTGAATTTCCATGCTTATCTGATTATTCACACAGACTGCTCTTACTACCTCTAAATTCCTTCACCTCTCTTCTACACAATAAATCAACACATTTTAAAAATATCCAATTGAGGCAGGTGCCACGACTCAATAGGCTAATCCTCTACCTAGCGGCGCCGGCACACCAGGTTCTAGTCCTGGTTGGCGCACCGGATTCTGTCCCGGTTGCCCCTATTCCAGGCCAGCTCTCTGCTGTGGCCAGAGAGTGCAGTGGAGGATGGCCCAAGTCCTTGGGTCTTGCACCCCATGGGAGACCAGGAGAAGCACCTGGCTCCTGGCTTCAGATCAGCGCAATGCATCATGGCTGCCATTGGAGGGTGAACCAATGGCAAAGGAAGACCTTTCTCTCTCTCGGTCCACTCTGCCTGTCAAAAATAAAAAAATATATCCAATTGAGGTGCCATTTTCCTCTGCTGTGTTTCCTTATCTTCCCTAGGCAGGAACTTATTTCTGTACCTTTGCTCCAACCAAATTCGGCATGTTCCTCTACTGGAGCGCTTAAGTGTGGGGAGCAGGGTCCGTCTCCCGCAACATGGCGGGGCGCCCAGGAGAGAAATAAGTACTGAAACTGTGGACTGAAACTAACTATGCATCTGATCTCCCATCATATGGGGCTGAGAGGGAGTAAACAAATCTTACACAGCTGCTTAGTCAATTAGCTGATTACTGATCCAACCTCTGATTGGAAGAGAGCGGCGTGCTCAGCATGTGGGCAGCACAGCACGGTTTGGTGGGAGAGGACTATAAAAGGGGGAGACACACAACATGCGGGGCCCCTGAGAGAGTCAGTCGGAGAGCTCGTTGGTGCCGCTCCTCCACGGAGGCGGGGAAGCAGCAGCAAATCCGGGAAGGACCGGTGTCGTTCCTTCGCGAGTGGGGGAGCGACAGTAAGTCATACTGACCTGAGAGTTATTTGTCTAACTACCAATCACCTACAAGCAAAGGGTGCATTTTGCTGTGGTTATTCATTTAACACGTATTTGAGAGCTTACAAAAGGCAGACATCATTCTAGACTCATGGGAGATTCAATTAACAATAATTTCTATACTCATGGGTTCTAAATTTCAAAGACCAATTCAGGATCCAGAAAAATGTCATTAGTCAAAAATATTTGTCTATATTATGAGTAAGGCCATCATGAAATTGGAGTATTAACATGCATTACTGTGGTGGCTTTTGCCTATCCTTATAGCTCATCATCTCTAATTAGAGCCCATCTTTCACTTCTTTGCACCAAGAACACAAATATGCAATTACCATAGAATCTGCAATAACTAAAGCACAGCCTTGTCGATGAAAACTATCCCTTCCTATGGAGGTCTATAACAATCTTTCCATGAGAAAATCTGCAGTTGCACATTGCATATGATTATGCTGACTCAAGTTTCCCAAGAAGTCACAAGGCATCAGTTCCACATTGCATGGATTCAAGAAAGAGAAACAGAAGAGTTCTCTGTGGTTAAGTCAGAAAATGTCCATGTTAGTGCCAATAATTCAGCACACTGGGTTCTAGTCCCAGTCGGAGCGCGGGATTCTGTCCCAGTTGCTCCTCTTCCAGTCCAGCTCTCTGCTGTGGCCCAGGAGTGCAGTGGAGGATGGCCCAAGTGCTTGGGCTCTGCACCCCATGGGAGACCAGGAGAAGCACCTGGCTCCTGGCTTCAGATCAGTGTGGTGCTCCGGTCACAGCGTACCAGCTGCAGCAGCCATTGAGAGGTGAACCAATGGAAAAGAAAGACCTTTCTCTCTGTCTCTCTCACTGTCCACACTGCCTGTCAAAAAAAAAAAAAAGTGAGGAGAAAATCCTCATAAGAGGTTCCTGGTATCACCTCACTGCTATCCTGACAGGCTTCAAATATGGCAGGTTAGTCAACCAAGCATGCCTAATTTTTATGGTCAGATACAAGGATGAGATAACCAGACTTATGTGTCCTAAGTCCAGTGTGGAGCCACAGAGTATGCATACCTGGGTACCAAGGGAAAAAAATTTTATTATGTCTATTATCAGCCAAGAAAATAAGGAAGTCAACATTTACTAATTTTCGAATATATACTTTAATTATATATGTACAATTTATGAAGATTTAACAGATAGGGTTACATAATCTAAACACTTGAGATTACTGACCTAAATATCAGATGATTAGCATCATTAGTTCTAAATAACAGGCCAATGTCAACTTTCAGGAGTCTGAAGAGGAAAGTGAAAACCCTCCCCAAAAAAATTTAACAGAGGATAAGAGCGATTCCAGATCCTGCAAAGCCAAGCAGTATAAAGGTGTTGTTGAGAGTGTACTAATCATTAGGATAAGTGCCTTAAGCTGTGTATTGGTGGGATGATGCCATGTGGCTATTTGGTTATCTAGTTCCCACACTTAAAATCTGAGGACTTCTCATTTCCCTTAGGATGAAAACTGTTAACTCTCAACCAACTGGACCCTGTCTGCCTTTCCAGTAGTACCTTTTTTCACAATTTTTCTCTATTTTTTCCTGGACTTTGTTCAGTTCTTGAACTATGTTCTCTACTCTTGTTCCTAAGTATAATTCAAGTGTCAACTTCATTTCTACTTTGAGTTATTTTCTGATCTCTGAAACATATTAAGTTTTTCCCCATATGTTCCTATAGCATCTTGTACTCACTGTTCTAAAGTTCTCTGCATACTCCCACTATGTTGTCAAAGGTCTTTCTTCCTTGCTAACCATGTAAGGACAGGGACAATATCTGTATTCCTTCAAGCACCCAGCACATTGTTTGAATAAGAACTAGTGCTAAATAACTATGTCAGTTGGAGAAAAGCTGAGGGAAATATGTCTTTATATCCAAAGAGAAAAGGTTGTCTCTAAACTTCTTCAGTACTAGCTCATTGCATTGATAGAAGATAGGTGTACCAAATAGCTAAAATAATATTTAACTGCTTTTTTATCAGTGCATTTAAAGGCATTTCACTATGCATTGTTCAGTAAATATTTGGGTGTCCCCAGGAGTCTTGGAAATATCTGCATTCTTTTTACTGTGTCAGCAGATGCTAAACAATTAATTAAACCAAATTCATTAAGGAACAGTACAAAAAGATGCACAACTTATTCTGGCAGGATAGAGCATTGCTGGGGTTCATCATTTGCAATAAAGTTATATATTCTAGGTTAGCCTCTGCAAGATTGCCTGTGCTCAGTTTTTCTAAGAAGCTATTAGAGATTCAAACACACGATCAAACAAATGAAATGCCCTAGATAAAAAAATCGTAACTTCGCCTGGGATGAGATACATCCATTACAATCTACCTGTGCACTATATGTCCACTACCCAGGATGCAAACAGACTCTTACATGGATACCAGTTTTCCCATACTGTTCTTTCAGTCAGCACATCAACTCAAGTTCCACAAGGCTTGCCAAGTTACTTCCATTGCCATTCAAACTCCTCAGGCATTAATGCTCATTTTTTTTTTCAAACTCAAAAAGCTAGAAATCAAGGTTTCCTCTTCCTATGCATGACCACCTAGATTCAATGGCTACTGACCTCGGATTTTTACACTGGATGTGAAAACAGAAACAGACAGGGATTTTTTATAGTTATTTTCTGTTAAATTCCATGTAATACCGAACTAGTTAAGTACTCAGTCTATGCCAGGCCATCCCTCCCAAAACAATACCCCTTCAGCCCAGAGTGTCATTTTACTGTTCCCGCCCTCTCTGGGCAGGAGAGGAAAGAAATAAGAGCATGAAGGGCAGGTTGTGGAGTTAGATTGCCTCAGTTAATATTGTTTTGTTACTATCCCCACTATCCCAATCACTAACTGTGTAGCTTTAGGAAACACGCTTAACCCCTTTGAGTATTAACTTACTCATCATTAAAAGAGATATTCCAAAGTATCTGGTTGTTCCCCTTTCCAGGCTATCCCTCTAGATCTCCAAACTTAAGATTGAGCCAAATGCTCTTGATCCTACACACACACACACACACACACGCACACATGCTTTTCTTCTGTCTTTGGGAAATTATCTTCCCATAATTATCTGTCTCCCAAGCTGGAGACAGAGCCTGTCTAGGAGTAGATCCATGACTCCTGCTTCTCCGATTCCACCTGCACATTTAATCAGTTACCAAAGCCATACATAATGCTCAGGAATCACTCTGCCACCAACACCCTTCCAGAATCTTTCCAAAAACCCATCCAATTTGATGGCTTCTCAAACAACTTCTCCACCAAAAGACTGTCACTTCAGTATTTTCTTTACACTAGGACAAGAGGACTCTTAAGGCACTGTGGGTTTTTTTATCTTTTTAGAAAGCTTTAATAAAATTTCATAGGTACAGCTTTTGGAATATAGCAGTTCTTTCCCCTATACCTGCTATCCCACCCCCAAATCATCCCATCTCCTACGCCCTCTCCCATCCCATTCTTCATTAAGATTCATTTTTAATTTTCTTTTTTTCATTTTCAATTCTCTTTATATACAGAAGATCGATTTAGTATATATTAAGTAAAGATTTCATCAGTTTGCACCCACACAGAAACACAAAGTGTAAAATACTGTTTGAGTACTAGTTATAGCATTACTTCACATTGGACAACACATTAAGGACAGATCCCACATGAGAAGTAAGTACACAATAACTCCTGTTGACTTAACAATTTGACACTCTTGCTTATGGCATCAGTAATCTCCCTAGGCTCTAGTCATGAGTTGCCAAGGCTATGGAAGCCTTTTGAGTTCGTCGACTTTGATCTTATTCCAACAGGGTCATAGTCAAAGTGGAAGTGCTCTCCTCCCTTCAGAGAAAGGTACCTCCTTCTTTGATGGCCCTGTTCTTTCCACTGGGATCTCACCCGCAGAGATCTTTCATTTAGGTCTTCTCACCCCCCCCCTCAGAGTGTCTTGGTTTTCCATGCCTAAAATACTCTCATGGGGTCTTCAGCCAGATCTGAATGCCTTAAGGGATGATTCTGAGGCCAGAGTGCTATTTAGGACATCTGCCATTCTATGAGTCTGCTGTGTATCCCGTTTCCCATGATGGATCGTTCTCTCCCTTTTTGATTCTATCAGTTAGTATTAGCAGACACTAGACTTGTTTGTGTGATCCCTTTCAATCTTAGACCTCTCAGTGTGATCAATTGTGAACAGGAATTGATCACTTGGACTAGTGAGATGGCATTGGTACCTGCCACCTTGATGGGATTGTATTGGAATCCCCTGGCACGTTTCTAACTCCATCATTTGGGGCAAGTCTGATTGAGCATGTCCCAAATTGTACATCTCCTCCCTCTCTTATTCCCACTGTTGTATTTAACAGGGATCACTTTTCAGTTAAAATTTAAACACCTAAGAATAATTGTGTGTGGCACTGTGGTTTTTATAGCATCATTGTGTTCAGGAATCTTGCATACTTAGCCATTACACAAATCCATTTTTAGGACTCTCCCTGGTCTCCTGTCTCAGCCTCACATATCTCAGACTATCATGTACTCCATGCAAACTGCTATTTCCACAAATTCCTTGGTGTCACCTGCTGTATAATCTTTTTCTTAGTCTCACTGAACCCACTAGTTGTTCAAAGCTGAGCTTCTCCCTGCAAGGTCATCCCAAGAAGATCCCCCTGGATTTCTTTTACCCTCTATTTGTAATAGAGAACCAGATCTACCCCTTCTGAAACTGAGTACCACTTCCTCAGTTTATACCTTCCCTAGACCCCTCAACATGGCACTCCATGACTACCCATCCTCATGGCCACAGGACATTTTCTCAGGCTATATAATTATAAAGTGATCACAAGTTATTTCTGTCAGGCCCTAACTATATGTAAGGCACTGTGCTTAATTTTGTTAATCCTCAGGTAAATCTAATGCAATAGGTTCTATTCATTGATCCACTATTCAACATACATTTGAGAACATTTTAATAAGGTAGAAAATATACAATAGATATTATGTATTTATCATAGCATTACAATATAGATGTTAATATATACATATTTATATAGTATATATACAAATATCAGTATAGGATATACATATACAGATGTATTTTAAGGAGTACACAAAACCTCTGAAGGAAAGAAACGTAGGTTAAGAGATTGGAGACACACACAATGGATTGTTATATTAGATGAAATTGTCAGAGAAGAAACATTTTCAGGGATTCCAAAGCACAAAGAAACCAACAGAGTGGGGCAAAATGAAACCGAGGTACAGAGAAGCCAAGTGTATTCTCAAGTCTCACAGTAGCAGACCCATTTATTAAGGGAACCCTAGTTCAGACTTTTTAAAGTCTTGTCTTTAGCCAACATTCTTGATGTTTCATTAACCTATTAGATCAGTTTCTTGAAACTCTTACACTCTAAGTTGACAAGAATAGACCTTCTTGTGTCAGGCACCTCACCAATTTCTTCACCAGTTTTAACACATTTCTAGGATTTCACCATCTTCCACCCTTACTCTTCACTGTTCTAACTCTAGAAGCTGTCCTTTATCCAGTCTCACAACTTCAGTTACCACTATCTCTGTATATTTCTGTCATTCCCAGATCTTAGCCTCCAATTTAGTTTCATGGCCAGCTTCTCAGGAACAAGACTGTCTCAATCTCTCAGTAACACTCATCATAATGCAGGATGCTGATTCAATGTGTACTTCTCTGAAATGAGTTAAACTTGAACTCTACATTTCCAATTGCCTTTGGGACAGTTTGACCAGGATGATTTCCTTGCATGTCAAAAATCATTATTTCCAAAGATGAGTACATTAGCTCCCCTTTAAAACCTGTTCCTCCTCATGTTCCTCACTTTCCGTAACAGCAACACGAGGAACTCCAGTGACCAGTCTTGCCATCTTTCTCCTCCCCAGCCATCTCACCTTTCTATTCCCACTGCCTTTACTCTAGTTCAAATGACTTTTCTCTTGCCTAGACAGGTACAACAGCCTCCTTATGGTATCTTGTTGCTTATGCATCCTATAAATCTATGCAAAAGCAATGCTCCTTATTCTGTCACTCCGTGAAATTCAACTAACTCTACACTGCCTACAAAATCAAATCTCAGTTCTATAATCCAACTCTCTTAGCCAAGTATCCACTGGATATTGTCTCTATTGATAATACCAGAAGGCCTTAAGTTTCAAAGTTCTTAGATTTATCTCGTTTTCTTTCAACTAAACTTTCCTTTTTTTTTTTTTTTCCAGCATAGTAAACTTACACTACCACCAGTTACCCAAGCCAGAAAAATCATACCAGTCTGTCTTCTCGGTTCCGACAACAATCTGTCATTTGAAAAGTCTATTGCCTCATGTGTACTCTCCACTCTCCACCACATGACCAAAGCTTTGCTATGTTCCTCAGTATGGTCCACCTGCAATTACTGCCACAGAAGACTCCTTGGCTGCCGTTTTATCACCTCCCTATCCATTTAACCATCTCTGCAGTGACCATGTTCTGCTCTTGATCAAAATTTAATAGCCATTCCCCCAGGGCCTTCCTGCCTTCATTGTGACTGCTTCTCAGCTCTCTACCTCTAATCCTTTCATATCTCCCACACCTTTACCAGAACCCACAGAACGTATGGTTCCTGATTGTACCACATCCTCTAAGCCAAACCTTAGCATCATAGCTCTCTCTGCCTGAAATATTCATCATCCCATTCACCATCTTTTCTGATAGCTCACTCTCATCCTCCAGACCCACCTAGTCATGATATCTTGGACTCCATCCAGCCTGCAAGAGGTTACCAATATCCGTTCCCAAAGCATTTTGTCCTTGGTGCTACCATAGGGATTTTTATTGTCTATCTCTAACCAGATTCAGGGTTTCCCATCTAATCTTTGTGTTCTTGTACTTAGAACAATACTGATAGATATTCAGTATTTGATGGAAGAATCAGTTGCCTCACATTTGGGTACTCCCCCACTGATATGGAAGACTCATAACATTATTTAGGGGCAGGTTAATACTGTTTTTCTATGTGATACTTGTGCGACTCTGAAACCAAGATGACTTTATAACAAACCATGTAATTACAGGAGGTCTTCTCTGTGCTCCGTCAACTTAATACTTCACAATAAATCATGTCCTGCAACTACCACCACCCTTTATCAAGGTCATAAAACCTGGTGCTAAGAAGGTCCTGAACACATGCCTTTGAAGATGGTAAACTCTAATGTGCTACAAAATTAACACACAATCCATGAGAAGTATAATTCCGGGGTATACAAGGAAGCTAAGATTTTAGATCAGAACTCCCATATGCTAGACACCCAACATACCCTTTTATGTTCCAAAATATTACTAGTACGTTATATATAGCTGATTAGTAAATGCATTTTAAATGAATAATTTTTTGCCCAACATCTTCAAAAATGTTCCAGAAACTATCAAAACAAAAATTATCATAGGGTGAGATTCTCACTCTCATTTGAGATCTGAAATTCTATCCTAATCATATTCACAAAAAACAAACAATCTTATCCTCAGCTATCCAAGAGTAAATGGAACTGTTTTAAGTTGAGTGTTTCTATTCATTTATCTCTACAGTTCAACCTTCCAGTATGGCACTTTTGCATTTTCCATTAGTTTTTATGGATTTTCCATTGTCATAGTTTAAGAAGTGACCAACAATTCAAGTACTAACAGGTAACTTTCATTTGGAAGCTATATCCACAACTTTAACTAGGATGGGTTATAGGATTTAGAAGCAAATTCTGTACTTAAATTGCATCACAAGGGCTAGTATATATTACTGTCCATTTTAGTTTTTAAGAAGGCCACATATCTAAATTGCTATCTGACAACCTCTATACTATAACTGAGATTTAGTGGATAAGCCTATCATAGGAGAATTCCCTCACACTACATCCCAGTCTATTATTGTATTTTTTCAGTTTCACCTCCACACAACCTGCAGATGAATCCAAGGCACGTGATTGTCTGAATCCACACCAACCCTCTAAAAGATAACTTCACCAAGAAATTATGATGGACCCAGACCAGGAGAGCAAAGAAATAGGTAAAAAGAGTACAATAATACTATGCAACACAGTAGGAAGTAATGCAATCTCAAATTGAAGGCAGTCTCTGCAAAGATATGGAAATTGAGATTTAAAAACTATTGGCGGGTGTTTAAGACATCTGCATCCCACTTCAGTCCTCGGCTCTGACTCCTGAATCCAGCTTCCTCCTAATACAGTCGCAGTGAACTCAGCAGGTAATGTCTCAAATAACTGGGTTCCTGTCACCCATGTGAGAGACCTGAATGGAGTTATTGGCTCTCAGCATTGGCTGCAGTCCAGCGCCCATCATTGCAGGTATTTCGGTAGATTGGAGCTCTCTCCCCTCATCTTTGTGTGTGCTGGTCTCTCTGTCCCTTTGAATACTTAATTTTTTCCTGTTTGGAGGCAAAGAAATTCCTTTGAGTTTAATAGAAACTAATTTTCTCAAGTGTTTATGACATTAGGTCAGATGTAATAATATCCTTACAATAAATGTTTGATTCTGAAACATTAAATTAGAGTGATATTCCATTTAATTTAAAAATTCCTTTACTGATTTGAAATGTCCCTGTTATTACTGGAACATTATTTAAACTGGGAGTAAGAGAGCCGAATATTCAATTCCTTTATGGCAATCTTTAAACCAAAGTTACTACTCTTTGTACTCTCAAAGCATTCAAATCACGTTTATTTTATGAAAAAGTGCATTTCTTCATATCTCTAGCATGTAGAAAGTCTTAGAATCTTCTAAATGGGTAGTGTCATGACATCTTTCAGTGGTTGACCAAAAAAAAAAAAGTTGCAATTGGAAAAGATAGAAGGCAATAAAAAAATTATACAGTAGAGTAGATCTAGAATTTCAAGCCCAGTTCTTTAGTTAGCTTTATCCTTTAAGACTGTGAAAAGAAAAAGGTCAAGTTCAATGCCACTGTGCGCTTCCAGTTGGGAAAAAAAATGACACACCAACTGGAAGTAATCTTGATTTTAAATACCCATCTCATTCATGCTTAACTCTGTTACAGGAATGGATATTTTAAAATATCCATGTTTAGTATATGGAATAGGTGACAGCAGATTAAGCCACTGCTTGGGACATGTGTACCCGATATTGGAGGGCTGATCAGAGTTCCAGCTATTCTGCTCTGACCCAGCTCCCTGCTAATGCAGCTGGGAAGCAGCAGATAACAGCTCAAGGACTTGAGTTGCTACCACCCACATGCAAGACACAGATGGAGCTCCTGGCTCCCGATTTTGACCTGACCCAGCCTTGGCTGTGACAGACCCAACCTTGGCTGTGACAGACCAGCAAACTGAAGATTTTAATCTCTATGCATTGCCATGCCTTTTCAGTGGATGAAAATACACGTTAAAAATAGAAAAGGGACTAAACATGTATTCTTTATTAAATGAGTACTGAGCAAATACCTAATGAATTTCTTTAAAAAATAAAGATTTTGAAAGTTACAGAGAGAAAGGCAAAGACAGACCTTCCATCTGCTGGTTCACATCACAGATGGCCACAATGGCCAGCACTGGGCAAAGGCCCTACACCCAGGTCTTCTATGTGGGTGGGAGGCACCCAAACACTTGTGCCATCTTTCACTGCTGTCTCATGCTTATCTTGCTATACCAAGTTCATTAAGGCGAAATCCACTGAAGTACAAAAAATTACAATCCAACATAAAGCCCCTGGCAGAATATCCATTCTGACATGTGGGAAAGTTTGGTAGCTACATGTGCCATATTCACCCACTATCATTATGAAAATTCATAAAGCCATTTGGAAGTCATGTCATCTCAAAAAAAAAGAAATACAGAGAATCAGATTTGGGGATGTGCTTGCGGACAATATAGCACATGTAACACAACATGCAGAAGTAACACAAACAAGATATGAAATCAGTAGACTGCACTCGTTACTTTAACAGTTAAATTTGATTTTAAGTCTCATTTGGGCTACAACTATGTCATTTCTTCATAAAGTGTTTCACTCAAATGATCCTTCAAAATACTAAGTAGTGTTCACATCTGGACATGAAAATCTATTTTTACTCTAAAATCTTTTTAAAGAGAAGACCTATAAAAACTCCAGTTCTAATTCCCTAAAGACCTTTTATTCACTATGCATGAGCAGATGCTGCCTGACTACAAGAGGGGACATCTCCCTAAGCCAATTCAAATTGCAGGTAACCAAAAGTTCTAAATCATTGCTATGAAATGTTTCGACTATTTTTAACCTAAATAACTAATTGGAGTAGCATATGTAAGGGACAGAAATGTCTAAAAGGTCAGTTATATTCCCAAAAGATGCTTCAATGGACAACCTATTTCCAGTGAGACAGCCTTTCAACCACACTAGCTGTGTTCACTCCAGAAGAAAATCAGCCTTTAACATGGACATGAGGGCCAAGCACCTAATATGGAAAATTCTACATCTATATCCCTATTCGAATGGTTTCTTATATTGTCAGAACACGTGAAGAACATCTGTGTTTAAACATTGCATCTGGCTGCTCCACTTCTGATCCAGCTCCCTGCTGAAGGCCTGGGAAAACAGTGGAAGATGGCTCAAGCGCTTGGGCCCCTGCACCCACATAGTGAATCAGGGAAAAGTCCCTGGCTCGTGGCTTCAGATGGGCCCAGATCCAGGCATTGCAGCCATTTGGGGAATGAGCCAGCAGATGGAAGACCTCTCTCTGTATCTCTACCTCTCAAGTAAATAAATCTTTAAAAATATATATCAATGTTGCACCTCTCCTCATCCTGATTTTCTAATGCTATGTCCTTACATATGCACATACAGGAACCCACAGTGAGGAGTCTAGACAAGAAGGGATACAGCCACATGGTGAGAAGCTGAGAGCCACATCTCAGCCCTGCCACCATTTTCTTTTCCCACCTAACACAGCCTAATTCTCATTGTGCAGTCTTATTCAATTTAAGAAATGCATTGAAGACATGGATGTGCATACCCTGAATGATGTTCCAGCTTTTTTTTTTTTTTTTAAATTTTTCCCTTTCTCTGCCACAGCCACTGCCCTAGTGGATGGATTTGTCAACTGTCAACTGGTGGAAGGTTTACAATAATGACGGCAGGTGTGTTAGAACAGATAATTTAGGAAAATTCTGCAAAGGATCACTCTCAGTAACATGAACCTAAAGTAGTACAAGTAATCAATTACATTTTAGGGTGGATAATTGACTACTATTGCCACTGTTTTATTTGAGTATGGGCAGAAAACAGGAGACTTGATAATCACTTACCGGGGACCCTTTGAACTACAGTTCTTTGAAGTGATAGATCTGGAAAATTTTGCAAGTAAGGGGAGACACAAATGACAACACCTGTTGCTGTATATATTCAGTGGGCATCGTCACATACTAAGCTCTTCTTCAGAAGCAAGGTACACTCCCACAGTCACACATTATGGACACAAGAACGTGAATAGTTCAGAGAACATCACCTTGGTACCTCACTACTATAGACTTACCAGGGTACAGATAAGAGTAATTCATGGGTGATACTTGCCACTGAGGAGTTGCAACAGCTCCAGGTGAAACAAATATGCCTACTCGATTCCGCTTTGTTGTAGATACAATGTCAAAGTAGAAGGGGGAAAACTTTTGCCAATTTGGAGAATAATTCTTAGGGACAGAGGTAGAAGAAACCAGTAAGGGTTCAAGAGATGGAAACTGCATTTGAAATGGGTCTGAATGAATGCACAGAATTCTCAATACGATGTCAGGGAAGGAAGTTACTTCTAGGTAGTGTGTAAAACATGAGCTATGTTTTGGGACTAGGTATCAGCTCAGTGTATTTAGACCGAGGTGAAAACCACAGTCCATCCAGACCAAGGTGAAGATAATGTTGGGATGAAGCTGGTCAACAAAATGTGGCAGCCTTCAGTATCAACCTGAGCAAGTAGTATAACTCTTCATGTGTAACTAAAGGAAGACATTAGAAGACAGATTCTGTATAGGAGGCAAATACGACTCGAGTTTTCATAAATTTGATTGATTTTAAATGAGGATTGCAATTAGTACAAATAAGATGTAGCCATCATGGCCCAGAACTGATGCTAATAACAGAACACTGGGTGGCTACTGTGAGAATGGAAGAAGCAGACAGGCACAAAAGCCAGAAGAATATCAACAAGTCTTGGTGATGGATTGAATACAGCGGATGCGAAAACCATAGAGAGGAAGACATGTCTGCCGTTTTAAACTGTGTGGCCCTAAAATGATGTCACAATTTGAAAAATCTGGATAACATGGTTTCTACAAGACAGAACATGTCTTTTCTGACTGTTAACTTTAATGTTCTGATACAATTTGCTAATGGGTATAGCCAGCAGTACTGAAAAAACAAAGATTGGGCTAGATTGAAGACTAAAGGAATCCATTCATCAAGAGAAGAACCAAAACCACAGTATGATTAAGCAGAGACTACAGAGGAAAAGGATCATTCAAACAGAATCTTGTGGGGCCAGCGTGTGGCATAGCAGGTAAAGCCATCACCTGCAGTGCCAGCATCTCATATGGGTGCCAGTTGGTGTCCCGGCTGCTCCACTTCCAATCCTGCTCTCTGCTATTGCCTGGGAAAGCAATGGAAGATGGCCCAAGAGCTTGGGCCCCTGCACCCATGTGGGAGACCCAGAAGAAGCTCCTGGCTTTGGACTCGTGCAGCTCTGGCCATTGTGGCCATCTGGGGAGTGAACCAGCAGATGGAAGACCTCCCTCTCTCTCTCTCTCTCTCTCTCTCTCTGCCTCTAACTCTGCCTTTGAAATAAATAAGTAAAATCTTCAACGGAATCTTGTAAAGTTTTGCAAAATGGGCAAAAAAAAAGAAAGAGAAGAAGAGTCATCTGAGGGAAGTAAGAAAAATTAGAATTATTCTATGTCATAGAAAGCCAGGGAGAACCTTTCATTCAATGTTGATTGTTGGGCAAATACTACGTCACACATCAGAATTCACGCTATGTACCCCAGATAAAGCAGGGGCCAAGACACAGGTCTCTCAGAACTCTCTCAAGACCATTAGGACCCTTCACCAAATGGACAATTTTGGGGGATGTGAATGGGTAGTTCAACACCTAAGGGTACTTCGGTAACCTTACTTAGGTACCATTACTTAGAGTAATGGGTGCAATTGTATAATATCTAAAATGTTTAAGAAAGGTAGAACCCCCATAAATAAAACATTCATATTCTCTCTCTCTCTCTCTCTCACACACACACACACACACACAATCTATTTGTAATAGTCCCTAAAGAGGGAGGCTATTAAATAAACATTCTTCTATGCAATATTTTAAAGCAGTGCTACCTGACGTATTCTAGAATATTATAAGGAAAATTAAAGGGCAAGAATTACAAATTTTTTTAAAAAAATCCTTATTTGAGAGGTAAAGAGACATGAAAGAGCTGCTTTCTGCTGGTTTATTCCCCAAATGACTGGAATGGTTGGGACAGGGCAGAAGCCAACCCTCGAACTCTATGTAGGTCTCCCATATGGGCATCAGGGATGCAATTACTTGAGTCCTCACCCCTGGTTCCCAGAATCTGTGTTAGTAGGAAGCTGCAATGAGGCTGTAGAGCCAGGTGTACAACCTAAATACTCTGAAAAAGCCACAAGTCTCTTAGCCACTAATTTAAACACCCTTCCCAAATCAAGTATTTTAAACTTAAAAGAATCAACCACTATCTGGTCTACCATTCTCTGACAGTCTTGTATACATATTTTATATTGTATGACTCATAAATTTCAAAACCAATCCATAGTATTATTTCATAGGAACACAAGCACTGCTCTGAGGGAAAAAAAAAGTGCTATGTGGAAGAGAATGTAGGTAGGGGATTGCTAGATGTTAGCACTTTATCATATCATTCATTTAGTAACCACTTCTACTGGTCTGACAAAGAAAGGAACATTGCCTTCTGCAATGAAAAGACCGTTAGGTTCAGAATGGATTTTTCAGTATTTTCCTTGTAGAACTATTAATTTGATTGTCATGTCCTTAATAAATACGCAAGTTAAGCTGAAATCACAATACATCCATCAGATAAGTCAAAACTGAAGATATTTTTCAGTTTACTACTGAGATGTGCATTTTCTTCCTCACATTTAGTTGTAGATTACATCACACAACATCTGGCATCCCTAAGTCAGCACGAATTAAGGACATCAGTGACTTATTCTGTAGGTTTTTCTTTCCCTATTTCAGAAACTCCTTCAAATATACAGTTGATTTATCCTCTCTGTCTATCCTGACAGGAGGATTATGATGAGTTTTATAGAAAGGGAGGAAACCATGAGAATAAACAATGCAATGAAAACTAGGGGCAGCCTCCACGTTTAACACGGAAGCCAATGGAAGGCATGATTGGATAAAAAAGCCTCTCCTACTTAAGTATACTTGCTTACAATTCATGCATTTCTGTAATTTACAGCAGAGGTCAGCTTCCGTGAATGATGAATGGTGTTGATCATTTAGCCTATCAAATGCCTTTACTTACTGAAAAGATAGCAACAAATGAGCATTTGTGGCTGTATTACGAAGTTTTGTACCAGAGCTCAACACTGATGCTACTATTTCTAAGTTTCCCCCTCTACTTTGTTTCATGTAGTTCTGTCACTTTGCCTCTCACCATACAATTTTTACAATGCTCTTTCTCCAAGGCGATTCATAACACATACAAATTCCTGCATTCTCTCTCCATACAATTCTTTGTCATATCCTCCCATTCAACTGTTTAAATTCTGAAGATGACACCTCACAAGCCTCCGTTCCAGAGACATATATTCAAAGGAAAGCACACAGTTGCTCGGAAGTCATGCAAACATCTCACCCATCCAAAAGGGAACAATATGCCAAGGGCTTCCATTTTACAACAAGAAGTGAAAATAGAGCAGAATCCATTTGAAATGAAAATTGTTCTTTCTCTCCTAGGTTTAGTGAAGCCCATTCTATACCTGAGCACAAATAACCCAAGCACTAAAGGATACGTTTGAAAATAATGCAGACTATGTATTTGGAGAATCATTCTCTAACATTAACTTTGAAACAACCAGAAGATTAAAATAAGATGCTCTAAACTATGTTTTTTTCTTCTCATTATCCCATAATGAAATCTCACAACTTGTGACTACTATTAAAGAAACCAGTGTTAAATCAGTTCTTGACAGGAAACTCTTCTCTTCTGGCCTTATCCTGGCTGAGATATAAACATCAGTACCTTTCAATTCTCCTAACAAGGAACTCATGCAGATTCTGGAGGTGGCACTGAAAGCTTTCCATAATTAACATTAGATTTTGAATGTACTCTACCACTCATGATGTGTCTTCTTTCTCATTTACAGAGACCATGGCACTGTGAACACACTGGACATGCTGATTCCATCACTTTCTGGTTGACTGGAAACTCAGCCCAGTCAAGAAGCTGCTACCACTGAGTAGTTACACAGCGCAGGCCATGCAGCTCCAAAGACTATGTGCCTGCAGCCTGCCCTCGCTTTGAGGTTCTGCTGTCCTGTGCATGAGTGTGTCCCTCACAAGCCAGCTAGCTCTCCACGCAATCCTCCTTGTGAGGAACTGCAAAGACAGAGCTTTTGAACACAACTCATGATCCAGCAACCATCCAACCTTTCGTAATTACAATGTTATAAAAAGCCAAACTCTGAAAGATGCCGAATATTCCTCTTAAGATACATCCTAGAGTGAGAAGCTAGTGCCACGAGCCTAACCAGAGCTAAACATCCCCACAGGTCAGATTTGGGGCTTTGAAGCCGATGGCCATATTATTCCCAGCCTATAAAGGACCAGACTTTCCCCTTTAAAATTTCATATTCAAGTGAGACTGGTGTCCATTGGTGGGAAGAGGAGAAAGAGTGATGTCCGTTACTCGTGATCATAAATTCCAGTGAAAGGAACAGGTGTTGAGGCTGAATTCCTCAATACCCACAGAGACAACTTTCCTTGTGACTACACAGCCCTCAAGGCCAAGGTCTTCACCCTGTAAACCCCAGCTGAGCTGCCACGTGTGACACCCCTCCCTTATATAATCTGGGAACGTCCAGTTCTCTATCACTGTCCTGTTCCCGACAACCACCTTCGTCCTATTCAGGGCTCCTCTATGAAACTCCGTACACATCAAAGCCACCGCGCATCAAATCAAAGCAACCCAAGACGCTTCGCGGCAGGGCATCGTCACCCGTTTCGCTATGGGTCCCACTAAACTCAGGGAACATCTCCGTTCCGTGCTTTCTCGGAAAGCCCAGCTCCCTGCGCAGCGTCCAGTCCCCTTGCAAGGCTGTGCGCGTATAAATTATCTCCAAGTGCTGCCGGGGACTACTTCCTCTGAACACATTAAACTGATGCCAGCAATAAACCAAGACATAGGCTCCTGCGGAAGAACCTGTCGTAGGCAAGATCCCGCGCATATTATCCCGGGGATGAAAACAGTTTTAAGGCTTGAGGAAATGCATGGGAGTGTAAGGGGAAAGTGGAGGGAGAGGATCAATACTACTTCAGCTCATTTAGTCCCGGGTGTTCGGGGAAAGAAGCCTGTGGTCTGGAGTCATCTGGCAGGTGCATAAACAATCTTGGAAATTTTCAGAGAAGGCAAAAGTACGCACAGGTTCGCAGGGGACCGTGCCACCGGCGAGTTTCAAACACACTTCAAACAGCTTTGCGTCCCCGACCTGGACCTCGCATGCACCCCTTCTCTGTGGCACCTCATTCCCGCCGCTCCCGCCTCCCCTTCCCAGTCTCGCCTGAGTGACTGTCTCATGCAGCCAAGGCAACAAGCGTCCCCAGACAAGCGAGGGGCAGCCCCGTCTCAGCCTGTCAGGGAAGGGGGCGGAAGCGGGCGCCCACTCGCATGCTCACTGCATCCTACCGCCTGTGGAGCTCGCCTCCTCCAGCTGCGCCGAGATGCTTTCCACCCGCCTCACATTCATCTTGGAGGACGCAAAGGTGCGGCAGTCAACCGGCCCCGGGGCGTCTGTACTATGGGTCTGGCACCGGAGCGCACCGCCGCTCGGCCCGGGGGCGTCCGCGAAGCTGCCAGCGAGCGAGTCGGCGCTTGCCGGGGACAGGGCGCGCGGAACCGGCTGCAGCTGCGGGCGGAGGCCGGCGGGGGGCGCCGGGGGCGCTGTGCGGCGCTCGGCGTCGGGGGCGCGCGGGGTGGCGGGGGCGGGCGAGGCGAGGCGCGGACCGCGCGATGCCGGCGGCTGCGCTGCTCCGCGCGCCCGGGTGCCCGACGTCCGCGCCCTCCCCTTCCCTCGCCCACTCGGGCGCCGCCCCTGCCACCTGCTGCCGAGTCTTCGGGTCGGGGGAGCACAGGGGGCTGGTGCGGTGGCCCTGGCGTCAGAGATGAGCCCCACGGAGACTCGAGGGGGACGTCGGGCTGGACAGGGCACCTTCCCAGAGTTGTCAGGGATAAGAGCGGGAACCTCTGGGGCCCCTTGTTGGGGCGCTGGGGTGCCGCGCCTGACTCTGGGGAGGGGCTCAAGGGTCTTCAGAGAACGCGTGGCGAGGTCCGCCGGGATTCAGCCTCTGGCCACTCGCCTACATCAAGAGCCTTGCAAAGTTAAGCTGCGTTCGGAGGACATCAGAAGGGAAGCGCAAGGAGATGCCCTTCTCCAAAACCGGGCACGGCGCCAAGGACTCCTAGACAGGAAAGTTTCCCAACTGAAGCCAAAGCCAGTCATGAGACTGAGAAACGCTTCCAGACGCCAGGGTGAGCAGGACAGGCCCGCGGTGGACGCGGCCACCTTGGAGAGCGTGCCTGGCACCGAATGGGGGCAGGTCTGACAAGCAACTTCACCCCGACTTGTCCATCACTGGCTCCCTTTGGCCTCCTCACCTGGGGTCGCTGACCCTCTTAAGGAGAAACCCAGACCAGGAATGGTTGGGAGGGTAAAGACAACCCGAGGGCCACTTGGAGTCATGGTTGCTATTTGAAAACTCAAAATGGAGAAGCTTCTTTTAGGAACAAGGTGGAGTGGCCCGGTTCTTGGGGCAACATGAGTTCATATCCCTCTTCGCTGTGAACTGCATGGTCAGTTGGCCCAGGCTTAGGTGGAAGCCATTTCTAAGCGTTTGTGAAACCGGCTCTCTCCTTGTGGCTGTTAGGTTACACATGCCCCAAAGAGCTGAAATCTTGCCCCCTTCTGCGAGGAGGGGTCTCAGCTGATATCTTACCTACCTGTGTCCGATGGCAGCCACATGAGTGCCTGACTTTATGCCTTGAGCCCTTGAAGTATACATTTGTAGGTGTTTGTGACTCCTCTCCCTGCGATGTGAGACAGACGCCAACACCTCTGCCGCCTGCATTAAATGAGCTCCACTACTTATACATCATGTGACTTGGTGTAAATGATTTAAATCAGCTGTAACAAAGGCACCTACCAAAGTTTTTGGTGAGCATTTAATTAAATCAATGGATGTAACCTGCTTAGGGAAGGTCCTGGCACACAGCAATCTTGTTCTTGATGTTGACAATAATATTGTATTCTCAAAGTGGTTCAACAGAATTCCTCATAGTGGGCCAGTGTCTCCGCTCACTTGGCTAATCCTCTGCCAGTGGCACCGGTGCCAGATTCTGTCCAGGTTGATCCTCTTCCAGTCCAGCTCTCTGCTGTGGCTGAGGAAAGTAGTGGAGGATGGCCCAAGTGTTTGGACCCTGCACCCGCATGGGAGACCAGGAGGAAGCACCTGGCTCCTGGCTTCGGATCAGCGCAGCCATTTGGGGGGTGAACCAACGGAAAAAGGAAGACCTTTCTCTGTCTCTCTCACTAAGTCTGCCTGTCAAAAAAAAAAAAAAATTCCTCTTGGTGGTTGGTCTTCACTACTTTTATTATTATTATTCAACAAATATCTAGTTACTACTTACAAGGATCAGCTGTGGGCACTGGGATAGCATATTGGGACAAAATGAAGTCACCCAACCAGTGACTTACCTTATAGAAGGCAGGGAAGACTGGCCACAGATCAAAGAAGTAGGGGTGGACAGTCTCTTTTACACAGGAGTTTAAGAAGGGCTTACTAAAGAGGCCATGTTTGCACAGGATCCTTATGAATGTGAAGGAACTGTGGGCTTGGGTGTGGGGGCTTGTGATGGAGTAGAATTTAGAGGCACCACAGGCAAAAGCCCTGGAGGTGAGGCAGGTGTGGCTGGAGTAGGAGCAGAGGGAGAGTAACTGGAGAAAGGGTCACAAAGGATTGGATCCCCCACAGTTTACACATTGAACTGAGTCTTTACACTCTTACAACCACTGTCTCCTCCACAGGTGCACGCTTCCTCTTAACAACTCTCCTCTTCTAACATTTAGTTCATGTGCCACCTCCCCCCTCTCCTGCATGGTGCCAGTAGCAAGCTTCCGTCTTACTGACCATCTTTCTCTGATTCTATAGTGAGTCCCTCCAGACACCAGCCACAAATCTTTCACTCTGAAGATGATCACTAGCACTGGCAACATCTAAATTACACCATTTCCTACCTGACTTCTAAAGCTACTTTAGTTTGTCTATTTGGGTCCAGAAGTCTGAGTTGGAATCCCAGTTCCAACTGTCAACTAGCTGTGTATCCAAAGGTGAATAACTTAACCACTTTTTTTTTCCAAAATGTATAAAACAGTAGTTCACTTTAAGAATACCTTTGTGAAAGATTGAATGAAGCAGCGTATGTGAAGGGTTTAGAAGGGTTCTTGGCACACACTTAGCTATCACCATTATAATCACCATCATATTTTGTCACGATGAGCTTAAAGAAAAAAGTTATCACTGTGTTGAAAGACAGGTCTACCCTTCTTCATAGGATGAGAAGTAATATACAACTTCTGTACTTGCAAAATGGGCGGAATATGTTGCTACACCAACTCATCTCAAATCGCATCCGATGAATATTTGTCTATTTCCATCCTACTAAGTGTTCATCCCTGGACTAGTTGTAAAGAAAGCAACAGAATTATGTAAAGTGGACACTTTACTGGAGAAGTTTATAATATATTAAATTTCCAATGTTTGTTGGACCTTGGCTATGAAATTCATGATCTCTTTATGTGGATCCTTAGTCATTGCCAAATATCACAGGGAAAAAAATCCTCATTTTGCTGCCACTCTGAACTGCCCTGCTTGTGCGGTCTCCTTATTGGCTCTTCAGAAGTCCCAGTTACAAAGAAGAGACTCACAGTCCACCACAGGCTTTGCCACCCCGTGTTCCTCCTCCAAAGCAAGCCCTCAAAGGCAGACACACACAAAGATATGCATCTTTTATGACTAACCCTAGACTGCTGTTCATGCAGCATGGATGGATACTGTTCTCCCAAAGAACCATATGAAAAAATTGGGTGCAGAAATAATAAATTCGATGTGCCAGTCATTAATCTCAGATTTTTATGATTATTCCAATTAATCTTTACAAAACACAATGAGGTAAGCACTGTTATTATCCCTATTTAATTAGAGAAGAAATTAAAGCTCAGAGCTGAACTGGTTTGCCAACTTTACCCCAGCACTCATCAGTATCCCTGGGACTTGAACCCAACATTCTGACTCAAGAGCCCTAATTACTACACTGCACCCTTGCCCTGCACTAGGATTTAGATGCTCTGCACTCTGACATTTCACAGCTTCATGTGCTCCAGAAAGTCACTGATCATTTCTGAGCTTTGGTTCCTCGCCTAATAAAAGGGGAATTTCTGCTTCACAAGGTTGTTATCAGGACCAAATGAGGAAAAGGAAGTGAAAGCTATATAAGAACCTCAGAATGTTGTCAAAGCACCCAGGATTATTTTTACTATTGTTCTAAGATTTTATCTTCTATTACCTTTACTGCCTGGTCTTTCCCATAAAGTCTCTTACATTTCAGCACAAGTCTTTGTTTCTTACCAGGACTTACACACTAGTAGTAAAGCTTCTAGTATTTAATATGTACTCAGGGCTTATTAGGCACCATGCACTGTGTTGGTAAACTCTACATCATTAAATCACTTTATATTAAGAAGAATCACTTTCTAAAAAGAGTGAACTTTACTCTGATTTTCAAATGAGGTTGATACCCAGAGAGGTTAAACAACTTGGGGGCAGCCAGGTGCGAAGAGTTGCTGCTCAGATGTGAATCTACATCCACCTGCTTACAAAACTGGCTTTTTGAATTGTATCAGGATGGTTCTCAAATTTTGGCATGCATGAGAGTCACCTGACTGGTTGGCTTAAAAAAACTGTGTTCCAGCCTCTACAGAGGGATCCACTGACTGTAGAGGAGAAATCTTAGAATCAAGTTTTAATCAATAGACTATTTTTAAAGCAGTTTTACAGTTTCAAAAATATTGAGAAGAAGCAACACAGAGTCCTCGCATACCCTCACTTCAGCACCCCTTCCCCTATGCCTAGTTTTCCCTATTATGAGCCTTTTGCTTTCATGTGCTACATTTGTGCTTAGGGCAGTGCCTGTCACACAGCTATCTTGTTCTTGATGTTGACAATAATATTGTACTGACAAAGTAGTTCAACAAAATTCCTCTTAACAACTCTCCTTTTTTAACATTGAGTTCGTTATTTTTAACTAAAGTCCCCAGCTTACATGGGACTGGTGATGGTAGGAGAAGAGGAATATGGAGAGATTGCTCAGAGGAAAGGGCATGTGAGGACAAAGCTTCCATCTGTCTGCAAGCCAAGAAGGTCATTCTGCCCAGAAAGAGAACTCGACTGACACCTTGATCTTGGGCTTCTAGCCTCCAGAACCATGAGAAACTCAAGTTCTGTTATTGAAGCCACACATGCTGTGATATTCTGTATGGAAGCCCAGGCAGAATAATACATGCTCTGACCCATACTTTTAGCAATCATTTCTCTACACCAGAGCTAAGATAGTGTGGTCTAGGATCCAAAGCACCTGCATCACCTGAGCGCTTCTCCAGAACTTTGAACCTGATGCCCCATCTCAGGCCTCCTGAATCAGCCTCTTCATTTTAAAACATCCTCAGGTGGTACCTGGAAGGCAGATGTAATTGGGAGAAACATTCATCAGCTGGGCACTCTGTTATGTTTGCTTGGGGCTCCCTTGGAGCCTTGCGGAGCTCACTGGGCACCAGAGGAGGCTGGTATTATAATTGCAATCAATTCTTTGCAATTTACCCCAGTGAGGCGAACCTGACTTGCTTCTGGGTCAAACCTTACTAAAATGCCTTGTTAGTTATCAAGGGGCTAATGTCCACCATGTTGGTCATCTGACTACGTCTGCAGAGGTCTTTGTGATTCCTAACCTGTCTGTATTTTACTAATCAAACAATGTTGTCTACTTTGAAATCCTCACATTAAACCCAATAAAGTGTCCCATGATGAGCCAGTAATGAGTAAACATTTTTGGGACAGCAAGGTTAAGTCTAATTTTGCTATAAGATTCTTATATTTAATCTCTTTTTTGATCTTTACAACTCCAAAAGGTCAGTCAGGTCAGATTTTATTATCCCCATTCTGCAGATGAAGAAGCTGAAGCCCTTGGAGATTAAATGACTTACTCAGATTCTCACAAAGCACACAGGACACAACCAGGTCACAAACGTTCATCATCTGACATCTCTCAGCACTTGTTTCTATTGCCCTGCCAAGTGTATATGAGTTGGAGTACTGCCAAATGAACTGTAATTCTGCTAGCACTAAAATGCAGATTTTAGTGCTTTGCAACTTCGTTTTGCAGGGTAAGTCCATATTATAAATGTAAAGTTATCTTACTTAGCTGAATTCTCCCTCATTGTGGACTTCAGGAAATCCACTGACTACATTCTCTGTGACAGGAGAGCTGATTAGGGGATTTGCTTCAGGATGGAGATTTAGTTAAACTAACCCAAGAACTCTGCCACCACTTAAAGTTGATATCATTAATGAAGCAAATGTGGAAAAAAGCTTTACCTACGTTCTATATCTCTAGATTCTATATTTGAACCACATGCTCTAATTGGTAGAAAAGTTCATTAATTTCTGAATCATTTTATAACTTCCATCCTTGTATTTTCTTTAATTCCTCTCTATACTGCATGAAGATTAAAAATAGGTCCTTGGAAAGAAGCCACTAGCTTATCCATGAACACTTAGAATGAACCTATCTAAAAAAATGACTTCGCTATAACTAAATGAATCTGCTTCTAGTGTTATTTTTAGCTAAAAGTTGGACATGGCTGAAAACAGGTCTAAATAATTTGTCTTCAAATATGTGATTCAAAGACATCAGATTCTTAAAAACAAAAAATATTTCTTATGCATGTATAGTCCAAAATACTATGTCATATTGCAATAGAGAAGTTACTTATATTTAAATTTGTCCATTATATTTGTACATTGGGGCAAATATGGTCAAATTATTTTAAATGTAATAATAAAACTAAAGTTCTTTACACAAATTAGAAATGTTACAGGGACACTAACAAACTACTTCTTCAGATTTAGGTTAAAAAATAATACTGTCATATTCTGAGCCTGGATAATCCAACTAGATTTGACAATCTGTCTGAATTGAATAGTCAAACTGCCATGCATACACTTGTCAAAACAGATAAAGAACTTCATGCTCAAGTTCAGGTGTTTGTTAACAACCTGTCAACAACTGAACAAAAGAGAGGAAAATGAAGACTGAGATCATCAAAATTCCAATGCCACTAGGTTTTCAAAAAGTCTGGAATTAGATTAATGGATGGTGTCAAACACAAAACCCTGTTGTGCTCGGAAGTGCTCAGAGAACAAGCATTTTTGGGCTTGGGAGAGTTTGGGTAAGTGCAGTAAAGAGGACATTCCTAATCGTTGGAGCAGATTGAGGTGTCAATCAGTATTCAGGAATAGTGGTTGTGGAGAGCACATTGTGAGCAGCTTACTGGGTAACAAACTTTTAAAAAAAATTCGTGTTTTTATTTTATTTATTTTAGAGACAGAGAGCTCCATTCACTAGTTTATTCTCCAAATTCGCTCAAGAGCCCAGCTAGGCCCAACCTAACTCAAGCCAGGAGCCAGGAACTCAGTATGAGATTTCCCGCATGGGTGGCAGTGTCCTAACTACCCGAGCCATGGTGTGCTGCCTCCTAAGGTGTGCATTAGCAGGAAGTTGGAATCAGGAACAGAGCTGAAACTCAAACACAGGCAGGCCACTTTGGCAAGTGGGCATCTCACACAGAGTCTTGACTAATAAGGCAAATGCCCACCCCCATAACTAGGTCTTCTGACAGGACAAGTCGTTTATATTTTATTTCCTTTATTGGATTTTGGTAAGTACTTAAGTTCATTCCACAGTAATTATAACAACTGTCAAAATCTTTTCTATTCATTCATATATAAGAGAAGTTTAGTAAAAAAAAATTTGTAAATTATTTGAAAGTTCATTTTGTTTGCCTTTAGGAACAGAATACCTAGATGAGAAAAACAGCATGACTACAAAAGTAGCAATAAGATTATACTGGGAAAATGTTGGTAGTAGACTAACTTCTATATTGTCAACTCAACTATTCTCAGTAGACAAAGACACTTCTCACAGGCAAGGAACTAGTATCAGGACCCTGCTTTACTGCAAGATACCACAGAAGCATGGTTTCCCACATGTGCAGACAGAGAAGAGTGCAAGATATTGGTGAGCAATACTACAGCCTTGTGAATTCCAATGTCTTCATATACATGTGGAAGCTATACTTATCAATGACATCTCAATCTTTAATCAGTCATTGCATGTGTCTCAAGCCAGACCCTGCATATGAAGGATTGCATAGATGAAAAGAATGAGTTCTTGCCTTAAGGAGCCAGCAGTCTAGTGCTGGATCCATGAAAGGAGGAAACCATCTGCAATCAGAAGAGTGAATGCATGCACAGCACTCACTGTGCAATTTGAATGTGTTAACCTTATCTAACATTCAGAGACCCATAAAGGTGTATATCAGTTGGTTTTGCCATACAAGGAACCTGAACCCAACTCAGTGATGTTGCATAACATTTATTCAGCTTCCAGTTCTATAGTCTGCCAATTTAAGCTTCACTCAGCTGGGCTCAATCATGCATCTGTGGTCAGTTGGCTGTGATAAAACCACCTCATATGTTCGGCAGGTGGTTGGGGTAATGGGGACAACCAGCCCTCATCTCCCTCATCAGCTGGCAGACTCTCCTATATTTCTTCATTTGATGTTGACTACTGAGTTCTTCAGAGCAGCAACAGACAGTTACCAACCCCAGACTTTTTGGTTTACTTGCAAATATAAATTACCAAGAGGCCAATGTACAACCAAGACAAAGTTTACTGGAGGCTTATGCTGTAAAACAAGGGAGGTAGCACATTGATAAGAGGCTCAGCTAATTGGTTCTCGAATGCTAGCTGATCTTTTATGGGGTTGGAGAAATGTGGTTTGATACAAATTACTTCAGCCTGCAACCAGCCCAGAGTTCTGACTCATATTCCTACTATGCAGCCCTTGGGTTTTCACCCAGCTCAGTGTTCTGCACAGGTGCTGTTAGGTATTTTGGCTTGAAAACTTTCAAAATGATTGTGTTAGGTGCTATTACCAACCCAGGAAGGTCACATATGAGCTACAATGGGTTATTCTTGGCATGCATGAAAGTTGGAGAAGTTTCTACCAGAGAATAGGGAGTCATTTGGGTGCTTCTTAGAAGAAGCATTTGGATGCTTCTTGCTAGAGGTTGGTTTGGAGCTAGAAATGGATACATAGTTAGGTTGGGAGGTGGCTATGTGTCAGGTCAGGAGGGACTTGATTTAGTGACTCTTGTCTCTATCCTATCTCATTCCTCCCTGATATTTCATCCTCCATATTCTTAAGCAGACTGGCCCAACGATCTCATCTTCCAAAGCTTCCTGTGAGGATGGACATTTGAACCATAAATCCTAAAGGCATAAAAGTCCTTGCTGTGTGTTCTAACGACCTATAGGAGCTTGACTCTTCTGAAGGAAGGATGAGTTAGAAGCATGGAGCCAAGGTCAATTTCACATGCAAACATTGAAACCTAGAAGATACAAATTTTACCAACAAGTAAAAGACAGGGACCAGAGATGTGTAATAATAGGATGTCAATCAGGAGTCCCATGGGAGGCTAAAAATCAAGGAAAACAGGGATGGCCTCTTTATTGGTTTTCCTAGTTATGGAGGATATACCTTTTATGTTGTCCAAATCTGTGAAGCCAACGAGTTGTTCACTGATTTAATATTCAACTTCCCACATGGTATCTTTCCATATCCAACAAGAAGAGTTAAACTGCGCAAAATCCAACTTGTTCATCAAGCACATAGTCCGGAGCTATGCAATTTTCTGAAACTGTGTTGGTCGTGGAATCCAGCAATGCTTCTGAGATTTTGAGAACTTGACTAGTATTGCACGGTACAATATCCAAAAATGTAAGTTTTCAACGTTCACTTTCAGCTGAACTCCACCTCACCAAGGGGTTGCTAACCCCCTTGCCAGCCCAATTCCAGCCAGAATTAGGTCAACAGCCTTCTTAGTCCTTCCCCTTTGAAGATAAGGGTGTTAGAGTAGGTGGCTTATGAATAGAAGTTTCCCAAGACTCCATCAACCCGACAGTACATCCTCCTGTATATTGAGAATGATGAAGGTACAGAAGGGCATTTGCTGAGCATGGGAAGTGTATGAGGCCTGCAATTTTGTATTTTGGGAACCTGTCACAAGGGAACCCACAAACAAACCATATTCCAGGCAGTGTGTACACTCCTGTAGAAGAGTTTAGGGCCTGTTTTAATTGTGAGTTGCCCTCCTGGGTGAGATTATAGGAGGGTGGTAACAGACTATCGTTATAACTAGGTCTCTTCCCAACAGGTACATTCTCAGCAAATTCAGGTGTACTGCAAAGTATTTCCCATAATTCCTCTGTCTTGTTTATTCATGATCATATCTTGCAGTCAGCAATCCAACACTTTCTCCATATGTTTCCTTAAATCACCTCTCAGTTTGGTTGGAGGAACATTGGGCTGGGCAAGCAGCTAGAGAAAAATATGTCATTTCATTTGTATCTGCTCACTGCCATGTGAAACAAGGGGTGAACAGAGACGTGCACCTTAGTTCCATCACCCCTAGGAGAAAGGTCTCATTGAAACAGATAATCAGTTCTAAGCACAAAAGCAAAATATTATGGACACTAAATTCAAAAGCATTGGAAATATCAAGAACAATGGCCACTAGTGTCTCTCTATAACTGAGGCTGCAGGAACAGGGTGTGGGGAGCAACTCAGACTAGACTAAGTTACTGGAATTAAGACTTATTCTATGCATCTGCTCTCCCACAATATGGCGCTGAGAAGGGAAACAGCTTCTACACAGCTGCCTCCAGTTCAACCAATAAACTGTAGGACCTGCTCCTGATTGGAGGAGAGCAGCGTACTCGGCGTGTGGGTAGCAGAGTTGGGATTGGTGGAAGAGGACTATAAAGGAGGAGAGAGGGAACATCTAAGAGGAACATCTATCTGAAGGAACACCTGTGCAGCCCCCGAGAGAGCCGGCCGGCGGTGTGCCGCTCCCCTGCGGAAGTGGGGAAAGTGGCCAGGGGGAACCGCCCTTCCACCAGCAGCAAACCCAGGGAGGGCCGAGCAGACGAAAGAACAGCGCAGGGTCCTGTGTCGTTCCTCCACGAAGAGGGGGAGCGACAACAGGGAAGTAAAATGACCAGCTGTCTTGATAGAGAATGATTATGACATATCCACAGTTAGTCAGGTTGTCTCCCTCAGCTATTATATGAGAAAAATTGACAAGGGAATTACTTTCCCAGGGGTTTCTCACAGCACTGGCCAGAAGGCTTAACTTACATGTCAAAGCTATGAGCATGTGGAACCAGCTAGTGCAGAAGGGGATGCCTCCCAGGGAGTGCCAGTTTAGACAGCTCAGTGTTAGAAAGGCTCAGTGTTGTGACATAGTGGTTTAAGCTGCCACCTGCAACACTGGCATCCCATATTTGTACTAGTTCTTATCATGCTGCACCACTCTAATCCAGCTTCCTGCTAATATGTCTGGGAAAACAGTGGATGATGGCCCAAGTGCCAGTCTCCTGTCTCCAGCCTGGCCCAGACCATGTTGTTACAGCCATTTGGGAGTTGAAACAACAGATGGAGAAGCTCTCTTTCTCTCTGACTCTCCCTCTTTTTCTATAATTCTTTCAAATAAATAAATATTTTAAAATTCCAAGATTTGGAAACTTGCACATGTGTAGCAGAAAATGAGTGTGGTGTTTGTAAGAGATGACGGAAAGATCCAGGTTGACACTAAAGAACACTGAGAACAGCCGGCATTGGGGTGTAGCAGGTAAAGCTGCCACCTGTGACAACAGCATCTCATATGGGCATTGGTGTATCCTGGCTGCTCTGCTTCTGATCTAACTCTCTGCTTATGACCTGGGAAGAACAGCAGAAAATAGTCCAAGTTCTTGGGCCCTTGTACCCATGTGGAAGACCTGCATGAAGCTCCAGGCTGCTGGCTTTGGCCTAGCCCAGCCCCCAGCTGTTGCAGCCATTTGTGGAGTAAACCAGTGTATGGAAGATCTCTATCTCCCCTCTCTTTCTGTAACTCTGCCTTTCAAATAAATAAAATAAATATTTAAAAAAAATACAAGGCAACGGAAAAAAACACACCAATGATCACTAGGAAGACAGCAGGAGGCTTATGCACCATGTTACTGATTGTTCCTTTCCTTGACAAGGTTTCCCAGGCCGGCTACTGGCTCACAGGGGCAGGTCCTGCCTCTGGAGGCACCTTTGGGCCTTTAGAGGGGCTTGCTTCAGTTGGCAGAAGTGAACTCACTTAGGGACCCCTTCAAGTTTCACTACAGTGTGGGTGGCCATGATCACTCAGACAGGCCCTCTCTATTGTTCTGTTAACTGATCTTCAGGGGCCTCTTTTTCCAAATTTTAAACAGAACCTGCCCTCCTGGTTGAATTTGGGTAGGAGAAGATGTCTTCATAAAGTACTCGCAAAAGATGGTTTCTTATCTTCCAAAATAGCTCTCTGGTCCTGTCCCAGACTGATTACACCAAACATGATCTGATTCAATTTGCTGTGTGTGAGAAGGTCAGTCTTAAAGGAGGATCTGATATAGGTCACTTCCAAAGAGCTGTTCTCAGCTTCCGGTGGGTGCAGTGTGGATTCTGCGTAGTGCTATGGGAAACTTTGGCCCGTGGTTTGTGGGTTTCTTGGAAGAACTTAGATATAGCTTCCTTAAGGTATGAGTCATTTATTCGACTTTTCTAGAGGACTTGGGCTTCTAGGAGGCCTGTAACTTTCAGTGTATACCTAGAGAGACTGAGAAGGTCTGGGAGACATTTGCTATAAACAAAGGACGATTATCACTCTGGAAGGATTTGAGAAGTCCAGAACAATGTCTTACCTTTTTTAAGAGGATTATACAATCATCTATAGCCTTCTCAGTGTGGGTGGGGAAGGCATCCATCTATCCCATGCAGATATCGATGAACACCAGGAGGTGCTTGAACCCTGATCTGGGGAGCATCTGTGTAAAATTCATCTTTTAGTCTCCTAAATATGTCCCTATGTGTTGAGTTTGAGTTGATTTTATCAACAAAGGTAACATAGAGTGGTCTTGGGAATTCTTACAGGCACAAATTTAACAAAAGTCATTTCCTAATTTATGGTCTTTCTAAGCCCTTTGCCTATAAAGACTCCATGGACTGATTTCCATAGGGTATCTCTCCCATGATTTAATGAGCTTCTGTTGGTCCACCCCAGAGATAAGAACCGCAAAGCTTTTGATAAACCAGCTGGTTTCCTCCTCCCCATGTCCCAACCTTTTAACCTCATTGCAATCTTGTTGGGAGCTTGGAAGGATAAATCTTTAAAACTAACACCTTGCCAGGCTCCTGAGATTAGACCTTCAATTCAGTAGCTTTATCTCTCTGTTGTTTTCGGACTCTCAATGGACCCACTCATTTGGTGGTCCTTGTTGATGAAGCTGAACTGCCTCTAAAAGAAGCAAGATTATGTCTTTGTGTTTTATCAGTGAGATTTTGGCTGTTAATAGTCCCCTTCCCTTCCAAATAGCAACATGAATTTCATATCTTGGATCAGTGTTAACGGTTTCTTTCTTTTTTTTTTTTTTTTTACCTTTTCCCAGTTGGAAGACATAAATCAAGGCAATCAGTTCTGCCTTTTGGGTAAAGTTTCAAATGGAAGCCCCCCCATACCTCTTGGATATCAGTTAAACCCATCACAACATAGCCTGCCCTCTGGCTTCCTCCCTCTGTAAAATTGCTATCACTGGCACACCGCTCAGAATCCAGGTTCTCGGGGGCTCAAACCTGAGGCCAAGCCTGCTGGAGTAGGCTTCTTCTATAGTATCAACACGCATGCATATCCAGAAAGGGGATGGCCAGGTTTAGAGTATGACCTTTAAAGTAATCCTGAGGGTATCTAGTGGAAGAGCTTGGCTTTTAATTTTCATTCTGGTGGCCAGTGGTGTCCTTTGACCTGTAACATTTTCTGCATCTGGTGAGATGTTTGTTCCTCTCTGAGTTGTCCCAGTGCTAATTTAGAGGGCTTGCTGACCAATAAGGCAGTGAAAGTTACTGCTCTTAGGCAACTGGACTATCACTGAGCCACAGGGTCTAACTGATTTGATAAGTAGGCCACCAGTTTCTGGATAGGCCCTCACCTTTAGTCAGAGCTTCTAAGGTGATTCCCAACCTTTCATAGTCATAAAGAGTGAATGGTTTGTCTAAATTTGGAGTCCGAGAGCCAGGGCCTTGTCCAAAACTGTCTTTAGGATCTCAAAGCTCCCCTGGCATTCTGGGTTTCAGTACAGAGCTTCTCTTTGTTCACCTTCTGGAGCCTGATACAGGAGTTTTGCTGCTAACCCAGATTTGGGATCCAGACGCAGCAGAAACCACCATCCTTAGAAATCCATGCAGATGTTTATTCTTTTAGGGGAGTTGTAGGGCAATAATTTTTTTTTTTCATCTCATCTGCTAGGGCATGAGACCCCCATGGTCAAAATAAAATCAGGCATTTGGCTGGTTGTAAAGAAATCTGGGCTTTTGAGAGGCTGAGGGCTTCAGCCACAAAATTCCAGGATTGTATAGTACTGTAAATGGAATTTCACTGACAGGAATTGGTGATCAGCAAATCATCTCCATGTTGTAATAGGGTATGTTTTTAGGGTGAGAATAGGTGAAGGATAACTCTGAAACCTTAAAGGAGCACAGCCCAGATGTATTGTATGGCTTCTGACTATTTGGTTTTCTCCACTCAAAGGCAAAAAGATATTGGGACTCTGGGTGAAGGGAAATTAAAAAAAAAAAAGTATTCTTTAAGGCTAGTCCTAGTCAGTACAGTATTGGGTCTTTCCATATACATGAGTGGACACAGTATATGAGTTTCAGACCATGGAGTAGCTGGGGATAACTGCCTGGAAGGCCTATGTAAGTCAGTACTCCCTGTCTGGCTTCTTGAGTGTTGCAGAGAGAATGACACAGTTTAATCAACCCATGCTTCAAGAACTGTAGCGGGGTTGGAATCCTTTTAAAGTCTCTAGTTTGATGGGGTCCAGTCTCTTCCATGGATGTCCTACCCCTGGCATTAAAATTACTTCTACTGACAGATGCTAGAGGCTAGCTATGGGAATGAAGTGTCCATGTAAATGTGTCTATCTGATTTTTAATATTTCCAAGAAATGGCAATCTCTAGTGAGGATAAATTTACTGACACATGGATACCCTGGTCGGGGCTCATGTTACTTGTACCTGGTCCCCTTTGAGGGTGACAGTGGCTCAGAGTTGCTTAACAAATCTGTACCCAGAAGTTGGGTAGGGGATTCAGAACATAAAAATAAGTGAGTTACAGAATTAGAAACATCTCACAGGCAAATAGGAAATAAAACTGTCTTGTCTTACATTGACGATTAATCCTTATAACCTTGTACTCATGGTTTAAGAGGGGGCTAGCAAGATCCGTCATGACAGAGTTTATGGATCCAATGTCCATAGAAATTCAGTTCCTCTACCTGCCACTTCTAGAATGATCCCAGTCTCTGCTGGAGTGGTGGTGATGGATTGTGCTGAAATCAGAACCAAGCAGGTGCCTTGGCCCTGTCAGTCAGTGAGTGCCTGCCTCCCTTATGAAAGGCTGTCAGGGAGGGGTCTATGGCCAGGGCTGTCCAGTCTCATTTATCCAGAGTTGCCAGGGTTCTCCCTCACTGAGTGACCCTCTCCTGCAACAACCATACCACAATAGGCGCACTTCTTGCATTCAAGGCTAGCGGGCTCTCCCTCTGGTTGTCTAATCCCTTGGATTTGGGGGTTCCTCCTAAAAAGACTAATCATTTAAAGCATCCAAAGCCACACATTTCCTGAGGCCAGTGGTATGGCATAGCAGGTAAAGTTGCCTCTTAGGATACCAGCATCCCATATGGGCATGGATTTGTGTCCCAGCTGCTCCACTTCTGATCCAGCTCCTGCTAATGGCGTGGGAAAAGCACAGAAGACGGCCCAAGTGCTTGGGACCCTGCCACCCAAATGTGGGAGAACTGTAAGAAGTTCTTGGTTCCTGGCTTTGGCCTGACCTAGCCCTGGCCATTGTGGCCATCTGAGGAATGAACCAGCAAATGAAGAAGGATTTCTCCCTCTGCAACTCTGCCTTTTGAATAAATAAGTAAATCTTTTTAAAAAAAAATATGCACATTTGCAGCCAATTTTATGTCTTTGCCTACCTTTTTTGCCCTATCTCTGTAATAGTTGAAGGCTTCCTCTGCCAAGATTGACAATGGGGTATGAGGTCTTGCCTCTAGTTTTTGTGAGTTTCTCCTAATGTGCAGGACTGACTAAGAAAATGCATAGCAAGTAAATTTGACCCTCAGTGGATAAAGATCTTAGTTGATGTATTTCCTAAAGACCTCAGTTAACTGACCAAAAAAAAAAAAAAGACATTGTGGTTCTCTTCCTTTTCCTGAATTATTGCTTTAACTTTGTCATAATTAACAGACTTTCCCACGCACTTTCATTCTCTCCTTGTTCCTCATTGGTTTAAAGCTGGCACTGGATACATATATCTAGAAATGGTTATTTACCATATTTGGGAGGCTTGATTTATTGAGCCTTGTTTCTATCCCATCTCAACAATCAGTACATTGTCCAACATTTTCCAAGCCTGTGCATGGGGCAAATTTACTTCTTTCCCATGTGCGTGAGCAGGTCTCAAGATCTTCCTAGATCCAGGGAAGAAAGAAAGAGCCTAACTTTGATGGGGAAAATTAGAAAGTGATATTGCAAAAAAGAGTGCTATGGTCTGAATATTTGTGTCCCCCCAAAATTTACATGCTGAAATTCTAACTCTCAAGAAGAGGTTATTAAGAGGTAGTGCTGTCCTTACTCCAGGGATTGGTTTTGGATCCTTGATCAAATATGAGTTGGCTGTAGATGTTTGGATTGATTTCTGGTGTTTCTATTCTGTCCATTGGTCTATCCATCTGTTTCTGTACCAGTACCATGCTGTTTTGATTACAACTGCCCTGTAGTATGTCCTGAAATCTGGTATTGTGATGCCTCCAGCTTTGTTTTTGTTGTACAAGATTGCTTTAGCTATTCGAGGTCTCCTGTGTCTCCATACGAATTTCAGCATCATTTTTTCCAGATCTGAGAAGAAGGTCTTCGGTATCTTGATTGGTATTGCATTCAATCTATAAATTGCTTTTGGGAGAATGGACATTTTGATGATAATGATTCTTCCAATCCATGAGCATGGAACAATTTTCCATTTCTTGGTATCCTCTTCTATTTCTTTCTTTAAGGTTTTGTAATTTTCATCGTAGAGATCTTGAATGTCCTTGGTTAAGTTTATTCCAAGGTATTTGATTGTTTTTGTAGCTATTGTGAATGGGATTGATCTTAGAAGTTCTTCCTCAGCTGTGGCATTGCCTGTGTATACAAAGGCTGTTGATTTTTTTTATTTTATTGTTCTACTTAATACTTTTGGTTGAATACTGTAATCAATACACAATTATTCTTATGTGTTGAAACTTAACTGCAAAGTGATCGCTGTTAAATATAAAAGTGGGAATAAGAGAGGGAAGAGATGTGCAATTCGGGACATATTCAAGCTGACTTACCTCAAATGGTAGAGTTAGAAACATACCAGGGGATTCCAATTCAATCCCATCAAGGTGGCATGTACCAATGCCATCTAACTAGTCCTAGTGATCAATTTCTGTTCACAATTGATCATAATGATAGGACTAAGAACCAAAGGGATCACATAAACAAGAATAGCGTCTGCAAATACTAGCTGATAGAATCAAAAAGGGAGAGAATGATCCAACATGGGAATTGAGATACACAGCAGACCCCTAGAATGGCAGATGTCCTAAACAGCACTCTGGCCTCAGAATCAGCCCTTAAGGCATGCAGATCTGGCTGAAAAGCCCATGAGAGTATTTCAAGCATGGAAAGCCAAGACACTCTGGGAAAAAAAAAAAAAAAAAAAAACCCACTAAATGAAAGATCTCCGCGAGTGAGATCCCGGTGGAAAGAATGGGTCATCAATGAAGGAGGTACCTTTCTCTGAAGGGAGGAGACAACTTCCACTTTGAACATGGCCTTGTCTAAATATGATCAGAGTCGGTGAACTCAGGGGGCTTCCATAGCCTTGGCAGCTCATGACAAGAGCCTAGGGTGATTACTGAGGCCATAAACAAGAGTGTCAACTTGTTAAGTCAACAACAGGAGTCACTGTGCACTTACTCCTCATGTAGGATCTTTGTCCTTAGTGTGCTGTCCATTGAGATTTAATGCTATAACTAGTACTCAAACAGTATTTTTCACTTTATGTTTCTGTGTGGGAGCGAACTGTTGAAATCTTTACTTAATGTATGCTAAACTGATCTTGTGTATATAAAGAGAATTGAAAATGAATCTTGATGTGAATGGAAGGGGAGAGGGAGTGGGAAAGGGGAGGGTTGCAGGTGGGAGGGAAGTTATGGGGGTGGGGGGAGACATTGTAATCCATAAGCTGTACTTTGGAAATCTATATTCATTAAATAAAAGTTAAAAATAAAAAAAAAATGAAATGGACACTAAAAAAAAAGAGGTAGTGCTTTGGGGAAGTGACTGGGTCACGGGGCACAGTACTCCTGAATGAGATTAGGGCTTTGATGAAAGACTCCATAGAGCTAGGTCATCTTTCCTATCACATAAGGACACAGCAAAAAGGCATCACCTACAATCGATCACCAGACACCAAACCTGGCAGCACTTTGATCTTGGAATTTTCAAGTTCAAGAACTGTGAGAAATTGGGTTCTATTGTTTACAACTAGTTAGTTTATAACACTTTGGTAAGCATCCTTAATAGTTAGAGATGGGATGACTATAGGGAAGGGGATAATTTGCGATGAGTTTCTCAATCTACGCCAGGAAGATACTATTAAAATCTCTGTGAAGCACAGGTTAAAAGTCTGTCCCAAACTGATGGAGCCGGTAAAGCACAGAGCCAGGGTTCAAACCAGCCAGTCTGGCTCCATGGTCAGTAAGCTTTTCCTCTATATTAGCAATGGCACAAAGGGCTGATCCGTGTGCTGCAGAAATGCTTTCAAAGAGCCGCAAACTCAATCTTGCACATCAAGGAAGTTTTCATAGATAAACAAGTGTCTGTTCCAAATCCTAATGGACAAGGAGGAAAAGACACAGATGCTGCCTGTTAAAGACATCACATATCTAAAATATTAAGGATTGGGCACGTTGATGGTGCTTCCAGAGAATTGCAAGTAATTCTGTGGCCTGGAGCATTGAGAGTCACATTCTATGACAGGAAAGGTGAATTTTGGTTAAGAGATGAACTCCTTTTAAAACTGAACTATGGTTTTGAGATTTAATCAGAAATGTTAGCAATCCAGTGAAAAGTTTCAATCCAAGGTTTAAAACATCAGATTCTGGTTTTATAATTTTTACCCTGGCAGCCATGAAGAGAAATAGAGTCACCTAGGATTGCAAGTAGAGGGCATTATTTTTGGGGGTTTTGTAGTGACTACAAAGTAAAATTGTCTGAATTGATATAGAGGCATTGGGGATAAAAAGAAGATACTCTGGAAAATGCTTGGAACACAGGACATAATGACTAGAAAAGGTAGTGAAGGAGGAGTAAAGATGATTGGGTTCTGGCTTAAAGGTTGCTTGGCTAGGGTCCCATGGAGGTCATGGGATAAAGGTATTTCAGAGGAGGAAATGATGTCCTCTCATTTGTATGTAGTAATGAATATATTTAGCAGTGTGATGGAATGGAAAGACTGGATTGGAGAAAGTGATTTTAAAAAGTCACCAGTCTATAGAAATATGTTCCAGGAAGAATATCTGGAATAATATAGTAATGCACTTATTAGGCATTTGTTTTATACTGGGAAAAGTTATAAAGCACTAGACACAATTTATCTAGTTTAATTGCAGCAACAATCCCATGAAGGAATATTATAATTATATCTATTTCAACAATGAGGAAATCAAAGCATGTCGTTATAGGTAGGGGAACGAGCATTCCATCCTGGTCAATCTTGTTTGATAGCCCATGCAGCACATTATGAAGTTAAACTGCTCTTTTGCGTAGAATAAGGGAGGATTCTTGGGGCCAGAACTGTGGCTTAGTGGATAAAGTTGCCACCTGCAGTGCTGGCATCCCATATGGGCAATGGTTCAAGTCCTGGCTGGTCTACTTCCAATCCAGCTCCCTGCTAATGCAGCTGGGAAAGTAGCAGAAGATGGCCCAAGTGCTTGGGCCCCTGCATCCAAGTAGGAGACCTGGATGAAGCTCCTGGTTTGTGGTTTCAGCTTGACCCATCCCATTTGGGGAGTGAACCACCAGATGAAAGACCTCTCTTTCTCTCTCTGTCTCCCCTTCCAACTCCCCATGTCAGCCTCAGCCTCTCCCTCTCTGTAACTATGACTTTTAAATAACTAAATAAATCTTAAAAAAATAATGGGAGATTCCAGTGCAGAACAATGTACAATAGAGATGCAAACTTGGATTTACAAGGAAAAGGAGGTGGTGCAAAAGTCAAATCCTGAAACATGTAGATTATTGGTAAAAGCAGAGTTGTGTTTTGGTGAATTATTTCAGAAAAAATGTTATAATCATTATGTACAAAAACAAAAAGCTCATAACTAAAGATAGTGCAAAATTATATCAACTGATAATACACTAAGTTGGAAATTTCCCAAATAACCATAGCATGGTGGTGGAGGGAGGACTTTCCTACCCATCCTACCATACTCGTCATTTCTCTTCTGTAAGACCATCATGTTAGTCTGGCCTGTGAAGAACTGTGATGGAGCACAGGATTGTAGGCAATGTTCCCATGAACCTTATCAGAATTCTGACTAGCTGTGTGCCATGGAAACCAAGAAGAGAGAATTTTCCAAGGATGCAGAGGCTGCATTAACAAGAAGTAACAAGATGTCAAGTACAGGAAGGCCTGAAATAACTTAATGATTACAGTTAGGAGGCAGGAGCCCATTAATGACCTTCTCATAAGAACAATAAGAAACTCATAGTTCATATACTTAAGATTGCTCCTTGAAAACCAATAATGGTTCTGGTGTTGTGGTGTAGCTGGTAAGGTCAACACCTGTGATGCTGACATCACATGTGGGCACCATTTTGTGTCCTGGATACCCCATTTCTGATCCTGCTCCATACTGGGATGGCCTGGAAAAGCAGCAGAGGATGGCCCAGGTCCTTGGGTCCCTGTCACCCATGTGTGAGACACAGATAAAGCTTCTGGCTTTGACTTGGCCCAGCCCTGGCCACTGCAGCCACTTGCAGAGTAAACCAGCTGGTGGTATCTCTCCCTCTCTTTTTCTCTCTCAGACTTTCTCTGTCAACTCTGACTTTCCAACACATAAATAAATCTTTTTAAAAAAAGGAAAGAAAACTAATACCACTCTGTTTTTCAGGCTATATTTTTGCATCATTGGTATCTCCAGCTAATAATAAGAGCTACTGTTTCTGGATACCTTTCATATGCCAAGTTCTGTAATTGGCACTTTTATTATGCCAAACGTCTACCAACATGGTAGCATATGTCCACGTATTTGACAAGTGAAGATACCCAGGTTTAGCGCAGTGAGGCCATGAGTCTGATCATTGATAAGTCAACATGTAGAAGCAGAACTCACCAGGTTCAAAGACTTTGCTTAGTTTTCACCAAGTTGTGTAGTCTCCCTTGCTTTTCTCCCTTGCCAAAAGTATGCAGAAATGTCATAAATTGTATTTGCTGATTCCTGGACTTCATTTTAATCAGGTGTCCCAACTTCATCTCCCTTCATAATTTGCTATTCCTAAAGCTCACACAAGCAAGTTTCCTTTGGCTTTGCTATGAAAAGCTTAAAAAGTAATGAAAAGGTTAAAACCTTAAGACAGGATAAGGAAAAACCAACAAAGGGCATGGGTCTTGCTCTTTCTTTACAGAATGGGAAGCTTGAGTGGAGGGTGGGCCATGCTTCTTGCTGTAGTTACCATGCCAATGCCAATGCCCTGAAGCTGGCATTGTATGACAAGGCCAATTTAACTGTCCAAACCCAGCCTCTCATCTGAAATTATTCAGAGTGGGAAGATCATTGACCCAGCTAAGTCAGAGACTAAACAAATCCCCCAGAGAAGAATTCAGAAGTATATGTTGGCAAATGGAGTCTGGAGTTTCGCCTGACCTGAAGTTCCCTTTTATTTGACCTCAACACCTTTGTATCAGATTCCCTTGCCTTCTACTTTGGATGTTTTGGTGTTATGTCTATTATGTATATGGTGGGATTCTATTATGAGTAAGAGATATCCTATAACATGGTGTACTTCTCTTTGGTCAATTGAGTTCATTATATGATATAGACATAGCAAGCAATATATGAAAATATATAATATGTTTCCTTCTAATATTCAGAGATAAGATTAAAAACCAGCATTTGCCAAATGCTTATGTAGCAGACACTTTAAGAAACATATATGTATTACATATTATATCCCACTTATTAATTATAATTGTGAGGAAGTTGCTACCAAATTCCCACTCTTCACACAGAAAAGCAGGCAAACACAGAGGAAGTATCTTATCAATGCAAGTAACCCCACTGGGCACAGTGTTGTCTGGAAATACCAGAGAAATAGATAAACAGAAATAAGTCCAACAAGAAAGTTCAAAAATAAATCAAAGTAAGGCTAAAAGTATATCAAGGGGTGAAGAAAGAAAGAAAGAAAGACCTAAAAACAAGCCTGCACTGTGTAGCAAAGAAAACCAGCAACGAGGAAAACAGCACTGGCTCTAGAGCTAGATTTCAGCTATTGCATTTTCCAGTTATTTTGTACAACTGTAAGGTGATATTTAGTTTATTTAAAATTTTTTATTGGAGAAAGAGAGAAAGAGAGAGATGGACAGACAGAAGTCTTCTAATCGCTGGTTCACTCCCAAATGCCTGTAACAGCTATTACTCTGTCAGACCAAAGCCCAAAGCCAGGAACTCCATCCATGTGACACGGGTCACCAGGACAGAAGTATCTGAGCCATCATCTGCCTCATAGGTTGCACATTAGCAGGAGATTGGACCAAAATCTGAGTAGCTAGAACTCAAACTAGGCACTCAGATACGGGATGTCAGTGTCCTAAGCGGCAACTTAACCATTGAACCAAACACCCGTGTCAGCTTCTTTAACCACTAATTTTTATCATCTGTAAAATGGGACCAGAAAATCTCTGTCGAGATGACATGATAATTAATTGTGATGATGTGTGAAAAAGCCCTTAGCAATTTTCCCATTATCATATATCAGTTCTTAGAACAATTCCACATGATACTCTGCCCAATGAATTAAAGCAGGTATAATCAAAATAATGATGATAATGAGATAATCAGTGATGATAGGTGAGCATGAGAATGGTATTTTTTAACTGATATAAATCTAGCTGATGGAATATCATTGTGGATCAATGACTAAGCAGATGGTATACTCATTACAATAAACCTTCCATATATACAGGTTCTGCATTCTATCAGCCAACCGTGTATCAAAAAATATTTAGAGAAAAAACACATCTGTGCTGAACTTGTGCAATTTGTTTTTCTTCACATTGTTCCCCAAACAACACAGTATAACAACTACATAATAGCCCTTCAATGTATCAAGTTCCATAAGTAATCTAGAAATGATTTAAAATGCATACACAGGGGGACAGTGTGAGGGATGTACACATTTGAAGATCTTAATATAAAAGAGGGTGTTCTGGGCCCAATTCCCAAGGATACTGAGGAAGAACTGTATTGTTTTTGGCAATCAGACAGCAATGGTTTTGGAAATCCATGTAAACCATTCTTGGATTTAAAGTTTATTTTCTGACAATGAATGTGGTGCACAAAATTATATGAGAAACGAAAAGTAGGATGTTAGCTTTCGAGCAGGTAAAGTCATTATATGAATTCAAAGTTCCTGATTGCACACTCTAATGATTACAGATGCACCCTACCCTTCATTCCGTTTCTATTTTTCTCAAAGTACTTTGTTTCTTTCCTATAAGGATTTACCACAAATGTTAAATACAAGTACATACCTCTTATACATTTGATTGTTTAATAGGCAGCTCCCAAAACACACACAAACTGTAGTCTCCAAGAGGAATGGAATCCCATTGTTTGACAATGGATGTACAATACCAGGCTCAGTGTTTAGCACAGAGCAGCCATTCAATAAAAATGTTGAGTTATTGTTTCTACTACACCACAAGGTACAGCAAATGCATAGACAGGAATACACCACTGTTTTCACATAGTGAAATTTGAACATTCTGTAAGCTTTACCTGGAGCGTCATGGAGGCTCAACTGTGCAGAGCAGCAGACAGGGGAAGGGGAGTGCTGACCTCCTGGAGCTATCTGGGGAAGGAAAAGATGCCTAAACAGAGGTGTTCAGACCCCAGTGATCCAGCTGAGGCCTGTTCAGTACAACCTTAAGTGTTTGTCCCTCTTCTCTGCAACTTATTAGGTCTCAGTGCTCCTTGTAGTCTGGCTGTTGTCATGGGAATCAGACTCCTCCCTCTTGAGGTTACTGCCCAGACGGCTGGCAGAAGTTTGGATGCCAATTGCAAAGTTCCATACTCAAAAGACCCAGATGGAAGAATGTCAAGGACCCTAGGTAAGTTCAGAGGGTGAAAACTATGATCCAATCTGGCCTGGACTTCTTTAGCAAGGCTTCTGCCACCTGTCTCCTTGGTTCACCTGATACTTGCCAGAAGGCACTATTGCTTTCTAACAACTTCCATCACTAAAATACTCCCCCTAAAACCACTTCCTCCCCTGTTCTAGCCAGAGTAACTATATCTTGTATCTCTCCCCCTAGTATCGTCTTGTCTACAGCAAGAAATCTGTTGTATAGTTAAGAAGATTCTAATCACATAGGGCCCGAATTATTATCAGCAACCAGAAAGTTAGATTTCTATTCCTCATTAAAAGGCAAGATTTTATTTTCTGAGGCACAACTGTGCTGTCAGCATGCTCTGAAATTGGAATATAATGAAACTGTCATCATCATACATTGGGGAAATTCAGTACTCCCACTCTCACCCCAGTAAGTCAAATGACTCTTTAAGACACAACAAGGAAAATGCCACCAATTCTTATACACTCCCCCATTTTCCCTTCTATCTTTGGGAAGATGGAGTGATAGGTCTATCACCAAAATATATAAAACAACAAGATACACTCAGGGCTGCAGGTACATTATAAAGGATTTCTGGTGGGAAGGCTTGTCTCAGCAATACTTGGGAAAAAAGAGAGAGAATATACTCTTTGCCTGGTGTTGCATATAAATCCACTCCATAGCTCCTTACCAGTTTGTCAAGTGCTAACTCAAGACCCACCTTCCTGTGGCTCATCAGGTACTCTCATGTACATTTTCCTTTTTGGTAAAGATTTATTTATTTATTTGAAGTCAGAGTTACAGAAAAAGAAGGAGATACACACACACACACACACACACACACAAAGAGAGAGAGAGAGAGAGAGAGAGAGAGAGAGAGAGAGAGAATCACCTGCTAGCTCACTTCACAAGTTGCCACACAGCCAGGGCTGGGCCAGGCTGAAGCCAGGAACTTCATCCGGGTCTCCTACATGGATGACAGGGGCCCAAGCACTTGGCGATTTTCTGCTGTTTTTTTCTAGGCCATCAGCAGGTAGCTGGATCGGAAGTGAGGCAGCCAGGTCTCAAACCAGCACCATTTGGGATGCCAGCATCACAGGCAGTGGCCTCACCCACCATGCCACAATGTACATTTTCTAGCACTGCTCTTGGAAACCAGAGCTGAAGCTCTGTCTTGTGAAACATAAGTTTGCCTGCCACGTTCTATTTTTTTTTTTTCTTCATCACCTGTCCTGTCCTGACGTTATGTGGGACTGGTGGATAAGTTCCTCTGATTTATGACAACTAGTTTTATTTTTTCCCAATTCTTCTTTTTAATCAATACATTTTATCCCACAGGAGGCAACATGGCATAGTGAATTGGGGAGATGGAGCCATACTTTCTGTGTTCCCTTCCACAGCACAGTAAAGTTATGCCATTTTGGCAAATTTGTGATTCTTGTTTTGCTTCAATTGTCTCATCTGTCACATAGGGTAATAAAACAATTTGTTTCAGTTCTTACACAATTGAATGAGTTAGTGTTCATAAGGCACTTACAATATTACTTGTCATATAGTAAGTACTATATAACTGTTTTCAATAAATAAATTCCTGTAATGTGCTACATAGTATCAAACATCAGCAGGATCCCAGGAAAAGTGACAACTAGCTTGAAAGCCTAGAAAATATCATCAAAAGTCAAATAGGACACAAGGAGTTATCAATCTACATGACAAAATTTTGAGAGATCAAAACCTGGTTAGACCTTCAAGATAGCAGTATGAAACATTTGTAATTTTGTATAACATTATGATATTTTCAAAAGCTCATGGAAAATAAAATTTAAAAATGTAGGGGACAGTCTGACCTACTGGTTAAGATGCCAGTTAAAATGCCTGAGTCCCATATCGGAGTGACTGGGTACAATATCTGTTTCTAGCTCCTGATTATATCTTCCCAATACAGGAGGAAGTGATAATGAATCAAGTAACTGGGTTCCTACCATTCATGTGGGAGACTCAGATGAAGTTCCCTAGTCCAACCATGACCACTGAGGGCATTTGGATATGAACCAGAAGATAGGAAACACACACTCTCTCTCTCCCTCTCCCTCTGTCTCTCTCTCACTCTCTGCCTCCCTCCTCCCTCCATGCCATACAAATAAAATTAAACATGCATGATTGGCCGGCGCCGCGGCTCACTAGGCTAATCCTCCGCCTAGCGGCGCCGGCACACCGGGTTCTAGTCCCGGTCCGGGCGCCGGATTCTGTCCCGGTTGCCCCTCTTCCAAGCCAGCCCTCTGCTGTGGCCAGGGAGTACAGTGGAGGATGGCCCAGGTGCTTGGGCCCTGCACCCCATGGGAGACCAGGAAAAGCACCTGGCTCCTGGCTCCTGCCATCGGATCAGCGCGGTGCGCCGGCCGCAGCGCGCCGGCTGCGGCGGCCATTGGAGGGTGAACCAACGGCAAAGGAAGACCTTTCTCTCTGTCTCTCTCTCTCACTGTCCACTCTGCCTGTCAAAAATAAAAAAACAAAACAAAACAAAACAAAAAAACATGCATGATTTTCTCACAACATATATTTTCATGAACATTTTGTAGATAGATAGATAGATAGGGCATTAAAGCAGCTGCTTTCATTAGCGTTCATTTGCCCTGACATGTCTACTATATGTACTTTTAATTTTTCTCACAATGCTGTTTTGCTTCCCAGAAGTGTATTTATTTGTAATTAAGAAATTATAAGAAACTTTACAGATCAATAAATAAAATTAAAAAACCAAAGACAAGCAAATAGGAATGAAGAGTTCAAAAGTGAGCCCTGGAAGGCTGTCTCTTGCCTTATGTCAGTTCACATCTATTGAATGAGAGCCTTCTCTGGGTTTTTGATAAAAATACAAGTGCAGGCTGCTACAGAAATGATATTCCTAATTTCCTCATACACAGAAGTTGATTAAAAATGATAAGCAAAAACAAAGGTTCCATTTGGAATATTGCTTCAAACCAAAACTAGCCAACTGGGGGAGTGTCCTTAGCTGGGATGATTGGAGAGACTGGATGAAAACAAGAACACCAAAAGGGCATGTGAAAGATTCATGTCAGATCCTGACATTCCTGTCTCAACAACCTTGAGCTAAATCTTCTTCCTTATGTCAAGGAACACACTCTCTAGGCATCGCACACAGCAGTCTCTCCACCCACCATTCACAGTTCCTTTCCCTGGGACACATTCAGGTGTCACATGGTTTTCTTCAGAAATTGTTCTCAGCTACATCTGGTTATTTTAAATCGTTTCCTAACCCAGACCCCACAGAGAACTTCCATGTGTGAAGTCTGCGCTGGCTGGTTCCCCAATTCTTCACCTGTTCCATCAGAAGGCAAAATCCAGCAAAGGTCGCTGAGCACCAGAGTGGCCAGCTATGGGAAGCAAAGCCAGCTCTCGTGCTCCTGTGCCCCTCTGAGTGTGAAATCCTCAGGCTCAGTGTATACAGCCTGTGGGGGTGGGGGTTGGCGGGGGAGTCAAGAAGTCACAAGTAGTATCTTGAGGTCTCAGTGTGCATTTGAGAAAATCAGAAGCTGCACAGAGCTGCTCAGCTAGCCTGTGAAATGGTCTGTGGGTGGTGGTATTTGGGGATGCTTTCCACCCACAGTCTGCAGAGGCACAGGAGACAGGACAGAAGGAACAGCTTTGCCCAGAGAGCAGGCGCCAATGTGTTTTACTCCTCCTACCCACCCCCACTCTGCATAATTCAAGTCCTCAATAAATATTTGCTAAAAGCCAAGGCTTTTCAACAATCTGAACAGCTTAGCTCTTCATCACTTTACCCTCTACGTGAAAATAGCATGGCTAATCTTACTCTTTTTGCAAGGTTTTAGAGCACCTGGGGTTGAATTATTTCTTGTTACAGATAAGGTCCTGGCATTACAAGAGTGAGCAACTTGACCTAGACTGCCCACTTAATTCCAGTTACAACCAAGGCCATGGAGCCTGTGGGAATCTGACCCTCTCTTGGCTTTTCAGTCTCTGTACCCCTTACTCACTGGCCTCCTCAACCTCAGGACCTTCCATACCATTCCTTCTGCAGGAAATAGTTGGATCTCTTCTTCCAAGCTGTTGTTTCCCCTCCTTCAACATTCACCACAAATATCACTTCCTCAGAAAGTTCCTAACTGCCCAGGCTAAACTACATCTCCCCTACCCTCCAGTATCTCATTCTCTTATCCAAAGCACCTTGTTTCTTTCTTTCCTGGCATTGACCACAAATTGTGAGTATACGTTTTTGTGTATAATTACTTGTTTAATCATCTCCCAACAAACCACACACACACACACACACAGATACACACGTGCACAGACAACTATAGTCTCCTAGAGAATTGAATTATATTTGCTGTTTTCACCATTAGAAAACTGGTGCCAGTCTCAGTGCCTAGTATAAAATGGCTACTCAATAAAAATTGGTTGAAAAGTAAGATAGATGATTCTTTCATATCTGTTGTTATCCTTTCAGCTACAAAACAATGGATAATTATATCTCTTCAATAAAAATAACATGATTCAATCATCTCGTCTGTTGAATTTTCTGGATCATTTTGGTATTATATACATTGTAGATTAGCCTAAATATTCCATTTCTAAGCACAAAAAAAATCATCAAAAGAGTGAACTAGAGATGAAAGACATCCAGGAATCAAAATGCCATTGCAGCTTCCTCCAGGGAGGGTAAACAAGAGATCAAAATATTGAAGTAACACAAATGAGCATTTGATACACCCTCCGGAAATAGAGAAGATGGAAATTAGAATTAGCAAATATGATACATTTATAGCTCAGGTCACACCTGAAAAAGAAATCATGGTGTACTCTTTTGGTGTACCACATGAGTATCTTAAATTTTCCCGCTCTCATTAGTTTCTCCTCTTTTGTGTGTTGTCCTCTGATTCACTCATCGAGAAAGCTCTTCAAGGACTCCCTAGTCCCTCAGGATAAAACCTGCCCTCCTGTGAGGGATGTGTGAGGCCTTGTTACTTTGTCCCCTGCCTGTCTCTGCAGAGTCATACTCTGACCCTTGTCCACATTCCCCATACTCTAAACATACAGTGATACAGTGGTTCCCATGGGCCAGTCTCCTACAACGACATGCCCTTAGATGTGCCATCCACACTTTAGCCAGACTGTATCTCATCTTGGCTGTTTGTTCCGTTTAGTTCTGTATTAGATCTCTGTGACAGCTATAACAAAGTACCACAAGCTAATGGCTTAAACCAACACAAGTGTGTTAGCTTAGGTTTCTGGAGGTCAGAAATCTGAACTGGCTTTCACTGAGCTAAAATACAGATGTCTGCAGGGCTACATTTCTTTGTGAAGGTACAAGGGCAAAATGACTTCCGTTTTTAGCTTCAAGAAGCTGCCCATGCTTCTTGTCTGCGGCCCGTACTTTGTCAAAGTCAGCAATGACCAGGTGAGTTTCACACTGCATCACTTACACACTGACTCTTCTGCTTTCCTTGTGCATATTTACTGACCCTTGGGATTACATGAGGCCCACTTGGATAATTCAGCACAATACTAACTGAGTGACAAGCTAAATTACATCTGCAAATCTAAAACCTGTAAGTTATGTAACAACATATTTATAGGTTACGGGATTGAAGATAGATATCTGAGGGACCATTACTCCAATTATCAGAACTTCCAAGTACACCTGACTTTCATATCCTTTTTACTGCTGTTTCCCTTATGAGTGAGTTAAATGTTACCCATCTCATTTTGTATTAACATTACTCATTCATGCATACATTTTCTTCATGAGATTATTTAGGATTGGTATCTAAATAAATATAGAGTCCATAAGTGATCAGGTGCTACACTATGTGTTTTGTACTAATTAGTTTCTACAACATACTATTAGATGGAAATTGCGTCCATTAAACAGATGGGGAAACTAAATGTTACACTGGTTAAATTCACCACTTCCAGGCATGCACACTTAACAAGTCAGAGCTGAGATTTGAACTCATAATTGTCCAGTTCCCCAAATGGTCAATTTATTTCTAAACTGTATTGTCTTCATTTCAGGTCCTTTGGAATTTACACTGAAGATCCAATATACAATGGATTTTCATTAAACAGTACCTGAATTTGGTTTATTATCTCTTTCCCATTGTTATCTCACTTCCCATCTTCATGATGAAATTAATCTCTTCAGGGGCCGGCACCGTGGCTCAGTTGGTTAATCCTCTGCTTATGGTGCCAGCATCCCATATGGGCGCCGGGTTCTAGTCCAGTCTGTTCCTCTTCCAGTCCAGCTCTCTGCTGTTTATTGGGAGGGCAGTGGAGGATGGCCCAAGTGGTTGGGTGCCTGCACCCGCATGGGAGACCAGGAAGAAGCACCTGTCTCCTGGCTTCGGATCGGTGCAGTGTGCCTGCAGTAGCGGCCATTTGGGGGTTGAATCAACGGAAGGAAGATCTCTCTCTCTTCTCTCTCTCTCTCTAACTCTACTTGTCAAATAAAAAAGAAGAAGAAAAATTAATCTCTTCATTATATTTTGCTTCTTTATTTTGCTCTTCATATCAAAGATGGGATTTTTTTTTTATTTTTACCAAATTGAACATCTTTTCTCAACTGTTCAAAGTTACTATACATTGTTTTAACTCTTTAACTGACACAGATTTTCATTATTCAAAGACAATGATCACTGCTTAATAAACCATATCTTCTTTAGAAATGTCAGTGATCCCAAGTTCATCACCTACTCCTCTGAATAAAAAGATTGCAATCAGTAGTCCTTAGCTCCAAGATTTCAGCAGATCTCAAGTGGGGCCCGAATGTCTCTGTGTGAAAATTTCCCATTCGGGGCTGCCGCTGCAGCTCACTAGGCTAATCCTCCGCCTTGCGGTGCTGGCACACCGGGTTCTAGTCCCAGTCGGGGTGCCGGATTCTGTCCTGGTTGCCCCTCTTCCAGGCTAGCTCTCTGCTGTGGCCAGGGAGTGCAGTGGAGGATGGCCCAGGTCCTTGGGCCCTGCACCCCATGGGAGGCCAGGATAAGTACCTGGCTCCTGCCTTCGAATCAGTGGAGTGCACCCACCGCAGCACGCTGGCCGCGGCGGCCATTGGAGGGTGAACCAACGGCAAAGGAAGATCTTTCTCTCTGGCTCTCTCTCTCACTGTCCACTCTGCCTGTCAAAAAAAAATTTTTTTTCCCATTTGAACTTCCTGAGTTTAGGGAATCCACTTTTTAAACAATATTGGGATATATTCTTTGGCCTGTATCATCTTACTGTGTGGTTCCTATAAAACATTTCTCTAAACATTATGGAATTGCAGGTATGCATGATGACAAATGAATCCTACACTGCAATTTAATTGATAACATTCATGTTGTGGATCAAAATGTACATCAATAAATTTATCTGTGGTAAGGGGAATTCTTGTAGTTTGTCATGAAATGTGTCTGGTTTATTCTAAGGCACACCTTTTATTATAATGGAATGCCCATCATACGCTAAAACTTTATCTTCCACAAAAATAACACAAAAAATCACTCACATAAATCAAAGCTCCTTTTGGCTATTCATGTACATAGTTTCTTGCATTCAGATAGGACTGCCACCTTTTCTAAAAACTTCTTAGGAAAAACAGATGTATTTACCAACACATAAGCTGACACCAATGCCTCCTCAGCAGATAAATACATATATATGTATATACATATATGTATATATACACACGTATATGTATTCATACATACATGTATATATAATACATATGTATACGTACATAGATGTATATATACATATATAATACATATATGTACATATATACATACATATATGTGTATACATACATACATACATAATACATATATATACATATATAATCATATTTTGAGCGCACAAAGAAGTAGAGAACTTTCTCTCTTTTGGTTGTTTGAGGTGCCATCTGGGCATGGGGAATTTTGTGACAAGTATCCATAACATGCAGTATGCTCAATTAGGTACTGCGCTTGCACAGGCTTCAACACAGAGAAGCAGCATTTACCCTTCTTGTGTACTTCAGACTTAGAAAAGCACATTTTTCTACAACCATAGAAAAAGAGGAGTGGGCACAGCACAGCAAGCCCTGTCCTTAACAATTCTTTCCAGAATTTGCGTGTGTTCCTTTTCCTCATATCTCATTGGCTAAATCAAATTCAGAGGGGAAGGCTCTAAGGAAACAGAAGAGCCCCAGCAAAGTCTCAGAAGCCTAGAAGAAAATGATTTCTTCACTTAGGGGAGCTGGTTTGACCAGGGTTTGAGCACCAAATATTGAGGATTAGGATGAAAAAGGCAAAAGATGACAGTGAAGTCAGTAACCTGAGAAAACATAAAACTCCTTGTAAACACTATGAAGTATTTTCAGTTTCATCTTGAGGGCGATAAAAAAGCAGCAGAAAGTTTAAATAGGAAACTGCCTTGTCCCAACTTATATTTTGAGTGATAATTCTTGCTATAGCATAGAGACTTCATTTGTGTGTACCTTGAGATACCAGGAGAATATCCCCATGGAGATATTCAGGAAACAGTAGTACACACAAGATTGGAAAGAATCATGTAAGCTGTAGAATTCCACATGTGTCACCTAAGATCAGATGTGGCCCATAGACCATATTTTTTTCTTTTTCTTTTCTTCCTTTTTTTTGCCTGCAGGTATGTGAAAGAAAGTAATTTGAAGGTCTTCTGATGGGATTTGTGCTCTTCAGCTGGCCATAATCTCCACAACTACTCGCCTTACACTTTTCTACTTCACACGTTTTACACATTTTGTTTACTCACCAGGTTCTGAAGGTGTTGAACATCTGTTGAAATTTAAAAAATATATAAAATATTATTAAAATAGGTAGTATCCAAAAAATTTGAATAACTGTTCTAGTGTGGTTTATATTTTTATTGGCTAAATCTGACAATGATAGGCATGGCTGGTTATTTAAGCCATGGTAATGGATGGCATAAGCAAGGACAGTGAACAAGAAGCAAAGCAGACTCTAGGCTGTGCCCCATGCCCAGAGTCAACATTCATCACTATTGATGAGTAAGGGCTGAGAGCAAAAGCAGTGAATCATCAATATTTAAGGAACATTTTAGAAATAAAGAGAACAGAAGAGAAGCAGAAAGAAAACTAAGGTGCCAAGTTAGAGGAAGCATGAGTAAGAAGGCTCAGGAGAGGTCAATAGCGTTGCATACTCAGGGATTTCCACCAAGGTAAGAACTGAAATGTGGGGCCAGCAATGTCTCGTAGTAAGTTAATCAATGCTTTCATCATTTGGATGTTGGTTCATGTTCCACCTGCTTCACTTCAGATCTGGATCCCTGCTAATACATAGGAAAGCAAAAGATAATCCAAGTGCTTGGGCCTCTGCCACCCATGTTGGAGACCTGGATGAATCTCCTGTCTCCTGGCGTTGGCTTGGCCCAGCCCTGTCCTTTGTGGCCACTTGGGGCGTGACCCAGCAGATGGAAAATCTTTCTCTTTCTGTCCTTCCCTCTCTCTCTGTAACTCTGATTTTCAAATAAATAAGTCTTAAAGAACTGCAATGTTTCCACTGGGTGTGTGGCAAGAACATCACTTATGTCCCTGGAGGAACGTTTAATGCAATATGGGGCAAAATTTGTTGCCTTCACCTAAAGAGAGGATAGAGGGGTTGGCGCTGTAGTGCAACAGGTTAAGCAGCTGTCCTAAACACCGGCATCCCATATGGGTGTCAGTTCAAGACCTGGATGCTCCACTTCCCATCTAGCTCTCTGCTATGGCCTGGGAAAGCAGTAAAAGATGGCCCAAGTCTTTGGGCCCCTGCACCTACATGGGAGACCGGGAAGAAGCTCCTGGTTCCTGGCTTCAGCCTAGCCCAGCTCTACCCATTGTGGCCATTTGAAGAGTAAACCAGTGGAAGGAAGACCTTTCTTTCTGTCTCTCCTTTTCTCTCTCTGTAACTCTGCCTCTCAAATAAATAAATAAATATTTTAAAAAAGAGAGCATATAGAGACAGAACACCAACTTTTCACAGAATCTGTGTTGTCAGTGAAGGAAGGAGTCGTAGCTGAAAACAGATATATAATACAGAACACTTTGCCTTTCTTTTACAAGAGAGGCCTCATCACTCTAAAGGCTAATGAGAAGAAAACAATATAGGAAAAGAAGTCAAAGATAAAGCACAGAGGAGGAAAAATCAAGGTAGTTACTTTCTAAAAGAGACAGAATGACATTTTTGACTTAAGAAAAGAAGCTTCATTACAACAGGAAAGACAAGAAGCAGATGGGTATCCATGTAGTGAGTTCTTGCAGCAAGACTTTGAAGGAATTTCTTCATGAATTTTTCTCCTGGAAAGAGGTGTGAGATATTATCTTGACTTTGGCTACGTTAGACATGGGAAATGTAGAGTGGAAAAGAAAAGGTTCTTATCAGCTGGAAGAAGAAGGGCTGGATGGGAAATACATGAAAGGAGACAAATAGAACTGAGCGTGTCATTGGACTAGACACTGCAGTTAACTCCAGAGTGGCTATCAGGATCTCAACAGTCTTAGGGTTTTTATCTACTTCTCCACAGGAATTTGGATCCATTAAAGGGAATTTGAAGTCTTCTTCTATGCCCCTACATTAACTCCAGAAGAATAAGAAACCAAGCTGTGTGATGGGATGATGGAAATCAGCATTCCAAGAAGGGTATATTTAGGATGAGCCATGAACTTTGGGTCTTTCTTGCCGATTCACATCTCCCTAATCTTTCAGAGATGATACAGTTTTGTTCACACTATTTTTCAAGTGTTTTCCATTTTAGGCTCTTTTCCTGCAATATTCAATAAAATACTTAGTGATTAACAGAAATGTACTGCTTAATAAAACAGTATAAAATTTCCATATTCCATATAGATTACACCAACTTCATATACTCATTATTCAACAAATGGCTTCTGAATACTATCATATGCCAAGTGTTAAGACACAGTATTTGCTCTCAGAAAGCTTAACCAAATCCAATTATTTAAAATAATCCACATTTCAGGAAAACCCAATCTATAATATGTGACACAAAAATCCAACATATAGGGTAAAATAAAAAAAAAACTAAATAAATGAACTAATAATCAATCCCCTTTTAAATGGATTACCATAGGCTCCTTTGAACAACAAGCTTTCCTGGAGTTTTGAATATAATTTGATTTAAAGAGCCTCAGTGTATTCATAATCTTTTAGGAAGACATCTCATTTCAGTGAGTGAGATGCGTCGGTACATGCCAACTCACCTTTGTGATTCACATATATATTTTTGTGCTGTCATTGTAAATTAATTCTCTTATCACACTCCCTTCAAGGGTATTAATGTATATCAGGGGAAATTGTGTGGGTAGCTAATTGGATGGTACCTTAACATTGGCGAACTCTCTTTCCTGTTCAGATTTTCTCTTTTCTCTCATTTATTCTATCTAAAGCTGCCCTGTTGACATATTTTATTTGGTGTTTGTCCAGTACCTGAGGAGTGATACTGACCATGAAGAATTATTGGCAAGATCTTCAGCTCCGTGAGTGTAGGAACTTTCCCTTGTTCAGCATTTTCTTATTTTATTCATATTCTACAAGCACAGAGTGCTTATTATTTTGCAGGTACTGTTCTACAACACATAGACAGTTGAATTCATTTAACTTACACAGCAGCCCTATAAAAAAGGTGCAATCATAAATTCAAGAAACTGAAAATTTGGGCCAAAGAGCTAAGGAAAAGATGTTAAGATCTGAAAATAGATAATCTGGCACGGATCTTCTGCCCCAGGCCACAAGGTCACTATTCAATTTTCAGCATCTTCATATCTGACTGATAAATAATAGATAGTAGATAGATAGAGAAAAAAACTGAATGATAGAGAAAAAATAATGAGCTGCAGTTATACATTCTTTTCACTAAATCACCAATTCTATAAGGTTCACATCTTATCTATATCACAACCCCAGAATACAGGATCTAATTCCAAATCTTTCTCAGTGATTCCTTTTGATAAATAACAATTTAAATGTCCATCCTGCTATTTGTGCTGATGATACATCAGTTGACATTAATTAGAGCAGGTTGGATTCTCCTTATTGGGATGAGAAAGATAAGGTTCCAGTTTGTGTGTGTCAGCTGCCATTATTTACCCTTGGGAGCAGGACTGCCCATTTCCAGCTAACTACTTGAATATCCTGAGAATGGATTAAGGTAAAATAAGCCAACCTAACAATAGGTCAGCTACATACCATACGTTTTCAATAGTTATTGTTAAGGACTAAAAGCTTGGGACACCATCTGAATATAAGTATGCTTCTCATGGATGAAGAGGTATTCTCAGCTAAAGATTATGCACCATGAAACTGCTACAAAACAACTGAAATTGGAAGGTATCCAGAGATATAAAGAGAAGTACAAAAGCAGGATACAGGTAGCTGTAGTAATTGCTTTCTATGCAAAGAGAGACAAATCAAGAGAGCTTCTGTTTTAGGAATTTTTATACAGGAGACTATTTCCATGACAACTGAGTACTTAGTGATTCTAATTGTAGAAGAAACAAAGCATCTAAAAAGTGAGGAAATATGTTTCAGGCACACAGAATAAATCTCAGCTAAACTAGGAACATTGATATTTCATTAAAAGCTATGAAAACTTAACCCAACAGCCTTTTTATTTTAACTCAATTTAAAAATAAGTGACAATATTTCTTGAGACTCTCTAGACCATTTCAGATGGGAGGTTAGTTGCCTATTAAAATTGGCCTGAGGATTGCATAACTTCACAGCCATAATCTTGGAATCATGACCTTAGTTATTAAAAATTAAATTGATTGAGGAAAATATGGAGAGTCCCCAAACTGAATCTGATGGAAATGGAACAAAATCGTGGAGTGTAAATGTAATGCTAATAAAAGGGTCTGATTTCTCAGAATATAAACTTCCCTTTTACATGCACAGAAGATGTTGTAAACAAAACCCTATCTCAGCTTATTCTAAGGTTTGCTTGAGAAAGATTATAGAATAGTTGGTGTAATCTTGGAGTGCAGAAAGCTGACCTGAGTCAACAAGTCTGTTCTAAATTTAACCAAAATATGCAAAATTATAATGATTTCAATGTAAGAAAAGTATAATCCAAAGGGACCATTTTCCCTTTGAGGAATTCTATTAGCTATTCTAAGTCTTTGCCTCAGAATATAGACTATCTTTCTTGTTTTCTTGAAACTTACTTCTCCCGACAATTTCAGGCATTCTCCACTGAAAGTTGGGAGTGTATGTTATTGGAAATCAATGTGTACAAATGAAGTGCTGATGAACGTTCAGACTTTAGAGTTTGGAGACTTTGGTTTATGGGCTGTTTCAGTCATTTCCTGGCTATTGATCTTGGGGAAATCAATGCAGCACTCTGAACCTAAGTTTTCTAATTTATTTAAAAAGGAATAAAAACTTATTTATTTAAGATGTTCACACAAGAAATTTTATTGTGTACTAGGCAAGAAATTGAGAATTGAGTGAAAAAGAAGTTATTACTACTTGTGAACAATAATATAATATAGGAGACATGTCTAAATTATATGTGCTTGATACATTACGTGATCAGTTCTACCACCAAAATATAAACAAAATATTAGTTGAGCATGAAGAGTGGGGGAACCCATTGAGGAAGAGAGAAACAGTCATTCAGAATCAATGATACTCTAGCTTTCTCACAAAATAGGTTTGCTAAATAGAGGGAAGAAGTAGGGGAGACAAGAAAAGGTGGCACCTGGGACAGGAGAATGTGGGCTCAGTTTTCAAGACTTAAAGGACATTGACTCAATGTCCAGGGAGGCTGGTGCATAGTAGGAGGTAGTTAGATAAGGAAAGGCAAAAAAGGTATGGATATATTTCAGGTGCTTCATATGCCACGTTTAGAAAATGTGGATTTTTTCCCACAGGGAATTGGGGAAGTGAAATAAGCTACAATGACCAAAAAGTAACACAATTAGACACTGGGTTTTTTTTGAAGATAACAAGACTTCCAATACAACTTAATCTGAAGTCTGGATACAATTAACTAGTCTTACAGCATGAGTTAACTTGAGGATACCATGATAAACTCAGAAACGGGTTACAAGTAACATGACCACACACACCTAGGATGAACTCTCCAACCTTGAACACTGAAAGTCTTGTGCCACAGGAACTCTTCTTGAGTCCAGGGCAAACTAAGGCAGCTAATCACCCTAGTTCTAGTTCCCAGAATGATGATGACAAGAGGAACAGATACAGATGTGTCCTACCTGCAGTTATATCTGTGAGCTAAGCCTTATAACCTAATGTACTTTCCACAGTCCTAAGAAACTGAAGTTGAATACATACATTTACCTATACATATATAATGAAGAAGAGCAATAACATTTAAAAAATAATATTATTACACATTCCAGAACAAATATTCTGATCTACTCATCATCTTATTTCTACATAGTCTCATCGAATATAAAAGGTAGGAAGAGAGGATACTCTCTGTTGTACTCTACTCCAAAGAGGGTTGGGCAGCCATTGAACAGTTGAGGACTTTGTGACTGAATGTGTCTCAAACACCAAGTACACTGTGTGGTATGTAAAATTTCCAGCAGTGAAGATTTTGCTTGCTTTGAGCATGAAGATAAATGAACCCGTCTGGCTCAGGCAGACATGGTGAAGTAGGCAGAAGCTAGGAACTGGGGAGTAATTGTGGGGAGCAACTCAGACTAGACTGTTACTCGAATTAAGACTTATTCTATGCATCTGCTCTCCCACAATATGGCGCTGAGAAGGGAGAAACAGCTTCTACGCAGCTGCCTCTCGCCAACTTGAGTGATGACCTGCAGGAGCTGATCCTGCTCCTGATTGGAGGAGAGCAGCGTACTCGGCATGTGGGTAGCAGCGTTGGGATTGGTGGAAGAGGACTATAAAGGAGGAGAGAGACAACATGCACCAGGAACATCTCTCTGAAGGAACACCTGTGTAGCCCCCGAGAGAGCCGGCCGGTGGTGTGCCGTTCCCCTGCAGAAGTGGGGAAAGAGGCAGGGGGAACCGCCTTTCCACGGAGGTGGAAGGGTGGGTAGCCAACCCGGGAAGAACCAGCAGCAAACCCGGGAAGGGCCGAGCAGACAAAAGAACAACGCAGGGTCTAGTGTCGTTCCTCCGCGAAGATGGGGAGCGACAGTAATGAGCGAAAGATGGAAAAGGAAGAGAAGAGAGGAATAAATGGCACTGAACTTCATGCCTCTATCCCTGGTGGATTCAGAAAGGCAAACACACACTAGGAGTGAAGATATGATGCATATCATTCTCAGATAATTCCAGATAAAACTGACTTCTTTCTGACCATGAGCTTTGTCTAACTCCCTTTCCAGTCATTTCAGACATAGACTGGAGCTATACACAGAACGTAAGATCACAATGAGGGTGTGTCACTCAGAACTTGCAATGATGATAGTTCTATCTTGGGAAACTTCTAAGGTAATTGAGTTAGTCCATCTGGGCTACTCTAAGAAAAATAGACTGGATAACTCATAAACAACCAAATTTTATTGCACACAGTTCTGGTGGCTGGAAATTCCAGAAAACTCTGTCTGCCAAGATCTCACTCTCATCAGAGCAGACACCTTCTGACTGCATGCTCACTTGAAGGAAAGGGCAAACGAACACCCCTGGCCTGTTCTGCAAGGGCATTAATCCAATCACTCCCCAAAGGCCCCTCCTCTTAACACTAGTGCATTGGAGGTTAGATATTAATACAAGAACTTTGAGTGGAACAAAGGTTGAAACCGTAGTAGTAGTTTTACATCAAAATGCCAAAAGAATTTTAGTACAAGATAGTTTCACCATAAAGATATTTCAGCTGCATAATCCACAAAAAATAATTATAAATAGTCCCCAGTGGGCTTGTCATGTTAAAGGAGAATAAAATATAGAATAGATGAGCCATTTGTTTGGTGCCTATACAACACCTCTCCTAGGAGCAAGCAAAAATACTTTAATGCCTTGGGCTGTGTTTGGTTGCTAACTCCGGTTTTTAATTCAATGCCTAAATTAAATAAATAAATAAAAATTACGGTGATCCTAAAGCTGGTATTGAAATTTCTAAAGCACTTCTTTTTATTGTTTCCTGGGCAATTTGCTTTACTTTAGAAACATTTAGTTGATACGAAGGCTAAAATGGGCAGACTGCCCCAGAGATTTTGTTCCTAAAACTTTGTCAGCATGTTTTGTTTCATGGCATATATTGCTTCTTAACATTTCAGTGACTTAAGTGGTGTACTAGTTTGTAATAAGTCTATATATACATGTAGGTGTGTGTAAAAGTTTCAAATTATTCACTTAAAATCATCTATATTAAGAAATGAGAGCTAATTGTATTTAAAAGCACAAAGCAGAACAAACTATTAAATAATATTATATCTCAACTATAATGAGCAGTAAAAACTACTTATAATATACTGCCATAATAATATTATAGTTGGTGTAAAATTCCGCCAAGAACTAACAGTACTAGACAAATTCAAAAACAATTAAAAAAAGAAAAACTTCTATATGTAATAAAGTACTATGTTCAGGATATATTAAATATATAAATTTAATATTGCAAAATAAACTCTTGAATGGCCACTAAAAATAATCCCAACTGCTGGTCAGACACCCAGGGAATTTGTGTAAAATATATTTTTTCTGGGGAATGAAGAAGTTAGGATGAGAAATTAGGGTACTTATATAGTGTAGCAAAACACTATACAAAATTACCTGAGGCATGCTACTTTATAAAGAAAAGCTTATTTTGGCTCATGGTTGTGGAAGTGCAAAGACTCCTGGCCTCATGTAGTGAAGACCTTCTTGTTAGTAAAGTCCCATGGTGATGCGGAATAGTACCCAACAAGAGACAGCAGGAGCACATGTCTGTGGAACTGGTCTCTGTTCTTCATCTTTTAAACCCAATAGGATTCAATTATGGAGCTGCATCCTCATGACTTGATCTATTCCTGATCAATTCCAAAAGTCACCAACACTAAACAACCCTGACCGATTAATTTCCCACTCTTTTAATGTCAAATATATTACTTTGGGAATTAAACTCCTGCATGAGTTCCACAGATGAACCATTTTCAAATCATAGTAATAGGTGACCATTTTTACTCAGCATAGGCAGGAATTCTGGCAGTGGGAGAAATGAACAGGTGTTACTGGGATCAAAACAACCTCTTGTCGCTGAAAATTTGTACAAAAGGGTCGGTAAAAAAGTCTGAATCTATAGAGTTCTGGCCATCTGCCATCTTTTAAAAATTTGGCCATATTTAATCCCTTCAAGGACTATTAATATGACACAGCACACAGGTTTATGTGCTTATAATCATGCATTCCTATTATGGATTTCAGTATGAAAAAGGAAGACTGGCAGGGAAGACTCACCCTGAGTGCTTGGAAGCCACATCTCAAGCCCCTATCTGCCAGTGATAATGTTCAGACTACCGTTTCTGACAATTGTCTTACTAACCCAACAAGATTGCCTTCAGATCAGTATATTCTCCTTACCTGGATCGATTTATTCTTGCAGAATCTTTGCTAATACTCAGTCCCATTATTATTATTACCATAAGTAGTTTTTCTTTTTTTTATTCTTTTTTGTAACTTTTATTTAATGAATATAAATTTCCAAAGTACAGCTTATGCATTACAATGGCTTTCCCCCCCATAACGTCCCTCCCACCCGCAACCCTCCCCTTTCCCTCTCCCTCTCCCCTTCCATTCACATCAAGATTCATTTTCAATTCTCTTTATATACAGAAGATCAGTTTAGCATACATTAAGTAAAGATTTCAACAGTTCGCACCCACACAGAAACACAAAGTGAAAAATACTGTTTGAGTACTAGTTATACATTAAATCTCAATGTACAGCACATTAAGGACAGAGATCTTACATGAGGAGTAAGTGCACAGTGATTCCTGTTGTTGACTTAACAAATTGACACTCTTGTTTATGGCATCAGTAATCACCCTAGGCTCTTGTCATGAGTCGCCAAGGCTATGGAAGCCTTTTGAGTTCACTGACTCTGATCATATTTAGACAAGGTCGTAGTCAAAGTGGAAGTTCTCTCCTCCCTTCAGAGAAAGGTACCTCCTTCTTTGATGACCTGTTCTTTCCACTGGGATCTCACTCACGGAGATCTTTCATTTAGGTTTTTTTTTTTTTTTTTTTTTCCAGCGTGTCTTGGCTTTCCATGCCTGAAATACTCTCATGGGCTTTTCAGCCAGATCCGAATTCCTTAAGGGCCGATTCTGAGGCCAGAGTGCTATTTAGGACATCTGCCATTCTATGAGTCTGCTGTGTATCCTGCTTCCCATGTTGGATCATTCTCTCCCTTTTTTATTCTATAGGTTAGTAATTTCAGACACTAGTCTTGTTTATGTGATCCCTTTGAATCTTAGTCCTATCATTATGATCAACTGTGAACAAAAATTGGTCACTTGGACTAGTGAGATGGCATTGGTACATGCCACCTTGATGGGATTGGATTGGAATCCCCTGGTGTGTTTCTAACTGTTTGGGGCAAGTCAGCTGGTTTTTCAACAACTATGACATCATTCTTCAGAGGATGTGCTGTTATATTTCTGGATGAAGAGTAGGGTTCCTATCACATATTTAAACATAACTACTCTTCTGACAAGTGCTTGGGCCACTGAGATCCCATGCTGTTCATATGGCAGAGAGAAGCGAGAGAGCTCTCTGTGTTCCCTTTTTATCAGGGCACTAATCCCAGCAGAAAGGCTCTTTTCTCAGGAATTAATTGTCTCCAAAAGGCCCTAGATCAAATTGCCATTCTATCAGGAAATAGGATTTCAACATGTAAAATTAAACATATAAAACATAACAAATGCACAGTTTACTACTATGTGTACAATAATGTACTCTATGATCCCCCATGTGCAGGCTTTCTCAAGCCCTCAGAAGGGTTATCAAGCACTCTCAAGCATTCGCAAGTAGCCTGTAAACTGCAGGTTGCAGGTTTACTGTGCCCTTAGAGAAAAGCCCTCTGAATGTGGTGCTGGGGGCAGCCTAGGATCCTGTGTAACCCATCATGAGGAATCAGCCAACCAGATCTTCAAGCAAGTGTAACATAATGACGACTTTAAATGAAGCTAGGAAATGAAGGGCTTTGGGAATCAGACTTTGTCCCTGTCTTACTGGTTCATTACACAATTAAAACCTAGAACATTCATCTTTAACTCCAGGATCCTCAGATTCCTTGTCTGTATAACAGCTACCTCCTATGGTGTTAGGATAATTGATTCCATTAGGCTTTTCCTGATAAATCAAAAGAAACATTTACATATCCACCCTATACTTTTTTAACACTATGGTACTTTCTCTTTCTTATTTTGATCAGTTTTTAACCTTATCAACTGATGTTTTTTGATTCATTAGTGATGTTAGCTAAATACACAGTTTCATAGATTCTGCATTGCCAGTAGGGCCAACATGTTGGCTGCATTGCTCAATTTCATGCCTAAATGGCTTTCTGTGAAAAGTGGGAGAGAAGCTGGGAAATATGGCAGAGAAGAAAACTATCAAAGATTCTCTAATACCCACTTCTGCTACTCTGTGAATAAAATTTGTGGTTGGAAAAATAAATTTAAATATCTGATGTGAACAAAATAAAACTCAGATAGTTATACATTTTTTTCCTGAAATAGTTCAGGTAAATGTGACAACCTACAAAAATCAAAGAGTAAAATGAAGTCCTCTATGTCAAAAAAAAAAAAAAAAAGGAAACCAATTACCAAGTAAACTAATGTCAGTGAAGAAGTGTTATATGGTTTACTAAGAGGAAAAACAAACCTAGGGTTTTAAGGATTGTAAAAATACAATATTTCATTTTGATATCAAATTAGTAAATGTTACTATAATTTGAAGATACTCAACCCCCCCCCCCAGAATAAAACTTAATAGTCATTTACCTTACTAACATACCATCTCTACTTTTAGAACAATAATAGAACCCTAAAATATTTGGAAGAAAGTTTAAAAATTTATTCTTAGATTCAAACCTACATTTGGAATTTTTTGTAAATTCCCAAAGTATTTTGAATGGAACAGATAGTTACAGTTTTATATTCTAATATTCTTACCTGTGATAGATATTAGGAAATGGGATGAAAAACATTACTTTCAGTGTTTTTGACATCCTTGAAAAGATATGCTACATAGTAACTCAAAAGGAAGTCAAAGTTACAAAGCCAGGCAATTCAGTATCCCTGACAGGCAGTAGATTAGGGTAACTTCTTGTGACATGCTTAATCAAAAGGGAACGGCTATAAAACGTGGATGTCTGGGAGTTGGAAAATGAATTTCAGAATCTAGTTCAAGTTTTACAAGCTAAATGCAAAACCTGTACAATATTATATCAGCAAGAAATATTTTCTGTTACAGGAAGCGATGAAACATTCATAGCTAAAGACATGTCTATATACTTAAAAATATTACTGGCTACTACAACATTCCTTAAACCTAGAGTATTTTTCATTCAATTAACTGTTTCTGTCATTGTTTCTCACAGATTCAATCCTGGGGCTCTCATGGGGTTGTAATATCTTTACCTTAGCCAGTTTAGGAAGCCCAACACCAACTGAAAGTCACTCATGCAAGCCTTAGGATAATATTGCTTTTTTGATCACTAAAAAATCAGCTAAAGATAGTCTCAAGTTTTGGAAACAACATCACAAGCTTATATTTCCCCAGTATTCATTTAGAAATAGCACATTCTAATATTTCTTTCTATTTTGTATTAGGTCAAGATTATACCTATGAACGTAATATGAACAATAGATCCAAAATAATGATGGCTAAATACACTTTACATTGTGCTTCAGGTTTTCATATTTCCTGAAGGACTCAGTCAGCAGGAGTATCTCCATTCTGTCTCAAGGATCTTCCTGGTAAATGAGAGTGGTAGGGTTCAATAGAGATCAACAGCTGAGGAATTCCAATACACAGCTCTTTAACTATAATCTTCCCAAATTTTTAGCTGCTGTTCCCATGTTGAAGCAGATCTTACTACTGGAGAGGAGAGGATGCAGATCTTTCATAAGGCATCTATACATGGACTGCAAAGCACTGGGCAAGTGTGTTTCTAAGAAAATCTCCATGCCTCTGTGGAGGCACAGATGAAGCTGTCACTTCTTTCATATTTGTCAAGTTAATGAGAATCTTCAACAAACTTCCAAAACACAGTCAGTGAGAAACAACCTTATTTTGATTTCAGTGAAATATTATGAAGGAGTTAATAGGTGACAGAAATGGAGATGATATATACATTGTCTTAAACTAGATTTCAATATCTAGGTCCATCAAGAAACTCCTACAATGAACTAGAAATGGGCAAAGGAAACAGACAAACATTTTACAGAGAAAAGGAATTCAAAATACTCATAAGAGTTTGAATGGACATTCACATTTAGAATTGGAAGATAGAAAATAAATAAGACACCAAGGAGATATCACATTGTACATCTTCAATTGTCAATGATTAGAAAATTGTACACTGTCTAGTGCACATGGAGATGTGGTGAAGCCCACAACCTACCAATGTGAGTGATGGCTGGTTTAGGTACTCTAGAAAGCAATATGGCAAGACCTGTTCTAATTTTATACATACACATAGAGGCATGCCATCACCACCACCACCACCACCACCACCACCACCACCACCACCACCACACCTCTGTCGAATCTTCATCCTATTTTTATGGTCTAAACTATGGGTAGTAAAATAGCATCACAGAAATATAATATGGCACAAATTATTTTATATTTCCAATCCCAGCTACTTTGGTGGACATATTTGTGCATATGTGAGTGTGCATGTGTGCATATGGATGAACAGACACACAAAGTGTATATAGATGAAGCTAGAGTGGAAATCAAGGACTATCAGTGTTATTTTCTTAAAAATATAGTTACATTCTTACAAGGAAAGCCTGAAGCCTCCACTTGAAGCTGCTGCTGACCCTTCTTTGAGCTCATGTACACACTTCCCTTGCCTGCCTTTTCTAACAGCTGCCTGAACCCTAAATTCACTTGATTTCATATCCCTGCTATGCTGTCCTGCTCAGCATTATTCTCCCAATACCTTGTGCACACTGAGGATTGTGAATGAGGGGCATGAGTAGGCATGATCCTGACACAGATTAAGATACTATAGCTACCAAACAGCCTACATTCTTGTCAAACTAGAGAAAGAGTCCCCTTTTAAGTGAGCTCAAACTCTTTACATTCATAACAAGATGCAGAAGCAGGCACATATGGAATTGCTTTTTTGTCATATTTTGCTTGCTTGGAAAACAGTCAAAGAAAATAAAAGGAAAAAGTAAAGATGACAGAATCTAAGGTTTTTTTTTTTTTTTTTTTTTTTTTTTTTTTTTTTTTTGCTTTTCATAGAGCCATTTACTAAATGACACAGCCCAAGAATATAGGAGCCAATTTTCAAATATGGATCCCTCAGTCATCTCTCCCTACACAGCACAAGGAAAACCAGCAGCCCTTTTGTGCCAGTTTTAGGGATTTAGTCTGCTAATGAAGGCTTTCCAAATGGACAGATGCACGAATACTGTTTCATGGGCTGGGTACTAAAATCTAAACTCTGCTTGCAAAATTCAGGAGCAATGAAATTGTGTTGCAATGGCTCATTGGGGTGGGAGGGAGCATATGTAGCGTGGAGGACTTCTGCACATGAGCCCCATCCAGCCTACTTCTCTGCAAACACAGAGAACCCGAATTTGTCAGCTGAGAACGATGGATCTGTACTCTGCATGTAATGCTACCTCACTGCTGTTAAGCAACACATTTACATCTAAACAGCACAGTACAAGGATGATTCAGCTTATTAAAAAATGGAATTAAAGATAAATTTGTTTGGGTTCAAACAATTTTGAAATACATCCACAGTTTCTTTATAATATGCATTTTCCATGAACTTTTTGATCTCTGCTATTAACTGATAGGCAAATTTGTTAGGGAAGAATTAAATCCAGGATTACCATATTTGTACTACTATCCCAGTCTAAAATGTGGAGAAATTAGGAAATAATAAATGGTAAAACAACAAATATTTCAGAATTATAGTTAGAGGAGAGTTTTCAAAATCATATATATAAATAGATAGGTACTAATCTTCAAAACTCATCAAAACTCATTGCATTTAAAAACTAACAATTTTGTTAAGTTTTTGTATTTTTTTCATTCAACTAGACTTCATGAAGTACTTAGTAAGTGGCCAGCACCATGTTTAGTGATGTGTGTATGCTTACATGTACATGTGTGTTTGCATGTGATCATCATGTTTAATGTTATAACAGGCAAGCTTTTGGCACGTTTAGTTAAAAACATTCACACTTCTGAATCTCTTCTATCACCTCATTATTTTTTAAATATTCAGTCAAAATTTATCTAGAACTAATTATACCTATATTCAGTGAAAGTAAGAGACTGCAAGTGTTTGCTGCAGAACATGCAGTTAAAAACCCAAACATCTTACTCTATAAATACACACTGGTAAATTTACTACTGTGTACTGAGAAATAACATACAAAGTGATAAGAATATGTTAAAACATTGGAGTTAATAGTAGTATTTAGTTTTTAACTTCTCTCAGTGTGGCACAACATTTTATAATTACTTTTAAAAAATAAAAGCAATATGTTCTGCATAAGAGTCTTCCAACTGACTTGCTCACCACAAACCATGCCAAAACTTAAGGAGTTTAGTGAATGGGACGACTGTGCCCTGGAAAAGCCTAATTTCTCAACAAGCCAGATAGACGTCTACCATTAATACTGTTTCTGGATCACACAGGTTATTAGAAATTTTCCTGCTCAGTCTATTCAGAAAACAGTGACGTTTCAGGATCAAGAGTTGTGGTCATTGATTATGGTCTTATAAGTGTACACATAATAGAGTCTTTGTCAGTCAAGGGCTAATGTGAGACTTATCACAACAAGTGAAGTCTATAATTAGAATATGGAAGGTTTTTGTCTTCTAACTTTACTGAAGGGAGATGTATCATTCAATTTCAAACTCCAGGCTGAATAAAAAGTACCTTTAATGTGCAGATACGAGTGTATAAAGCAATAATTTGAACACCAGGTGGCAATTTGGTATCACACAGTAAGACAAAGATAGAGTAAGTAAATTATTGGGTTTCTGGTGAATATTCATGAGCATACAAGGGCATGCCAGGTAGAAGGTCTTGTTTTTCATCCATTTTTATTCATTACATCTTGTTCTAATTCATTTTCAGAGAGTGGTCAAGCAGACTGAAATTGAGCAGGACATCATCCTAAATATAGGGACTTGTCTTTCCTTTTTCCTCCCCTTTTTTTTTAAGTGTACCCAGCTATAAATTGTATATGGAAAAGTGTCTTCAATATATTTATCCCATCCTACTCCACACCTATCATGACTTCCTTTTGGCTCCTTTTCCACTGGGAAAGCAAGAAAAACTGTGTTGAACAAATTTCAGAATTTATTGGTGGACTGGAGCTGTCCTGTGGAAAGTAAGGGCAGAAAGTTCATCTCAATTTTAAGAAAAAGCAGACCAGTCACAGAACAGTCTAGGACAGGAATCCCATCATTCCTTCATTTGTGCTTTGCTCACTCATGTCATCATTCTTTCTCCCTCCTCCCTCTTCCCTTCTCCCTCCCCCTCCCCTTCCTCCTCCTCCTCCTTCTTCTTCTTCTTTTTTTTTTTTTTTAACTTTTATTTAATGAATATAAATTTCCAAAGTACAGCTTATGGATTACAATGGCTTCCCCCCCCATAACTTCCCTCCCACCCGCAACCCTCCCCTTTCCCTCTCCCTCCCCCCTTCCATTCACATCAAGATTCATTTTCAATTCTCTTTATATACACAAGATCAGTTTAGCATATATTAAGTAAAGATTTCAACAGTTTGCTCCCACACAGAAACATAAAGTGAAAAATACTGTTTGAGTACTAGTTATACATTAAATCACAATGCACAGCACACTAAGGTCAGAGATCCTACATGAGGAGTAAGTGCACAGTGACTCCTGTTGTTGACTTAACAAATTGACACTCTTGTTTATGGCATCAGTAATCACCCTAGGCTCTTGTCATGAGTCGCCAAGGCTATGGAAGCCTTTTGAGTTCACCAACTCTGATCATATTTAGACAAGGTCGTAGTCAAAGTGGAAGTTCTCTCCTCCCTTCAGAGAAAGGTACCTCCTTCTTTGATGACCCGTTCTTTTCACTGGGATCTCATTCGCGGAGATCTTTCATGTAGGCTTTTTTTTTTTTTTTCCAGAGTGTTTTGGCTTTCCATGCCTGAAATACTCTCATGGGCTTTTCAGCCAGATCCACGTGCCTTAAGGGCTGATTCTGAGGCCAGAGTGCTGTTTAGGACATCTGCCATTCTATGGGTCTGCTGTGTAGGCTTTTTTTTTTTTTTTCCAGAGTGTTTTGGCTTTCCATGCCTGAAATACTCTCATGGGCTTTTCAGCCAGATCCACGTGCCTTAAGGGCTGATTCTGAGGCCAGAGTGCTGTTTAGGACATCTGCCATTCTATGGGTCTGCTGTGTATCTCACTTCCCACGTTGGACCATTCTCTCCCTTTTTGATTCTATCAGCTAGTATTTGCAGACACTAGTCTTGTTTATGTGCTCCCTTTGGCTCTTAGTCCTATCATTATGATGAATTGTGAACAGAAATTGATCACCGGGACTAGTGAGATGGCATTGGTACATGCCACCTTGATGGGATTGAATTGGAATCCCCTGGTATGTTTCTAACTCTACCGTTTGAGGTAAGTCAGCTTGAGCATGTCCTGAATTGCACATCTCTTCCCTCTCTTACTCCCACTCTTACATTTAACAGCGATCACTTTTCAGTTAAGTTTTCACACTTGATTACAGTATTCAACCAAAAGTATTAAGTAGAACAGATAAACAAAAAAAAATACTAAGAGGGATAACGTATTAAGTTGTTCATCAACAGTCAGGTCAAGGGCTGATCAAGTCACCGTTTCTCATAGTGTTCATTTCACTTTAACAGGTTTCCCTTTTGGTGCTCAGTTATTTGTCACCGATCAGGGAGAACATATGGTATTTGTCCCTTTAGGACTGGCTTATTTCACTCAGCATAATGTTTTCCAAATTCCTAACAGGGATCACTTTTCAGTTAAAATTTACTCCTTCTTCTTCTCTCTCTCTCTCTCTCCCCTCTCCCCTTCTTTCTCTTTCTTTCTCTTTCTCAAAAAAACTAAGCATGTAGGGTCACTACCATTACAGCTTCATATCTGCCAGTAGTTGGCTGCAACCCCTGATTCCAAATTCTCAGTTAACTCTAAAGATTATCTTATTGGTCATATTTGGTCCTACTGTCTTCAGTTGTGAAAGATGTCTTCTCATCTTCCTGGTAAAGAAAAGAACAAGCTCTTAGACAATGAATTTTACTGTTTTAAATGTTAGGATATAAGCTCTATTCAAAGATGCCCTTACATTTACCAAGGAAAAAGAGAGAAAAGCCTAGGCAATATTAAATTCTCTCAAGTTTGTTCCCTACTATCCAGATGAGAGACTTGAACTGAGTTCCTATTCCCTGGCTTCAACTGGCCCAGACCCAGCCACCACAGGAATTTGGGAGTAAACTAGCAGATAGGAGTGAGCGAGCTATATATATATATATACATATATATATATATATATATATAGAGAGAGAGAGAGAGAGAGAGAGAAGCCCTCTCTGCTTGTCAAATACATAATTTATTCATATCACTTTTTCTGTACATACTGGCTTCTCTTCTTCCTTTGACTCTCCATTTGAAGTCATTTTAGATGAGTCTTCACTGGTCACCCAATCCATAAAAGTTTCTTCCTACACTCTTCTCTCACATATCACTTTCTTTACTAACTCTAAACCCAAACCTAAAGTCACCTTGCTTTTTAGAGATCCATTTATTTATACTCCACAGTTGAAAGAAAATACGTTTCCTCAATGCTTTTTCCTCATCACCAAAGAGTGCCTGTCAGAGCTGGCAGAAAATGAATATATCAAATGAACAAAAGAGTGTAAAACACTAATTAACATTGTCTTATTCAGAAATGGGAATTAAAGCAACCTTAGATCAAACAGCATCATTAGTATGGTCAAATTAAAAGTGGCATATTCAAAATGGGCCATTAAGGGCAGGTGCTCGTCCTACGGGTTAAGACGCCAGCTTGAACATTCACGTCCTGTATTAGATTGTTGTGGGGAGCAACTGGGAGCAACTCGGACTAGACTAAGTTACTGGAATTAAGACTTATTCTATGCATCTGCTCTCCCACAATATGGTGCTGGGAGAGGAGGAAACAGCTTCTACACAGCTGCCTCCAGTTCAACCAATAAACTGTAGGACCTGCTCCTGATTGGAGGAGAGCAGCATACTCGGCGTGTGGGTAGCAGAGTTGGGATTGGTGGAAGAGGACTATAAAGGAGGAGAGAGACAACATGCACCCGGAACATCTATCTGAAGGAACATCTGTGCAGCCCCCGAGAGAGCCGGCCGGCGGTGTGCCGCTCCCCCACAGAAGTGGGGAAAGTGGCAGGGGGAACCGCCCTTCCACGGAGGTGGAAGGGTCGGTAGCCAACCCGGGAAGAACCAGCAGCAAACCCGGGAAGGGCCGAGCAGACAAAAGAACAGCGCAGGGTCCTGTGTCATTCCTCCACGAAGCGGGGGGGAGCGACATAATGGTGCCATGACTCGGATAGGAAGCCTAGGCAGGGTTTAGTGTCGTTCCTCCGCGAAGACGGGGAGCAACATAATGGTGCCGTGACTCGGATAGGAAACCTATGCAGGGTTTAGTGTCGTTCCTCCATGAAGAGGGGGAGCGACATAATGGTGCCATGACTCGGATAGGAAACTTAGGAGGGAAGAAATGGGAAGAAGTGGGAAAATACTGGAAAGAGAGACTAGTAAAGAGCCTAGGGGAAAGCCGGACAGAAAAGGTGCCAGAAGAAGCTATCGAAAGCCTAGGCATAGACTTGGATACGGACTGTGGGAAAGAAGTTAGGATTGGACGTTAGGGTTGAAAGCGAAAGTGAAAACCTAGAAGAAACTTAGACTCGGATATGGACTGTGGGGAGAAGCCAGGAGAAATGAGAGGGGAATATTGTTGTTGGAAGAAAAGTTAGGGAAACATACCAGGTAGAGAAAAACATGTTAGGGAGAATGAAGCCGCGGGGGCAGGCCGAGGCGGAGACATAAGCCAGCTTGGGATTCTTCAAGTCAGCCCGGGGAGCAAAAGGCGAAAAACTAAAACCAGAGGCGGAGACGTGGGCCAGGTTGGAATCCATCAGATTAGCCTGGGGAGCAAAAGACGGGAAGCCAAACCGTAAGGCGGAAATGTAAGCTATGGGTTGAATTCGCCAGGTTAGCCCCGGGAACTTAGACTGAATACAGGTGGCGGAAACGTGAGCTAGGCTGTGTGATTCACGGAAGCCACCGCGTGCAGAGAGAGCACGGGGCGTGAATAGATAGGGATAGCAGGGCTGGCGCGAAGGGCGTGGAGACTGCTGAGCGCGCGAAGCCGAGCCGCGCAGAGCCGGGAAGCCACCGCGGGGGAGGCGCCGAGAAGCAGCCTCGGGGCGGGCGCTGGGAAGCCGCAGGGATAAGAGAAACAGAAGTTTAGAAGTAAAATGAGAGAAATAGGAATGCTGGTAGATAGAAGTAAAATAGGAGAAATAGGAATGCCCGGAGATAGAGAAATAGAGAAAAATAAGGCCTCCCCACAACATGGCAATGAGAGAGCTTGGATTCGGTCTGCCTGATTAGTAAGACGATAAGCACCTGTGGGCGGCTGCAGATCACCGAAGACAGGCACGTTATCAACACCAATAAGTCTCCCCACAATACGGCAATGAGAAGGCTTGGATTCAGTTTGCCTGATTGCTAGGGCTTGTAAGCACCTGCAGGCAGTTCTAGCAGAGCAGAGCATGCGCTGCAGGGCACCGAACACAGGCACGCATCAGCGCCTAAAAACCTCCTCACAACATGGCGAAGAGAGGACCCGGATTCGGTTTGCCTGATTGATAGGGCTTGTAAGCACCTGTGGGCAACTCTAGCAAGCAGAGCAGAGTGTGTGCCGCGGGGCACCGAAGACAGGCGCGTATCAACGCCAAAAATAAAAAGAAAGGGGGATCTGTGGGGAGCAACTGGGAGCAACTCGGACTAGACTAAGTTACTGGAATTAAGACTTATTCTATGCATCTGCTCTCCCACAATATGGTGCTGGGAGAGGAGGAAACAGCTTCTACACAGCTGCCTCCAGTTCAACCAATAAACTGTAGGACCTGCTCCTGATTGGAGGAGAGCAGCATACTCGGCGTGTGGGTAGCAGAGTTGGGATTGGTGGAAGAGGACTATAAAGGAGGAGAGAGACAACATGCACCAGGAACATCTATCTGAAGGAACATCTGTGCAGCCCCCGAGAGAGCCGGCCGGCGGTGTGCCGCTCCCCCACAGAAGTGGGGAAAGTGGCAGGGGGAACCGCCCTTCCACGGAGGTGGAAGGGTCGGTAGCCAACCCGGGAAGAACCAGCAGCAAACCCGGGGAGGGCCGAGCAGATAAAAGAACAGCGCAGGGTCCTGTGTCGTTCCTCCACGAAGACGGGGAGCGACAGATTGTCAGGTCTGATACCTGGCTCTGGCTCCTGGCTGAGAGCATCAGTGAGAGCCTCAGTGCCTGGGTCCCCTGCCTTCCACATGGAGACCTGGACTGAGTTCCCCAGTCTGAACTTCAGCCTTTACCAAGCCAGGGCTTTTGTGGGCATTTGGGGAGTGAACCAGTGAATGAGAGCTCTCTTCTGCTCTTATTCTGTTTCTCTCTCTCTCTGAGCCTCTCAAAAATAAAGAAAAAAAAAGCCATAGTTTTCATAATCTCTCTGTGAACTAAGTCTGAGCTCTGGAAGAACAGATATTAAGAAAGAGCCTTTGGGATCCATGACTTCAGATATTGGTCAGCAGAGTGGAGTAGGGTATTACCTCACTTTCATATGAATCGGCAAAAAGAAATTCAGTTAAAAGGTGTTGCTTCTGAAGAAAAGTTTGGGGATTGCCCTAAAAGTAAAACATAAAATGATAACTCAGTAATTCCACTCCTAGTTATACAAGGATATTTCAAAAAGTTCAGGGAAAATGCAATTACAAGATAACTTAATTTTGCTAAAAAATTTTGTTTGAAATCTATTCATAGTTTTAATTATATACAATTTCTATTGAGTTTTTGAAGGATCCTCATATCCATGGAATTCAAAAATTTTTGCACAAAGAATACTTTTTATTTCAACTAATCCATGAACTCCTCACATACCCCAAAGAATTGAAAACAGGGGCTCAAATAGATAATCGGAGGTCAATGTGAAAAAAAACACCACATGTTGTCAACAGATGGATGGATAAGAAAATGTGATATATGGAATATTAGCCATAAATGGAATGAATTTCTAATACATGTTGCAATATTGATGAGTCTTGAGTAATTTAGGATACCTTAACAACTCCAGACATAAAGGTATAAATATATGTTTCCATTTATGTGAAATATCTAGTATAGAAAACTGATCGGAATAGAAAGTAGGTTGGAAGTTTCCTGGGGTTAGGGAATTTTCGCCTAATGATTACAGTCACTATGTGACAGTGAAGGAGAAGCCACCTGTCCCAAGGCCTATATTGGGAAACAGATTTGTAAAACACATTGTCCTTCATAAATGATTGGCACCCAGATTTAGAAATAATTCTTAAAACTCAATGAGAAAACAGTTCTGTTATAAATTTGGTAAAATATCTGAACAAAAACCTTACCAAGGAAGATATGAAGATGGAAAATTAGTATGTGGAAGGAGCTCAATATCATACATCATCAGAAAATTGCAAATAAAAGTAGCTACACATCTGTTACAATGACTAAAATCTAAAACACTGACAATATCAAATAGTGCAAAGATTGTAAAACAACAGAAACTCATACCCATTGCTGCCGGGAATGCAAAGTGATTTGGAAGGCAGCAGATCAGTTTCTTATGATATGAAACAATCTAGCAAACACACTCCTTATTATTCATCCACTTGAGTATAAAACTTATTTCCACACAAAGACTTGCATATGGATATTTAAAGTAGTTTTCATAACTGCCAAAGTTGGAAAGAAATAAGATATTCTTAAGCAGGTGAATGAATTAATACACATTGTATATTCATATAATGGAACAGTTTTAAGCCATAAAAAGAAATGAAAAAATAAAAAGAGATGGACCTAACAGACATATATAGAACATTCCACCCAACAGCAATAGAACACACACTGTTCTCAGACAAAGAACATTCTTCAGAATAGATCATAGTGTTAGGGCACAAAACAACTCTTCACGTCTTTGAGATTAAGGTCTTGTCAAGCATCTTTTATGACCATGATGCTCTGAAACTAGCAATCAATAACAGAAGGGGAAAAGATAAATTCACAAATACATGGAAGTTAAGCAACATGTTATTGAACAACCAACATATCAAAGGGAAATTTTAAAGTATTTTGAAAGAAATAAAAGTGACAACACAACTTATCTAGACTTAGATGCAAAAGCAGATCTAGAAGGGACATTTAGAATGACAAGTGCATTCATGAAGAAAAAAGAAAATCCCAAACAAATAATAACATCGCACTTTAAGAAACTAGAACAAGGAAAAACAAACTACACCCAAGTAGTAGAATAAGGGAAATAAAATGATTAGAGTGGAAATAAACAAAGTAGACAAGAGAAAGACAACAGAAAAAATCAACAAAACTAAGATTCTTTATATTTTAAATAAAGTGACAAAGCTTTAGTTATATTAACCTTTAGTGCTATAACAAAAAGACATAAATAAATACAATCAAAAAATGAAGAGAAGATGTTACAATGGATACCACAGAAATACCAAGGATCATAAGACAGTACTGTGAATAACTATGCACAAAAATTGTACAACCTAGAATTAATGGATAAAATACTCAAAGCATGACAAATCAAATCTGAATCATAAATTCATAGAAAATCTGAATGGAATAAGTTCATTGAAACAATAATCACATATGTCCTGAGGTCTTATGGCTTCACGAGTGAATTATGTCAAACATTTAAAGAAATATTAGCACCAATTTTTCTGATATCCAAAATTTGATTTTGAAGGAATAATTCCAGATTCATTTTATGAGGCCATCATTACACTGCTACCAAAGCCAGACAAGGATACCACAAGAAAAGAAAATTATATGCCAATATCCCAGGTAAAATTAAATGTAAAAATTCTCAACAAATACTGGCAAACTGGATTTATCAATACATTAAGAACACCAAACATCAAATTCAAGTGGGACTTACCACTAGGATGCAAGGACGGTTAAACATATGCAAATCAATAAATATACCACATTAATGTGGTAAAGAATAAAATCACATGACAATTTCAACATATAAAGAAAAATCATTTGATAAGTTCAATCCACTCACGATTAAAATTGTCAACAAATTGTGTATAGAAGGAACGTTTCTCAACATAAACGTCATACAGGACAAACTGTAATGGCAAACTCGGTGCTGTTATGTGAGTTTGCCCCAACCAGAGGTCTGGGAGTCAGCACCTTGGATTGGTAATGAGCTTCTCAGGGAGGGCACACCCAGGGAACATGAGTCACACCATCTGAAACTTTCTAGTGAGCTCCAGACTTCAGCAAGGGAGGACCAAAGTGACAGAACATGAGAAGGCTATTACTAAACACATGAGAGGATGCACTGAAAAATCTGTAGAAGACTTTAGGGAGAGCTGGGGATGCAATTCTGATTATGTTCATTAATGCGACCCAATTTATTCCTATATGAGGAGTTACAGAAACATCAGAATGCATTCACTATAGATTTTCTTTCTTCCTTATTCCAAAGACTACTTGACTCAACTCCTTGACTATTGCTAAGGCCCTACTATTTTCAGTGTCTCAAAATCAACACCTTGACAAGAACCTGTATTCCACATTTCTCTCATCCTCTCATATCCAACAATCCCTGAATATGCAGATTCTTCTTCTCAGTGTCATTTGCATTCATTTTCCTTTCCACATTTGTTACAGGTTTTTATTACACTCCCTTTGTTTATAGTAAAAATGTTTACCTTTCTCCCTAGTCTAGCTTCTTCACCTTTATCTCTCTTATGCACAGTGTTGCCAAAGTTGTTTCTTACCATACTTGTATATCTCCAAGATTTTCATCAGTTGAAAGTACATTTGTCATCCATAATCACCTGATACCTCCCTCTGGAATTCAAGGACCTCTACAACGTAGTCACCAATTTGTTACATACATATTAGCAATCAACATCTGATTATTAAGAAGGATTGAGGGGCTAACATTTCTGCCATCTGCAACACCAGCATCCCATATGGTCACTGGTTCAAATCTCCACTGCTCCACTTCCTATCCAGATTCCTAGAAAAGCAACAGAAGATGGTGCAAGTCCATGGGCCCCTGCACCCATGTGGGAGACCTGGGCGAAGCTCTTGGCTCCTGGCTTTGGTCTGGCCCAGTCCAGTTGTTGTAGCCATTTGAGAAATGAATCAGCAGATGGAACCTATCTTCCTTCCTTCCTTCCTTCCTTCCTTCCTTCCTTCCTTCCTTCCTTTCTTCCTTTCTTCCTTTCTTCCTTTTCCTTCTTTCTTTCTTTTCTTCTCTCTCTCTCTCTCTCTCACACACACACACACACTCCCTCCCTTCCTCTCCCTCTCCCTCTCCCTCTCCCTCTCCCTCTCCCTCTCCCTCTAGCTCTTCCTTTCAAATAAATAGTTAAATCTTAAAAAACAAAAAACCGAGCAGAGGAATAAGCCCAAACACGATGCAAGCTTGACAAATCCTTGACCAACCCATCAGAGAAATCTCCAGGGAGTATTACCATTAAATCCCTCTTCATACCCCCAACCACCCACTTTAGGAATGGCTATGATATGGGACAAACTAATTCTCCATACCAGAGGTGCCTTTGAAGGAGCCAACTGGTGGATTCTGTAATTTACTATTTTTCTTTTTTCTTAAGGTTTATTTATTTATTTGAAAGTCAGAGTTACACAGAAAGAGAAGGCGAGACAGAGAGATAGACAGGTCTTCCATCAGCTGGTTCATTCCCCAATTGGCCTCAATGGCTGGAGCTGTGCCAATCGGAAGGCAGGAGCCAGGAGTTTCTTTCAGGTCTCCCATGGGTGCAGGAGCCAAAGGATTTGAGCCATCTTCTACTGCTTTCCCAGGCCATAGCAGAGAGCTGGATTGGAAGTGGAGCAGCTGGGTCTCAAACCAGCATCCATATGGGATGCCGGCACTGCAGGCGACAGCTTAACCCGCTACGCCACAGTGCTGGGCTTATGGGTGCAGTATCAATAGAGAATCTTCTTGTCTACCACAATGAACATTCCCAACACTTTCTCGTTTCTTAAGATTTAGTCTCCTAAAATCACTCTCTCTATCTTTGCTTTTACAACTTCTTTTAATAATTATGATCCCCACTACCTGCATTCCTTTCAATGACTTACCATCAACCAATACTCACCTTAAATATTGCCCCTTACATGTATGTTTTCTGAAACTTTTACTCAAATATGATATCATTTCTGCTGATATCTTTATTCACATTGCCAATAACATTGCTTTTAAGGATTACTATCCTTCTTTTACTCATTTCTCTGAACTCATGAAAGTGTTTTGCAGATCCTACACGAAATTCACTTTTGCAACTCTTGAAGAATCTGGTATAGTACCTTTATATGGTAGAACATCAATAAACAGTTTATGGATTGAACATATGCAGCCAAGTAAGAATTTCCCTTGCAAAGTAGAGAAGAAGCATGGAATAGTGAATATTGAACAGGGAAATATCAAACACTAACTTCTTAGTGTGCCACTAAAATTTCATTTAAAACTTCTTAAGTTTCAGGTTGAAAGTTCAAAACAGGGCTTCATTCAATCTCTTGTCTTATTTCTACCCTTGAGATCTGTAGGCAAATAGAAGCCAAAACATTACTGATGTCAAAGCTGAATTTCAGGATGCTACTAAGGTTGACATGGGTTTCCCAACTCTTCCTTAATTAAAGGCATGTATGCTTAATTTTTGGCTAAGAATCTAGAACTGGTGATGCTGGAGTGAAAATCCTGAGTAAGCCTAGTACAGGAGCAAGGGAAGGGAGTGGGCAGAAAGATCAGAAATTTGTCTTTCAAAAGAGCTCCCATTCCCATAGAATCGTGGAAGGAAGAAGAAAAGCAGGCAACAGTGTGTGACTTTCATATAGCAGGAATCATGTTCTAAGTGATTTATAAACTGGCCCTCAAGGAAATCCCAAGAACATTTTCCAGAGACTTTGAACATAAGTCTATTATTGGAAGAAGTATAGATTTAATGGCATTCATTTTAAGAATAAAGTAAGCTATATTTAGGGGAGAAACAGTTTTATAACTTTTGAGAAATGCTTTTCTTTTTTTTAAATTTTTTTTTCTGGAGTATCCTTTTATTTAATGAATATAAATTTCCAAAGTACAGCTTATGGATTACAAAGGCTTCCCCCCCCCATAACGTCCCTCCCACCCACAACCCTCCCCTTTCCCACTCCCTCTTCCCTTCCATTCACATCAAGATTCATTTTCGATTCTCTTTGTATACAGAAGATCAGTTTAGCATATATTAAGTAAAGATTTCAACAGTTTGCTCCCACACAGAAACATAAAGTGAAAAATACTGTTTCAGTACTAGTTATAGCATTAAATCTCAATGTACAGCACACTAAGGACAAAGATCCTACATGAGGAGTAAGTGCACAGTGACTCCTGTCGTTGACTTAACAAATTGACACTCTTGTTTATGGCATCAGTAACTGTGATTGCTCGGGCAGCCATCATGGTGCAGTTCTTTAAGATTTCCTTGGGACACTCATAGCCATAAAAAAGTCCTGGTTTAAGTCCTGACTCCCCTGGTGCAGATCCAACTTCCTGTGCCAGTGAAAGTCTCAGCAGATGGCCCAAGTACTTGGGTCCCTAGCACTCACACGGAGACCAGGGAGGAGTTCCCGGCTCCTGGCTTCATCCTGTTTCAGACATCTAAGAAGTGAACTAGCAAATGGAAGATATCTCTCTCTCTTTCTCTCTCTCTCTCTCTCTCTCTCTCTCTCTCTCTCTCTCCTGTCACTCTGCCCTTAAAAACAAATAAATGAAACTTTTTGTAAAAATGTGATACTGGACCAATAATATCAATACACTGGGAACTTGCTAAGGATGTGAATTACCAGACCCACTACTACACCTAGTGAATTACACACTATGTTGACCACACAATCTAGGTGATGGTGAAGTGGAAAGTTCCTTTACAACTACACGACTTCTTTTTTCTGCAGAATCTTCTTGGATTATGTAAATTATCTAATCTGTATCTAGTATGTCTCAGTAAAAGCTAGTTTGAAATGAAAAAAGTAGGATGGCTCCTTGTGCTAATCTTTTCCTTTTTTTAAGTATGCAAAGCAAGCATTTTTAATGGGAAAAAAACATTAATTACCATTCTATAGGAACAGCTGCCTATCGCCCAGGGAGCCTTCTGTTTAGAAAAGTAGGATGCCACAGCAGAATAAGTGCATTGTTTATTCAGGGGTGAGTACAGGAACCACTTGCTGGTGCATTTCTACATGAATTATATTTGTTTATAATATTAATCAATCAACAGCATTAAATATTTCACTTCCCTGCGAACACTAGCGAAAACTACTTCATCATAGGGAAAAGTTAGATAAGGACAGGAAGGTTGGAAAATTACACACAGTGCTCAAACTGATGAAATTTCTAAATATTTTAACATCGAAAGATAAATGAGCCAATATGATGCTAGACAGAGGCATATTTCATTGAGCTACTTAATAGGCAGTGCCTTCACCTAAACCTGTGATATTATTAGATTTCATAAATTAAGTGGATTAGGATTGGTAAAATACTCCAACATGTCTCTTTACATCATAACCTTGTTCATCTTTTCTTTTTCTCTTTTCATTTTTAAGATATAACCTAGTTCAGCTGCTCTGTATGTCTAGGGAGCTAGATAATAATACTTAAGAATGATATCTTTTAGATTTTCTATTAGAGTTTGTTTCTGTATTGCTTGTTGAAAGGAAATATTTTATTGCATTTCTACATTTATGAGTTTGTCATTCAAAACTAATTCTAAACTTTGATACATAAGCATCAATGCAATCTCATTACATCACAACATGACAATTGGAAGGAGACACATGCTGCTAATAGGTAACCCCAGGTACCCACAAGGACCTGGGTTTAATACTAACGCTAGGCCGGCGCCGCGGCTCACTAGGCTAATCCTCCGCCTGCGGTGCAAGCACACCTGGTTCTAGCCCCGGTCTGGGGCGCCGGATTCTGTCCCAGTTGCTCCTCTTCCAGGCCAACTCTCTGCTGCGGCCCAGGAGTGCAGTGGAGGATGGCCCAAGTCCTTGGGTCCTGCACCCGCATGGGAGACCAGGAGAAGTACCTGGCTCCTGGCTTCGGAGCAGGCCACAGCGCGCCGGCCGCAGCAGCCATTATGGGGTGACCCAACGGCAAAGGAAGACCTTTCTCTCTGTCTCTCTCTCTCACTGTCCACTCTGCCTGTCAAAAAAAATATATATATATTAGATAAAACTGAGAGATATTCACCAAAATAACTGACTAGAACTCATCAAAAACATCAAGGTCAGGAAAGACAAAGAAAGAAAACTGCTTCAGATTGGAGGAGACTAAGAAGATACAACACAGGCAAAGGATTAGAAAAATGTAAATGTTATAACATTATTAACAACCCAACATTGGTTGCAATAATTGTCCCATTGATCTGTAAGTTGTTAGCACAAGAGGAACTATGTAAAAGATACATAAACTATCTGTGGTATATTTGTAATATTTTAGAAAATCTAAAATTCCAAAAAAATTTAAAAGATCACATCTACAATACCGTATATGCTTTTATAGGCATAGATTGTTTCTGTAGGCACAGAAAACTATGTGCCTCTAGGAAGTGGACAGAGGACTTGGGATTATCAGGAAAAATGAATGCTGCTTTCCCATTGTATGTTCTCTTTAATATTTTTTACTGTGGCATATATACTGTTTTAAATCAAAATTACTAAACAGAAAGCAAAGAAGCACAGATGTTGTCTATCAACATTATTTTGCAGTCTCCTTAACATAAAAATATCAACTTTAATAATACCTTGCTTGGCCACTAATGATTATTTCAATACCTTTATAAAAATCAAAATGAAAACTCATCTAAACTATTACTCTGGAAAAAAATGTAAAAATGATAATATAAGAATAAAGTTTTGAAATATGAATAAAATATGAAGATATAAAGAAAATATGATATTCTTTTTATTTTGAATACAATTGAAACCGATTTCCCAACATACAATGTGAATGCCATGAACTGTACTCATTCGATCTGAAGTTACTGTTATTTTTAGGAAATCTGATAAAAGTTCTCTAACTACACACATGAAATCAAAGTAGGCATGCAGGCTATGAGAACACGTGCCCCACTGAGGACCTAATCCTATGTAACTTAAAGTTTTCATTTTTGAATTTTCTCCCTAATATAGTATAATCCCTGGCATAAATATTTCTTGAGTTAATATATTTATATGAGTATAGTCGTATTTTGTGTGTTTAATCATCCAGTGTAATATAATCACTCTATGTATTGAATCATATAATTTTACCCTGCTGATAAACCCTACAAAGTCAATTTCTATAATCAAAAATTTACCAGAAAGATTTAAAAGCAGAAAGATTTTGCTGCAAATTCTTTCTGTACTAACCAATGTAGGGTTGAGAAGTGTGAAGTGTTTGTCTTTACTAGCATTTGTATCTTCTGCTTGCAGAAAATGAGATTAATCTGCATTGTACAGTTTACTTTTCAAAAACATATGTTATTACTTTTTCCAATACTACATAGTGATATTTTGTCTAGCAAATTGTGAGCCATCCCCAGTATCATTCTCTTCTAGCAGCTAATTTTCTAAAAAATAAGTTCTCAAGATAGGATTTGTTTGGAGTATAAGACAAAATCCAAGAGTGCTTTCATATTCTCTGTCACTTGTTGAATGAGGCTGAAGCATTATTCAATAATAAAGGAACAAATGGTGACAGGGTAAAAAAAAATGCCAGTACTGCACTTCAATGCTTGTTGTCAGTTATATATTTTCTTGAGCAATCTCTTGAAGAACATTGTTTTCTGTCTTGAGAAGTGAACCTCACGAGCTCTCTCCATAGCACAAGGAGCTCTAAAGCCCAAGGATAAGCTTCCATAATACGGGCGCTCAGAAATTGCAGAATGAACAACATGGGCTCAATTACATATTTCCCATCACAAAGTCTCCCACAAAAATCAATCTGCTCATGAATCCCTTTCTCTGAGCTTACTTTTCATTGTACTCTGGTTGGCTATGAAACATAGGATAATTCCCTTCTTTTTGCGCACGATAATTGTAAAAGGATCAGAAATGGAGGCTGCAGTGCTTTCAAAACAGGAAGCTCTGTGGACAAGTTCAGGAAAATGAATTCTTACTAACATGCCCACTTCAACTGTCCAAAGTAGGTTTGTGTTCATTTCGTAAGACTGTTGGGTCCAAAGATGCAATCGCAGCTGTGAGATATTATAATCCAGAGCTGTATAGCCTATTAGAATAGTAAGATCCAATTCTCTACTAACACGTTGTGAAGAGTTTTCTTTTAGGATTCACATAGTATGTCTTCAGCCGCATTCTATACACTTGACAATGGCAGGAACTCTGTCTAGTAAGTATAGCTCCTAATACTAACTAGGTGATCATAACATTGTTTCTTAATAAACATAAGCTTTTTGCAGAAAGGCACTGTATTCACCATATCTATTCATCATGACTACATTGTAGTTAGTGCTATATATGTCCTTATTTAAAAATTAAACTTCATTAATAGATAACAAATAAGTAAAGAAATGAATACTCAATCTTTGGATAAATCATCTCAGTTTTCATTGAGTCACCCTGACTTCCAGTTTAATACCTTAATTCTATTTTTTTAGAATAAATAATGAAAATAGCTATCATAAAGTAAAAGCTAGTTTTCAAAATTAATCTAATTCTAGAGACAATTTCATAAGTTTTAATAAAATCATATTTTATTCATTTCAATATAATATATACTTGGGAATAGAACACATCCGAAATCTTTCTATAAATACTAACTAATTTTCAAAGGTAAACACATGTGCCAGCATCCCCTTAGAAAGCCCAGAGTGCAATGGCCCAAGAGCTTGGAGCTATGCTACCCAGGCAGGTGACCAGGATGAAGTTCCTGGCTCTCAGTTTTGGCCTGGTCCAGACATGGATGTTGTCATTATTTGGGGGTTGAATCAGTGGATTCTGGTGGAAGATCTCTTTCTCTCTGTCTCTCTTCCTCTCTCTCTCTCTTTCTCTCTGTCACTCTACATTTCGTATAGGTAAAATACAATAAGAAAAAAAAGCTGAAAGTGAAGGCACTACAGAGTGGAACTACACCACAAGATCTATTCAAGATAGTGTTGGGGAGCTGGCACTGTGGCTCAGCAGGTTAAAGCCCCAGCCTTCCGGTGGGGGGGAGGGTGAGGGTGACACCACTATGCTGTATCAGGTAAAGCTGTTGTCTTCAACACTGATTTGAGTCCTGGCTGCTCCACTTCCCATCCAGCTCCCTGCTAATGCACCTGGGAAACCAGCGGAAAATGGCCCAAGTGCTTTGGCTCCTGTAAGTATGTGGGAGACCTGGAGGAAGCTCTTGGCTCCTGGTTGCAGATTGGCCCAGCTCTGGCTATTGCGGCCATTTGGGGAGTGATCTAGGCGATAGAAGTTTCTCTCTCTCTCTCTCTGTAATTCTGGATTTCAAATAAATATAAATCTTTTAAGAAAAATAGTATTGGGACTTGGCACAGAAGAGATTAAATCCACTTTGAAGTTCAGACAATGCTTCACAGCTTTGGGAGAATAACCCACTTTGAATAGGAGGATTAGAGAGAAAGGAACATTTTCATAAAAGATATTAGCTCCTACAGGCGCAGGGAGTATAAGGGGGAGAGGGACTCCAGGTGCACTGGCAGCCAGCTTGGCAGCCATATGGGATGTGGGACTATAGGGCACTGTTTCTCAAAGTGTGGTCCATGAGATCTCTGTGAGTCCTTGAAATGCTCCCCTGCAGAGAATTCATGAGACGAAAACCATTTCACAACACTAACCCATGATTTTCCCTTTTCACCAGGTTTGGAGTTTTACCAGTGCTGCCAAAGCAATAGTGAGAAAATTGTTGGTTCCTTAAAAATTAAGACTGTATCAACAAATTGTTAGCTGGGAATGGAATTCTTTGTGGCCATACACTCAGAGAAGAAAATAAATAAATAAAAATCCAGTTTCAGTTTCAGAATGTCCCCAGAGAAGCAGTTAAAGGTACTAATTTTATTATATCCTAATCCCCAAATACACGTCTCTATAATCTACTCTGGCAAAATTGGAAATAGGCATAAAATACTTCTGTCTACAGAAGCAAAACAATTATCTCAAAGAAAATTACTAGGATGACTGTTTGAGCTCTGAGTTGAAGTAGCTACTTTTTTCACAGAGCAATATTTTGGCTTTGAAAAAAACGACTGATGGACGAAGTATTATTATTCAGATTTTCTGTCTGGCAGACAGTTTTCAATAGGAATGAAATAAGTTTGCTTCTTAAAATTTTTATTTATTTATTTTCATTTTATTTGAAAGGCAGAGAGACAGAAACAGACAGATGCAGAGATTTTCCACCTGCTTGATCACTATCCAAATGCATGCAACAGCCAGGGTGGGGCCTGGCCAATGCCAATGTCCCAGAACACCACCTGGGGCTCACAAGTAAGCAGCAGGAGCCCATGTACTTCCTGAGTCCCAGTATGTACATTGGCAGGAAGCTGGATTAAAAATGCAGCAGCCAGGATTTGAACCAGTCATTCTCACGTGGGATACTAGTATCCCTGGTGGCACTTTAACTGCTATAGAAAGGTCAGTCTACTACTTTAAAGAAAACAACTGACAGTGAATGTTGCCAATGAGAAACCCTTAATCTTCCAATAAAAATTAGAATTTTTGAAATTCATACTTAATATTGTGAGTTTGATTGCTTCCAGGTCTTTTCTGATGAGATTGGCTATTATATGAATGAGTGTGTGTGTCTTCAAGTACATAAACCAGCATTTTCCAAATGATCAATGTGTGATGTTAGAAAATCACTCATAGATAAAAGATCAATTCAAAATGCAAAATAAATCTTTGCATTTTAATATAATAGAGTAAGAACAGATACTGATGTATTTTCTTGTTGTATATTGCAATTAACCATTAAGAAAATATGCATTTTGAAATAATATGAAAAATAATATCTACTGTATTCTGAAAATGTTATTAAAATTATGTTAATGTTTTCCACAATATGCCTTTTTATGATTGAATTTTCTTTAAATATTTTAAAGAAAATAATACATTACAACCAATTGAAATGTATCAGTGGATATAAGAATTCAACTACTTTCTTTTTTTTTAACTTTTATTTAGTAAATATAGATTTCCAAAGTATAGTTTATGGATTACAATGGCTTTCCTCCCCCATAACTTCCCTCCCACTTACACCCCTCCCATCTCCCGCCCCCTCTCCCATTCCATTCACATCAAGATTCATTTTCAATTATCTTTATATACAGAAGATCAATTTGGTATATATTAAGTAAATATTTCATCAGTTTGCACCCACACAGAAACACAAAGTATAAAATACTGTTTCAGTACTAGTTATAGCATTACTTCACATTGGACAACACATTAAGGACAGATCCCACATGAGGAGTAAGTACACAGTGACTCCTGTTGTTGACTTAACAATTTGACACTCTTGTTTATGGCGTCAGTAATCTCCTTAGCCTCTAGTCATGAGTTGCCAAGGCTATGGAAGCCTTTTGAGTTTGCCAATTTCGATCTTACTCAGACAGGGTCATAGTCAAAGTGGAAGTTCTCTCCTCCCTTCAGAGAAAGGTACCTCCTTCTTTGATGACCTGTTCTTTCCACTGAGATCTCACTCGCAGTGATCTTTCATTTAGATGTGTGTGTGTTTGTTTGTTTGTTTGCCAGAGTGTCTTGGCTTTCCATGCCTGAAATACTCTCATGGGCTCTTCAGCCAGATCCGAATGCCTTAAGGGATGATTCTGAGGCCAGAGTGCTATTTAGGACATCTGCCATTCTATGAGTCAGCTGTGTATCCTGCTTCCCATGTTGGATTCATTCTCTCCCTTTTTGATTCTATCAGTTAGTATTAGCAGACACTAGTCTTGTTTGTGTGATCCCTTTGACTCTTAGACCTATCAGTGTGGTCAATTGTGAACTGAAATTGATCAGTTGGACTAGTGAAATGGCATTGGTACATGCCACCTTGATGGGATTGTATTGGAATCCCCTGGCACTTTTCTAACTCCACCATTTGGGGGAAGTCCAATTGAGCATGTCCCAAATTGTACATCTCCTCCCTCTCTTATGCCCACTGTTAAATTTAACAGGGATCACTTTTCAGTTAAATTTAAACACCTAAGAATAACAGTGTGTTAATTACAGAGTTCAACCAATAGTACTAGAACAAAAAAAAGTACTAAAATGATAAAGTATTACATAGTACACCAACAGTCAGAACAAGGGTTGATCAAGTCACTGTTTCTCATAGTGTTCATTTCACTTCAACAGGTTTCCCCTTTAAAAGCTGTCTGCAAATTAATGTTTATTGCAGCTCAATTCACAATAGCTAAGACCTGGAACCAACCAAAATGCCCATCAACAGTAGACTGGATAAATTATGGGACATGTACTCTATAGAATACTATACTGTAGTCAAAAACAATGAAATCCAGTCATTCGCAACAAAATGGAGGAATCTGGAGCACATCATGCTGAGTGAATTAAGCCAGTCCCAAAGGGGAAAATATCATATGTTCTCCCTGATTGGTGACAACTAACTGAGAATTCAACTGCTTTCTATTTAACCAGAGAGGAAAGAAATTTGCAAAAACATAAATAATGCCATTACTGTTAACTTTTAAAAAAATATAGTTCTTTTCATTAAATATGTGTTACATTAATTTATAGCAAGCTTTGTTTTTAATGAGTTAAAAAAATACAAGGTAAAAAATTTTGTGACGTAATGGGTTAAGCCACTGCCTGTGATGCTAGCAACCCATATGGGCACTGGTTCAAGTCCTGGCTGCTCCACTTACCATACAGCTCCCTGCTAATGCAGCTGGGAAAGCAATAGAGGATGGTCCACATGCTTGGTCTATGGTATCCACGTGGGAGACTTGAATAAAGCTCATGGCTCCTAGCTCCTGGCTTTGCAGCCATTGGGGAATAAACCAGTTAACAGAAGATCTCTCTCTCTCTCTCTTTCTCTCACTCTCTCTCTCTCTCTCTCTCTCTATATATATATATATCCATATATATGTATATATATATATATCCCACTCTATCTCTCCAACTCTAACTCTAGCTTTCAAATAAATAAAATTAATATTTAAAAATTTTTGTTTTAATCTCTAATATGATAATTACTGATAGATGTGACTGACTAGACAAGCTCTTTGGAACCATCAAGAATTATTTATTTATTTATATTTATTTGAAAGAAACACAGGCAGCTCTCCCATTCATTGGTTCACTCTGCAAATGCCCACAACAGCCAGGGCTGGGCCAGGCGAAAGTCAGGAGCTAGAAACTCCATCTGGGTTTCCCTTGTGGATATCAAGTACCCAAATACTGGTATCAAACAGTTATCTTTTCAATGATACAGTATGACTACTACTCTTTAATTCTCTAAATGCTTTAACCTTGTAAGATATCTTATTGCTTTTCACCATTAATAATAATCTAGACTTAACCAGGATGTTTACTTTTACAAGGTTCTTCATATTTTCCTGCATCCATGAGCTTCTAAAGATAACATTCTTTTGCTAGATGAGTATTCTTATTTAGAATAATATATTGTTGATCAACTCTTCTAATTTTTATTTGTTGGAAATTTCCCTTATTTAATTGTATTTTGGAAGCATAGCTTCAATCAGCATAGAACTATAGGTTGATAGGGTTTTTTTGTTTGTTTCCTGCAGTTTGAAATTTCATTCCATTGCCTTCCTTCATTCATTACTGTTGTTAAAAAATAATCTGTTTGTCTAAATGTTGCTCTTTGAAGGAAACTTTTTTCCAAATGCATTGAGATATTCTTTGGTTTTCAGTAA